>NW_008351360.1:593243-638240 GCF_000622305.1 Nannospalax galili | reverse complement strand
TTTATTTATTTTGGTCTTTTTGAGACAGGGTCTCCCTGTAGCCCCAGCTGTCCTGGATTCACTATGGAGACCAGGTTGAACTCATAGAGATCTGCCTGCCTCTGCCTCCTGAGTGCTGGGATTAAAGGCATAAGCCACCACACCCGGCTCGTAAGGCTTTCTTATACAGGAGAATGCAGTGCACACAGAAGGCCACAACTGGTCAAGCTCTAAAGACTAAGAAACTGCAGAGTGTGTATCCTTGGATGGGACTCCTATATTGAAACTCACCCATCCATGGTTCATGGACCATTGTAAAAGTGGGGGCAGAAAGATTGTAATAGCCAGGGCTGGCCCATGAACAAGGGGAAGCAGAGACTTTCAGGCCACTGGAAGTTTGCACATGTGAACTTGTGGCAATGGTGTCATCGAGTACCAGACCCGTGACAAATCAATTAAACAAGGGCCCAGAGGGGAGGAGAGAAATGGGTGGCAGGCCAACTCTAGACTGAGAACTATTGGAGACTGACTGATACTGGATGAGGGAGAGCACACCTTACATATGATCTCTGGGTGGGCTGAATAGACTCTGGTGGAAAAAGTACACTGAAGAACATCTGGGTACAAATGCTTGACTGGATGGGACTTAATGTGTATGGTGGAATGCATGAGGTTTGGCAGGGGGATGGAAAGCATGGATGGGGAAGGGGTTGTAAATTTTATTAAGAACTGGTGTATGAAATTACAAAAGTTCAACAAAATTAATAAAGAAGAAATGGTCCTACAGAGTTTACTTTTAGGTTTGATAAAATGGCAAAAAGCAATGGTTGACTCTCTCTCTCTCTCTCTCTCTCTCTCTCTCTCTCTCTCTCTGGGAGGGTGGTTAGAGGTCAGAAAACTAATTCCTCAAATGCTGTCCAACATTTTGGAGACACAATCTCTCACTGGCCTGGAACTTGTTAAGTAGGCTAGGCTGACTGGACAATCGTCCCAGAGAGCCACCTTTTCTACCTTCCCAGTATTAGAATTACAAGTGTGTACTACTACACCAGCTTCTTTTAGAAAATGTGTGTTCTAGGGATTGAACTCAGGTCCTCATGCTTGACCAACTGAGCCATCCCCCCAGGTTCCAGTGATTGATTTTCAAAGCTTAAACCAATCTTGCTTTCTTCAAAACATGAGAATAGTGTTTATCCTTTTTAATACATTGCTGAGTTCAACTTGCTAAAACTGTTTCAAATCTTTGCAGCTTTTTTCTCAAGCAATATTGATAAGTAGCTTTTATCACAATATCTTTCCTTGGTTTGGGGCCAGGAAAGTACCCACTTCACTGAGTGAGCTGAAAAGTATTTCCTCCTGATGTTCTGCAAGACTATGTGGACTGGCTATTATTTTCCTTGAAAAGTTTACTATATTTTGCTGATGAAGACATCTTAGTCTGGCATTTCTTTATGTCATTGCTTTAGTATTTGTCAAACTATCTGCTTCATCTTCATTGCCTTTCAGTAATTTTTGAACATAAAGAGAATTGTTTATCTAAGTGGCTGAAGGGCTGTGAACATAACTCAAGTGGCAGGGTGTTTGCTTAGTTTGCATGAGGGCCAAGGTTCAGTGCCCAACACTACATGAAACTGTGGTGATGCACACCTGTCATCCCGAGTGGAAGCAGGAGAATCAGGAGGTCAGGGTAATCTTGGCTACATAGCAAGTTCAAGGCCAGCTCAGATTACATAAGACCCTGTCTCAGCAAAAAAATTAACTAAGCAGTTGAATATATTGAGGTAAAGTTGTTACTAATTAGTCCCTATAACCCTTTAGGTGTCAATGGAGTCACCTGATTCACTCATCATTCAGGATGATTATTGCCAGAAGTGGAAGCTATAGAAACATTTGCATCACCCCAGAGTCACAAGATGAATGCTGGTATACCATCCTCAGTCTCCCAGAGCAGATGTTGTCAGCTGACAGGGCATCTTGTTTGATAGGTGCACATATCCCTGATGAGCAGAGAAAAGCCTCAGTTGTCTCAGCTTGGCACCATCACACATCAAGTCAAACATGCCACAGGACTCACTGGTAGCTTCACTATAAGGGGAAAATGTGCAGATCAGGTTGATGTGAACATGTGGTGAGTTCATTCTTTGGGGCCTCAGTAAATTAACACCTGTGTGGTATCAGGCCCTCATGGAGCTCTGTGAGCCAAGTCAGTTTCGGGAGCTTGAAGATGCAGATGCAGACCTGCTCACTCAGGGCTGAGGGGTTGTGTGGTAAGAGATTATCAAGGTAAGTGCAGCTGTCTGAACTTGTTTCACCAATGTCCCCCTTGAAATACCCAAAAAATATCATATGTCACCATGCTTCTAACTCTGTAAGGTCTCTTTCACATAAAAGGTTCATCTAAACAGCCAATATTCCATCCTTAAGGTTTAAAATTTTTCATTTCAATGACGCTAATGAAGGTTGAGCTAATGTCTTTATCTTAAATATTTTAACAATAAGAGGTTAACTAAATATGCAACTGAAGTCACACACTTTTGCAAACAAAGTAAGAAATATGGCAGGTGCACTGTGTGGCCATGGTCACAGATCACAATCACAGTGAAGACTGTTACTCTTTGGGAATCAGGGTGGTGCCAATAACCATAAAATGTGGCTTCTCCCAGTCCTGTGAACAGCAGCTAATACTGTGGTTAGAAGTCAAGTCCAGAGCCCTCCTTGTCTCTGCTTCCTGTCAAAGGGGTGACAGAGGCATCCCTGCTGGGTTGCCAAATTCACAGAGGAGTGACAGGCTGTGATTCAAGTACAAGGAAGTGAGATGGTGCTAAAGGCTTTCATCTTCGTGAAATGTCACACACTTCATCAAAACCAGCCAAATCATCAGACTACACATCAAATAGGCTGCTTCCCACCAGGGACCTTTGTCACCAACCATGCATCCTAGGGGACAGATTGCAATAAAAGAGAAAGCACACCGACAAGACAGGCAGCCCCAAAGCCTCTTGTTTCTTTCTCTAGACAGGTTGTTCCAACTAGATAATCAAAGATTTCAGAAAACTTAACTAAGCAAGTAAGTGCTGGATATTACAAAGAGAGAGGAGCAGTCAGGGGCCTCAGCAGGCTCTCTGTGAGTGGGAACCACCTGCCTTTGGTAAAGATATTTAAGGGGAATGCCGCATGGAAATGAGAGGTCAAGAAAATGTTAGTCAAACTGGGAGATGGCTCAGTGGGTAAGAGGTGCAAACCTGAAGCCCTGAGTTTGAATCACCAGCACCCATGTAAAAGTTGGGCATGGCTACATGTGCCCATAACCCCAGTGTTTGTGAGGCAGAGACAAGAAGATTACTAGGGCTTGCTGGCTGCCGGTCTAGCTCCAGGTTCAGTAAGAGATTCTGTCTCAGTGGAATAAAGGGGAGAGTGATAGAGCAGGATAACCTGTGTCCTCCAATGACCTGTGAGCACACATACATACACTACACATATGCATTTGTGCATACACACATTTAAAAAATATAATGAAATAACTACAATTGTTTGATTAAATAAAATTTTAATTGAATAATTTTTAAAAAGAAAGTATTATTCAAACCTAGGGGGATATCTCAGTGGGTAAAGTGGCTGCTACACAAGCATGAAGACCTGAGTTTGGATGCCCAACACCTATGTAAAATGTGGACATGGTGGTGTGTGCCTATAATCTCAGCACTATAGAGGACAGAGACAGGCAGTTCCCAGGTGTTCACTGGCCAGGCAGTGAGAGACCCAGTCTCAAAAAGTAAGGTGAAAGGGCAATTGAGGACACCTAAAGCTGACTTCTGGCATCCATACACATATACATAGGCACACATACCTGCATACATGTGCACATGCATATACTATACACACACTCATACACACACACAAGTGTTAGTCCTCCTCCACTCCTCCCCATTCTAAGGATGGTTCCCATTCTCCAGGAGGAAAAAGGAGTGATCCTCATGCAGCCTGCCAGGAAAAGTGCCAGCAAAGCTTATGGAGGTAACCACAACAAGCCCCTCTCATATCTGCTCTCCATGCCTTACAAATGCTACCACTGTCCTCACCCCTATTTTACAACTCCTGCTTGCCTATGTTCATCACCTGTTCACAAGCCTGTTTTCCTTCCTCTGTTGAGTTCTCTTCCCTGTCCCTGTTCACACCCCAATAGCAACACTATGCCTGGAGCACACTGGTTTACTGAAGCTTACCCAACTGATAATGCTCAGGAACAGAAGGGACATCAATCTTCCCCCACCCCAAGGCTCAGGGCCCATCATGGAAGAGGGGACAGAAAGAACGTAAGAGCTAGGGATCGGGAGGAGTGCCATGAAATGCTGTCCTCTGCACATGAACTCACAAAATCTGTGATTACCTATACAAGAATTGCACAAGATCAACTCAGTGCAACAAATGAAGACTATTACAGAGTGCCACAACTGGTCACACAGAAAGAATAAGTGTCTGAGAGATGCCCAACCCTAAGTGACACATCTACAATGGAACCTCTATACCTAAGGCTCATGGACCATAGTGGAACAGGGGGAAAGAGAATATTAATACCTCTCTCAACTCTCACCAGCTAAGCTTCCTCATAAAACAGAGTAACAGTGCATGTAGAAAGCCACAACAGGACAAGTGTAGAGAATAAGATATTGCAAAGTGTGTGTCCTTGGATAGGACTTCTATATTAAACATCATCCACCCAGAGCTCAAGGACCACTGCAGAAGAGGGGGTAGAAAAATTGTAAGAGCCAGGATTGGTGCATGATCATAAGGAAATAGTCTTTCAGGCCTCTGGGAACCTCCTCACATGAACTTACAGCAATGATGACAGCATGCACAAGACCCATGCTGACTCAATCAGACAAAAATCCAGCATAGAACTGGGGAAGTGGGTAGCAGGCCCCAATCTTAACTGAAGAGCTATTGGAGGCTGATTACTGCTGGGTGAGGCAGAGCTGATCTTCTTTAAGGGAGTGAGTCTAGATAGGCTGACTAGACTCCAGTGGATGAACTTGCATGGAGGGACATCTAGATACACAAACTTGACTCATTAGACTTTAACATATATGACAGAATGTATGAAATCCAGGGGGAAGCTATGTGGGAGTGTGGGTGGAGGAAAGAGTCTAAAGATTATTAAGATATTTTGTATGAAATAGACAAAAATTCAATAAACAATACACATTGACTCAGGAGGCAGAAGCAGGCAGATCTCTGAGAGTTCAAGGCCAGCCTGATCTACATAGTGAGTTCTAGGACAGCTGGGGCCCCAGGGAGACCCTGTCTCAAAAAGACCAAAAAAAAAAAAAATACACATTGAAAAAAATTCCAGGATGAATGGGGGCAGGGCTACTGGGTCCACACCCCTAGCAGAGGAGTTATTGGCAGGTGATGGTTGTTGGGGGAGGGAGAATCACTTTTTCTTGGGGTGGGGTGGCCACCAACAGGTTGCCCATGCCCCAGTGGATGACCCCAGATACATGTGAAGCACTAATTGGACTCAGTGGGTTAAAAAATAATTATTATGATAAAAATAAAAAAAATAAGTTTCTGCTCCTCCTGGTTCCAGAGACAGCTGCATCTTTTCGTGCAATGTCAGCCTCATCCCTGAGACACAATGGTGAAGTCAGAGTGAAGAGAATTGGCCATATTGGGCACCTGCTCACCAGGGCTGCCTTCAGCTCTGGCAAAGTGGATATTGTTGCCATCAAGGATCCCTTCACTGACCTTGTCAACTACATAGTCTACATGTTCCAGTATGATTCCACCCACAGCAAGTTCCACAGTACAGTAGAGACTGAGAATGGGAAATTTGTCATCAATGGGAAGGTCATCTCCATCTTCCTGGAGCAAGGTCCCGCCAATATCAAATGTGGTGATGCTGGCGCCAAGTATGTTGCAGAGTCTACTGGTGTCTCCACTATCATGGAGAAGGCCAGGGGCCCACTTAAAGTATGGAGTCCAAGGGTCACCATCTGTGCTCCTTCTGCTCATGCCCCCACAAGAAATATGACAACTCCCTCATGATTGTCAGCAATGACTCCTGCTTAGCCCACTGGCCAAGGTCATCCATGACAACTTTGGCATTGTTGAGGGACTCATGACCAAAGTTCATGGCCACTCAGAAGACTGTGGACAGTCCCTCCGGGAAGCTGTGGTGTGATGACTGTGGGGCTACCCAGTACAGCATACCTGCACCCACTGGCACTGCCAAGGCCATGGGCAAGCTTACTCCACAGCTGAACAGGAAACACAGTAGCATCGCTTTCTGTGTTTCTTCATTCAATGTGTCCATTGTGGATCAGACCTGCTGCTGGCACTGCTCTCAACAATCAGTTTGTCATGCTCATTTCCTGGTATGAGTTTGGCTATAGCAACAGAGTGGTGCACCTCATGATCCATATGGCCTCCAAGGAGTAAGAAGCCCTGGACCACCCACCCCAGCAAGAGGAAAAGAGAGACCCTCAGCTGGGGGGTCCCAGTCCCCAACACACTAAATATCTCCCTTCACAGTTTCCATCCCAGCACCCAGAAGAAAGGGAAGGGCTTAGGGAGCCCTACCCTCTTGAATACCATCAGTAAAGTTCACTGGACCCACAAAAAATATATAAATAAATAAATGAATAATGAAAGACAGGAAGGAAAGAAAGAAGGAAGGAAGGAAGGAAGGAAGGAAGGAAGGAAGGAAGGAAGGAAGGAAGGAAGGAAAGAAAGAGAAGAAAGAAAGAAAGAAAGAAAGAAAGAAAGAAAGAAAGAAAGAAAGAAAGAAAGAAAGAAGAAAGCTAGCTTAGAGTGAGACTTTGACCACATTATCCTTACTTCAGCCTCCCATGAATTCTGCAGATTTTGGGGGTGACAAGAACCTGCCACACTTAAACTTTCTGGCTGCATATCTTACTATTCCTCATCTGAAGTCCCCAATTCCAACTGCCTTTGAAGTTCTACCAAAAACTGTGCTAAACACCATCCTGAGAGCCCGTGGTGAAACAGCCATCTACACAAAGAAGGGGTGGGCAGGTGAGGGGAGACAAGCCTAAAAACAAGCGAAAGGAATCACTACTCTTTCTCTTCACCATCAGATCCCCTGGTGCACAAATTTTTCTATGACCAGCATTTATTGAGAATCTGCTGCCTGCTAGGACAAGCAGTGAGCTGAGTCTTTTTAGCACAAGAAAACCATTGAACTGCAAGCAATCACATAGTCACACAACTCTCAAGACAAGGGACACCGCAGTTGGCCACAGGGAAGGGTGGGGAAAGGTCTCAAATGTATTCCTGACATGGGATTGTGTGTAGAAGGAGGAGGCAGAAGATAGGCCTGAGGGATTCTTGATCATGAGAAGTTTATTCAAGGCACATTCAGGGAAGTGTGAGTATTGAGGACAGGAAGAAAACTCCTCATCAACATTTCCCCTGATAGTGCTTCCTCCAATTGCTTCATGAAGCATCTATATCTGGATACCATGAAATTCTGTGACTAAAGAGTTACATGCATGCACTGGGCATATAGCACAGCCAGTAGAGTGTTGCTGAACAAGCACAATGACCAGAGCTTGATCCCAAGAACCCACAGGAAAAAAAGCCATATGTGGTGGTATACATTTATCACCCTATCCTGGGGAGGTGTAGACAGGCAGATGCGGGGGGCTGCCTGGCCAGCCAATCTAGCCTAGTTGGTAAGGTCCAGGCCAGAGAGACACTGTCTCAGAAACAAGAAGTCACAGCAGCTGTGAATACCTGAACGAGAGCTGCGGAAGATCAAGTCAGCCTTTCCTGGGTCATCTCCAGGCCCCACCCCTTCCCAAGGAGCTATTGGCAGCTGATAGCTGCTGAGGAGGGAGAATCATTCTTTGAGGGTGTTTGAGGGTGTTCCCACTGGTAGGTTTCCCACACTCCAGGACACATATGAGGGTGATGCTAATTGGACTTATAAAAAAAGAAGGCATGAAGTTGGGAGAGGGAGGTGCTTGGGGGATAAAGGGGAACTTGAAGGGGAAATGGGGGTGAATATGAACATATGTCATCATGATGTTACATGTATGAAAGTCTCAAATAATTTTTTTTTTTTGTCTTTTTGAGACAGGGTCTCCCTGTAGCCTGAGCTGTCCTGGAATGCACTATGTAGACCAGGCTGGCCTTGAACTCACAGAGATCCGCCTGCCTCTGCCTCCCAAGTGCTGGGACTACAGGCGTGCGCCACCATGCCCGGCAAGTCTCAAATAATTTTAAAAAAGTAAAAATTCTAAAGCCCAAACGGAACTTTTAAAAATGTGGACAGCACCTAAAAAGGACACCTAGGTTGTCCTCTGGCCTTCATATGCATGTGTATGCACATACATGTGCACCCACACACACATGAACAGGCACAGGACACACACACACACACACACACACACACACACACAGAGAGTTCTATGCATAAGATTTCACCTAACAGCAGCTAGAGACTGAAGGACACCCACCAAACTCTTTTAAAAAATAATTTATTATTTTTATTTTATATGTATGTGTACATATATATAGGTAGGTATACTGCCTACATATAGGTAGGTGTACCCATGTCATGCAATACCCACAGAGAGCAGCCAGTGCTCTTAACCACTGAACCATCTCTCCAGTCCCCGTTTTTTAAAGGGTCTACCAAAGAAGATGGCACACTTTGAAGGTGGTGTGCCTTAGATGGCTCTGTGTCAGTTCTAGAAGAGTGAACGGATCTCAGTTTGTGTTTCTCTTCTCTATTAGGCTTTTTCACCAAACCCTTCTTAAATGGTCCAGCCTTTACAATGTGATCCACTAACAGTACCATCAAAATTCATCTCACCTCCCTATGGGCAGGAGATGACAGTGACCTTTTAATCTTGAAGCCGCAGCTTGAATATTAACCCCTGAAAGACAGTTTGAAGCAAGCACTGATCACACTGGTGAGGAAGAAGTGCAGGTTATGATAAGCCACGAACCATCCATTTTATCTACATATTTTTTGTCTTTTTGAGACTTTCCCCATAGCCACAACTGGCCTGGAACTTATTATGTAGACCAGGTTGACCTCAGTCTCACAGAGATTCACCTGCCTCTGTCTCCAGAGTACTAGAGTGGATTAAAGGCATGTCCCACCACACCTAGCTATGTCATTGTTATTGTAACAATAATACATGGAAGAGCTTGGGGAAGTATAGTCTGTGCAAAAAATGGGAAGTGGAGTCAGGGTAACTTCTAGCAAACACACTCAGTTGCTACTCCACTTATTGTAAGCTATAGTCATGGAGGTCAATTCTCTTTATCAATTCCCTTATAAACAATTGTAAATGACATTTCCACACATGCATGTGTCTGATCTGGATTTCTCAAAATGACAAAGCTATAGAGAAGAAGAACAAATCACTGGCTGTTAAGAAAGGCGGGGGGGGATGGGGTGGCTGTTGGCTCTAAAAGGATAACACTTGGCACCAAAAGGAAACTGGGGTTCAACATCAATCATGGAGGATTTTAGTATGTAAATAATGCCAGAATTAAGGGATCTCACTACATAATAGAAAGTGGGTCAGTTCATGAAGAGGACACAGTAATCCTAAAAGCTAGTGGACCTAGTACCACAATTTCAAAGTACACGATGTCTAAATGAACAGAACTCCTTCAAGGACTAACAGAGATTCCATGCTGTCATCAGATTTTAATGCCCCATTGGAGATGGAAATCCATAAGGTACCATAGGATTTGGGTTTCACTATCAACAACCTGACCCAAAAGATTTTTAGACAATATTCCACCTAGTAAGTGTACCACAGTTACAAAGGCAAGTCATAATCTGTGCCATGAACCAAGTCTATGTATTTGTAAAATTCAAGTCATGTGTGTTCTTTGTATTAGATCATAGATCCTTTGACTCTCTTCTCCCCTCCCCTTCCCTCCCCTCCCCTCCCCTCCCCTCCTCTCCTCTCCTCTCTTCTTTCTCTTCCTCTCCCCTCCCCAAGAAATCAGGACAGACCCCAGCAGCCCGTCCCTTAGAAAGATGACATCCCCTACTGGGAAAGTTAGAACAGAGATCTCAACACAGGAAAAGCAAGCCCAGCCCCTCTCCCTCATAGCTGCAAGAGAAACTTATGGCCCTGCCCAGTACCAAGTTCCTTGTCATGTAGAACAAAACACGTCTCCTTTTGCTCACAGAATTCTTCTGAAGGCAATCTCTCTCTCTCTCTCTCTCTCTCTCTCTCTCTCTCTCTCTCTCTCTCTCTCTTTCTCCCTCTCTTTCTGCTCCCCCCCCCCCACATATTGTATATGATGGCTATCTCTCCTGATCTTTTAAATCTCTTGTTGCTCCCCATTGCATAGCCAGGTAAGGTGGCCCACAAGAGGAATGCTCCTGGCTGCTTCCCATCTCACTATGGGAGTACTGGGAACACAGACACACAGGACAGCCTCCAGATTTTCCATGGGTTTTGAGGATCCAAACTCAGGGATCTCATCACTTAAACCCACCTTGTCATCTCCCCAGCCCTAAATTAATATTTTAAAACATATCATTTATGACAGCATCAAAAATACATAGATAAATAAACTTGCAAAATATGTGTTCTTATACACTGGAAACCACAAAACTTTGATGATATAGAGACATACATATGTAATGGTTAATCATTATTGTCAACTTGAATGGGTTTAGAGTCACATATGAGATTGGTGAAGCATAGGTGTTCCTGTGAGAATGTAGTGGTACCAATCCTGGCCAGAATAACTGCATCTTATAAGATGCCATGTAGTTTACCACGTGCAAGACTACAGCAGAACACAGCATTCTTCCCATGCCCCTTCAGTGTGGTGGTTTGAATGAGAATTTCTGCCCCTCCCCCCAGCTCATGTATTTGAACACTTGGTCCTCAGTTGGTGGCAGAGGAGAGGAGGTTGTTTGGGGAGGTTATGGAGCCTGTAGGAAGTGGAGCCCTACTGGAAGAAGTATATCACTGAGGGCAAGCTTTGAGGGTTTATAGCCTCCTTGCCCTGCTTCCTTTTCTGTGTGTGCTTCCTGATGAATGTGTAATCCACCAGCTTCCTACTCCTGCCATTGTATTTTCCTTGCCTGTTGCCATGATGGACTTTATGGGTCAGGCACTGTCTTGAGAGAGAACCTATTACTTGAAACTAAACCATGCTGGGAGACTGGGAACAGGGAACAAACACAAGGCAAAGAGCCTGAATTTTTTCTCTCCCAGCCCCAGGGTGAAAGCCACCCTAGGAGGCAGTTGTGGAGAACAGAAGGACCAGGTAATTGGAAAACCATTCTTGTGGCGTGGCAGCAGGATGGACTCAAACAGCAAAGTGCTTAGGGAAAGGCAGCCCCTCCTTGGTTGCCAGGAACACATCAACTGAATATGACAGTTCTGAGCCTCAGGTGAATGGGAATGGGTGGCTCAACTCTGGAACCATCCATCGTCTATCACTGCTGTAGAGTTTGAAAACTCCAAAACTCAAGTAGCTACTTGACATCTACAGCTGCATCCCTCCAGCAGACAGATTCCTACTTAGGAAGTCTTAAAAGTATGAAGACAGGTCCTCTACCTACACAGATTTCAGTGCTGTGGCTGCTTCTAATAATCCCAATGCAGTTGGAACACCTTGAAAAGTAGCTATTCCCGAAGGTACTATCTAAGGAGTCTCAGGATCATTCAAGAAGCTGCCCAGCCCACAGACTACAAGTCTAAGTGTGGCCAGGAGAGGCCTCTGATACTTGTCCAATACAGACTCAACCATAAGTCATAGAAAAGATAAGAAAAAATCCTCAAGCCCAACCAAACCTCCTCTGCCCCATGCTTTTAACCAATAGTCTATAATTGTGAAGGGCCAGAAACTGATCTAACTCTCGTCTTGTTTTCTTACTCCTTGTGCTTCTCTGTTTTTCCTTTGTCTTTGGGTTTTCTTTATCACACTATAGCAGTATTTTCTTTAACATATTTTAAAATATGATTTTACTTCCCTTCATACATCCATGTCATCTTGTGTATATATTTTTCATTGTTGGGCAATCTTCTGTCTTTTGCTTTCTTTTTTCTTTGCCTGTGAATTTCTTCATTTTCTCTACTCAACTTTAACATCTATCTTGGTTTTTTCTTGCTGGAGGCTTTGTTGGCTTTATTTTGGTCTTCTTTTTGTTTCTTTTTAAAAACTTGTATTTTCATCTTTATTCCCTTTCTTATAATTCTCTAATTTTTTGAGCTTTCTAATTATTAGGAAATATTGTTTTGTTGTTACTTTCTCTTTTTGCCTTTTAAAATCTTTACTAACCTCTTGCTCTTTGATTTTTCCCTTCCATAACAATTTTCTCCTCTTTTTCTTCCACCTTGGTTCTCCTCTACTTTTCTCCTTTCCCTGTATCATTCCTTAATCTCATTCATTTACTTTTTACACATTACCTAGATAACTATTAACTTTATAGCATATTCTCTATTGGTTTCCCATTTTCTGACTTATAGTAATTGGTGATGTCTTACTGAACTTGAACCAATTTTAAGAGTATTTCTATATTTTGTATGTCTTCATGCTGTTACTGTTTTAACAGTTTTCTTTCCCCTTACTGAGTGATAATTTATGTTGAGGTTCAATAACACTAAAGACCAATGGATATACAAAACACAACACAGAAACACAAGAAATAGTAAAAACCTAGCAACATGTCTCCTCAAAAAGATCATAATTCTTCAGCTACTGAATTCAGTGACACTGAAATGAAGTACTGGATGAAGATTTTAAAGTAAACTAGCAAAAGGATCGATGACTTCAGAGAAGATACAAACAAGCTGAGGACGCAGTTCAGGACCTGGAGACGAAAAGTCAGAAACATAGAAGGTCAACAGATGAAAAAGTTAACACACAATATAAAGTTAGTAAAGAATATTGGAAATAAAAAACCCAATGAGCCAAATAAAAACAAAATAGAAGCATGACCAATACACTCTAGTGATTAGAAAAAAAATATTAAGACTAGAAGATGGCCATTTCTCCCTTACTAACACCTGTCTCCTACTGTTCTTCTCTCTCAGGTTCTTTCTTTCCCTTTACCTCCCTGGTTCCTTTTCATTATTCTGGCTCTTGCAGTTACATCTGGATATATACTCACATATAAAGATTTGATGCTAGGATCCGCATATGAGGGAGAACACACATTGTTTGTTTTTCTGAGTCTGTTACTTCATTTAATATAACAGTTTCTAGTCCATCCATTTACCCGCAAATTTACTGATTTCACCTTTCTTTACCACTGAGAACTCCATTGTGTAAATGTACCACATTTTCATTATCCACTCTTTAGTTGAGGGACACTTAAGTTGCTTCCATCTCTTAGCTATTGTGAAAAGAGCAGCAACAAGCATAGATGTACAAGTGTCTCTGCAATAGGATGAGTCCTTTGGGTATATGCCAAAGAGTGGTATAACTGGGTCAAATGGTAGGTTCATTTTTTAGTTTTTTAAGAGTTCTCCACACTGCTCTCTACAGGACTTGCACAAATCTGCCATCCTATCAGCGGTGGATAAGAATTCCTATTTCCCCACTTCCTCTCCAGCATGGGGGATGGAGAGTTATATAAGGAACATTGGGTAAAGGAAAAGAGGAGTACAAGAGAGGTGGGATCATAGGAACACTTTAAATGGGGAAACCATGGTGGAAGTGTTATACAGGGAGACAGAGAGGAGAGATAAATAATACCTAGCTAGTTTAAAAAAAACAGGGGAATCATATTAGTTCAATAACTTAATGACAAATTACACATACAGTATCTCTACATGAGTCCATGTATATAGCTAAAGGCTACATAACAAGAAACAGTGCCAGACAGGAGAAACCTTTCATGAGTTGCTGGCCAGGGTAGTCCAAGAGACTCCCAAAATTACACAGGCTATTGCCACAGCCCCTGATGGCCCCTCAGAACTTGAAGGTAAGACCCTACTGCTAAAGATAGAACATACTTCAGACACAGAATTTGGAGAGCTGCAACTGACCTGAAACTACTTTCCCAGAAGGCTAGCTCTCCTAGTTTTGGAGAGCACTATGAAGGTGTCAAGGGAAAACATCAGTCAATGGTCCAGCACCAGTTTCAAGACCAAACAACTACATCAATGGCCAGCAGAGCATAAAACATTGATGCAGTAGTGGTACTTTTATCTTGGGGGCAATCAACAGCTGCCTGATTGGACTAAAAGCCCACTCAATGGGAGGAAACTTAAGTATGGTGCTGTAAACATAACCAAATACACATGGCTGGAGAGGTCATATATCTTAGAGAAAACCCTAAGACTGTCACATCCCTAGACTAATGTAATTTCTTGCTATGTGCAAAATATGTATCCTTATGTTTACTGACAAATATCCCAGTCACCACTCATCAAAGAAGCTTATTTTGCATCAGTCAGAAACCATTACCAAGTACCACAACTTGTCACACGAAGACATTGTCTATGAATTGCCCAGGCCTAAGTGACACATCTACAATGCAACCTCTACATCTAAGATGCACGGAACATAGAACAGGGGTAATGAGGACAACACTAATGAATTTCTCAATTCTCATTAATGAAGATCCTTCATGCAACAGAAGGACAGGGGCACAAAAGGTTACAAATGGCCAAAACGTAGAGCTTAAGAGTCTGCAGATTGCCTGTCAATGGACAGGCCTCCTATATTAAACTTCACCCACCCAGGGCTCAGGAACCATCGTGAAAAGGTGAGTGGAAAGATTTTAAGAGCCAGGGAGGAGGTACACAACCACATGGATGCAGGGTCCTATAAGCTCCTGGGACCCTACTCATATTCTATGACAATGATGTCAGCATACAAAAGTCCGAAGCATGCTCAGGTAGACAAAAACCCAGCACAGAACTAGGGAAATGAATAGCATACCTCAATCTTACCTGAAGAAACATTGGCAGCTGACTACTGGTGGATGAGGGAGAGCTGATCTTCCTAAAACAAGAGACTCTAGAAAGACTGACTAGACCTCAGTGGATAGACTTGCACAGGGGAACATCTGGGGACCCTGACTTGATACATTGGGCCTTAATACAGATGACAGAGTATATGGGTTCAAGTTGGAGGGGCTGTGGGAGGGTGCCAGTGGGGACAGGGATATAAAGATGATTAAGAGTCTTTGAGATATTCTGTACAAAATACACAAAAATTCAATAGAAACAAATACATATATACATATATATATCAAAAAAAGAATGGAAGATTACAAGACCAAGGAAATAATATACTCCAATATCAATAAGGAAAAATATGACTGAGCTTATCATATCTAAGAACACTGGATATGATCAAGAGACCAAATATAAGAATCCACAAAGTAGAAGAAGAGCTAGGAAAAACACTAAAAGCAGAAAGAATGTATTCAATGGAACTGAAACAAAAACTGTGCCAAATCTACAGAAAGTTTGAACATCCAAACACAAGAGGCATTTAGAATCCCAAATAGACATGGCCAGAAGAGATTCTCTCCATAGCATATTGCAGTCAGGATGTCAAAAACAATATTAAAACCTGTGTGGGAAAAATACCAACTTAATGAGAAAGGCAAGCATACCAGAACAGCATCAGATCTCTCATCTCATCATCCTCTAAAGCCAGAAAAGCATGGAACAATGTATTTCAAGCTCTGGAAGCAAATAACTGCCAACTAAGTCAGGAAAGCTGTCTTTTAAAATTGATGGAGAAATAGGACATTTCAAGACAAGCACTAAAGCAGGTCATGACCACCAAGTCAGCATTGTGGAAGCTATTTAAAGGACTACTAAATACAGAGGAGGAAGAAAGGTGGTCTCAATCATGAGAGCATAGGAAAGATTATATTTTATGAAGGAATAAATGAACAAAGGAGAACTAGGGAGGAATCCATCATGTCCAAAACAGTAAAGCAGCAAACTGCTAATAATAATAATGAGGAAAAAAGAATAAACAATAATCCAACTAACCAGAAAATAACCCACAAAATCATAAGAACTACTACATATCTTTCAATAATAAACTTAAATGTAAATGGCCTTGATTTACCCAAGAGACAAAGACTGGCTAACTGAACAACAACAAAAAAAATAGATCCAACTATCTGTTGACTACAAGAAATACATCTCACTAGTAAAGACAGCCTCAGACAGAGCGTCAAAGGATGGAAATCAATCTGTTAAGTAAGCGGAAGCTGAAAACAAGCTAACATAACTATTCTAATACCTGATAAAGTAGAATTCAAACCAAAATTAGTCAGAAGAGATAATGAATGCCACTGCACTCTAAGAAAAAGACTGCAATATGCTATGGAGAGAATCTTTTCTGGCCAATCTGTGAAGAAGACACTATTAGTTAAGAAAACACAGAGATTCCAGGAGTATATAAGCTGTTAAAACAGGTAAAGTCATCCTTGTAAGAAGATATTAAGTATAAGAAGAATCAACAGATTAGTTTGATTGAGAGACTTTCATGAGATTTATGACACAAAGTCTACAAAAATCAAAACATTTCTCACTTGATGAGAGAAATTAAGAAAGATCCAAATGAATTGAGACGTGTGCTATGTTTGTGGCCAGAAAGGTCTATTATTAAGGCATCAGTTCCCTAAAATTACTCACCTTAATTTTTTTCATCAAATACATTCCTATATACTATAAATATTCAACTAGAAATGTGAAATTAGGGAGTGGAGAGATAGCTCAGAAGAGCATATACTGCTCTTGCAGAGGGCTGGAATTCAGTTCTTAGTAACCACTGCAGGTGGCTCACAACTCCAGCTCCAGGGGATCCAATGATGTCTTCTGGCCTCTGAGGGACTGCATATACATGGCATATACACACATCATAAAAATAAAATATATCTTTAAAAAAGAAAATGTGAAAAATCAAATAATAAACAAAAAATAAAAACAAAACAAGGAATCTAAGACTAATCTAACAAAGTATAGAATCTTAATGGACAAAGTTACAATTTGTTTAGTGAGTGACAGAATTGAGAAGGCAGATATACATATACACACTCACATACATGTACCAGGTTCCTGAACTGAAAACCTCAATATTGCACGTTTCCTGAAAGAAATTTAGTGCAATTACAATGAAAATTCTATTAAGATCAGGACTAGAGAGATAGCTTAGTGGTTAAGAGCACTGACTGCTCTTGCAGAGGACCCAAGCTCAGCTCCCAGCACCCACATGGCAGCTCACAACCATCCAAACCACCAGTTCCAGGAGATCGGATGCCCTCTTCTGACCTCCATAGGCAGTGCATGACACAGGTGCACTTACATACATGCAGGCAATACATTCATACACATAAAATAAAAATAAGAGATAAAAATATTTTAAAAAGAAAATTCTATTGAGATAATCTTAAATTTCAAGTGCCAAAAATAGTGATAATGAAAAAAGAAGAAAGTTGGATATCAACCTTTTTAGATCACATGACTTGTAATAAACTACTATAATCAAAATAATGAGCACTGTTAAAATGAGCAAATAAGCCAGGCATGGTGGTGCACGCCTTTAATCCCAGCACTCGGGAGGCAGAGGCAGGCGGATCTCTGTGAGTTCAAGGCCAGCTTGGTCTACATAGTGAGTTCCAGGACAGCTGGGGCTACAGAGAGACCTTGTCTCAAAAAGACAAAAAAAAAATGAGCAAATAAAAAAAGAGCAGAGATGATGTTAGAAAGTACAGGCACATCACTTCTTAAAATTTTTTAATCTATGTTTTTATGTGTTGAGTATTTGCCTACATGCATATAAGTACACCACAGCCCACAGAAACTGGAAGAGGGTGTCAGGTGTTCTGGAACTGGAGTCAAGGATGGTTGTTAGCCACCATGTGGGTCCTTTGCAGGAGAAGCCAGTGCTCTTAACCAATGAGCCATTGCTCTGGTACCACTCTTTTAAGTTTTTATCTCATATTTTGTTTGTACTTTTTGTTACATTTTATTTGTAGGCATATCTTTTGAAGCCCACATCACTGGGTCTCCAAAAGAAAAGGAAATGAAAAGAGAAAGGGACAGCTAGGAAAAGGAAGGGCATTAACAAGAGTGGGAGAGAGGCAAGGGTGGCTACTGCAGGCAACGATTATCAGAATACAGTGTATACACATATTAAAATATTATCTTTATTGTGTATGATTAAAATACGATCATTTTGAAAAAGAATGTCTCAAAATCAGTAGGAATAGGAAAAATCAAATAAAAATAAAGGATGTGAGTAGATAATTTCAGGTAAACCCAAATAGCCAGTAAATTTTTAATAAGGTGTTCAGCCACACAAGCAATCATAAATAGAAAAACAACATAAAATATCTGAAAATTTACTGATGAATTACATTATCCAGATTAAAGACTTACTATACAAAAATATATTTGTAAAGCATATTTTTTGTAACTTGTTTGTGTGTATGTCACTATTTTATGAAATAAAAATTTTTATGAAAGGTATAAGATGAACATTCAGAAGAGTGCACAAACGATCTAAATGCAATTGGATGACATCTTCCCCACAAAGTGAATGCACTGTAAAGCACAACAAAACATCACCGTCATCCCAGAAGCCAGCCCCCACCTTGTATTCCTTTCTGGTCAGCGACTCTCAAGTGATTTCAACTATCTTGACATCTACACCACGGGTTACTCTGAGGGCTATTAACATTACAAAATGGAATCACGCCATTTGTAGTGTTTTGTACCTGCTTCTTTCAACATTTTTTATGCTATTCATTTTATATTAATCAAACGCTTGATTTCCTTTTCTGAGCATCATCCCATAAAATAAAATAAGCTACACTTTGTTGCTCCTTTCCTCTAGTGGATTTCTGTGAGCATTCTTTGACACATATTAATATATAATTCTGATGGGCAGATATATTGCTCAGATATTGAGCTACGTGGTATGTGTACTTTGGGCTTAAACAAATAAATACAGCCAGTTTGCCAAATATGTGGATCCAGTTACACCCGCACCAGCTGCATCATGCAAGTTCTTAGCTGGTCCTCACCTCCCCCTGCAGCTTTGTTTTTGGAGGCTGTGTACTGCCAGCTCATTGTAGCTTGACCTACATTTCCCAACCATTTATGAGGGTATGCATTTTTTTAAATGTTTGTTGGCTACTGGGATATTCTTTTTGGTAACGCTCTTGGTCAACTTTTGGTTTTTTTGGTTGCTTCCTCTTCCACCCCATTTTGTATCTAACGTCTCTGATTGATTTGCAGGTTTGGGGAGCTCTGCTTGTGTTTGTTTGTTTGTTTGGTCACCCAGCTACAGGGAGACCTGGAACTTGCAATGTAGACCCAGCTTGCCTCAATCTCACAGAGATCCGCCTGCCTCTGCCTCCTTCCAAGCACTGGGAAGCACATGTGCCACCACACTTGGCTGATTTGCAGAGTTTTTTTAAAACTATGTTTTTATAATATCTATTAAAATAGATTCATTTTTATAGATGACTTTTTCCTCTCTTTTACTTAATTTCTTTAAAAGTCCTTAATTTAGGAGCCTAGAAAGATGTCTTAGACAGTAAAATGTTTCCTGTGAAAGCAAAAGGATCTGAGTTTGGATCCCCAGCACCTACATAAAAACCCACATTCAACGACATGTTTCTGTAACCCCAGATCTGCAGCCCAGTGTTGGGCTTCCCAGACAGGAGGATCCCTGGGATTTTCTGGCCAGCGAGTCTAACCACGTTAGTGAAGTACAGGTTTAGTGAGAGACCCTGTGTCAAAAGAAAATAGGGTGGATCTGGACATGATGGTGCATACTTTTAATGCCAGCACTCAGGAGGTAGAGACAAAGGCAGGAGACCTTTATAAGATCAAGCCAGTCTGGTGTTACATATGGAGTTCCAGGCCATCTACAGAGAGACTCAATCTCAAAAACAAAAAATAATAATTAATAATAATGTTGAGAAACAATTAAAGAAGACCCATGATGTCAACCTTGGCCTCCATACACACATGCACACATATTCACACTTACATACACACACACACACACACACACACACACACACACACCATTTTTTAAAGTCTTGAATTTTTTAATTGACACATAATACTCATGCATGTTTGGGGATAGTATAATAGTTTGATATGTGTATTTAATGTGTGATGATCAAATGTGGATTTGGAATCTCCATCTCCTTTAATGTTTATCATTGCTTCTTTATTGGAAACCTCAGACTCCTTTCTCCTAGTTCATTATATAATATACAATAAATTGTTGTGAACTATCGCTACCTTTCTGTGCTATAGACCACTGAAGTTATTCTAGGTATTTAATTATATTTTATTACTCATAATTCAACCTCCCATGTCCTTCTTAGCCTCTAGTAACCACTATGCTACTCTCCACCAATGTGAAATCAACTTTTGGGGGTTGTTGATGTGAGAACTTGCAGTGTTAGCCTATTTGTGCTAAAAGAATTTTTATTGAAATTTTGTGAATTACAACATGTTTTGGTCATATTTAGCCCCCCTCCTCTATCTGCACCACTTTTATATCTCACCCCCAGATTTCATGTACTCTGTCATATGTATTAAGGCCTATTGAGTCAAGTTTGTGTTCACAAATGTCCTTCAGTGTGTGTCTATCCACTGGAGGCTGGTTCACCTATCTAGCATCACACCCTTGAAGAAAACCAATTATCTCTCCCCCAGTAGTTATCAGTTGCCAAGAGTTCCCCAGCTAAGGTTGGGGCTTCTTACCCACTTCCCCAGTTCTATGCTGGGATTTTGTCTGTCTGATTTGAGGTTGTGTGGGTCTTGTGCATGGTGTCACCATTGCTAAAAGTTCATATAAATAACTGACTGTCTGGAAAACTCTGTTTCCTTGTTGTCATTAATCACCTCTGGTTCTTAAAGTCTTTCTGCCGCCTTTTTTGCAATGGTCGCTGAGACTTGGATGGCAGAGGTTTGATATAGGTGTCCTATTCAGGGATAAGCACTCTATAATCTTATTTTTTGAACTTTGGCCAGTTATTGCTTTCTGGGTTAATTACCATCTGTTGCATGAAGAAGTTTTACTAGTAAAACTTCTTAATATTAATATATTATGGGTGATCAATCTTTTCCTTCAAGCTTACTGCTTTGTTCTTTTAAATAAAGAAATTTCTCAGGTTGGAGAGATGGCTCAGTGGTTAAGAACACTGGATGTTCTTTCAGAGGACCTGGATTCTGTTCCCAGCTCCCACATAGTGGCTAACAACCATCCATAACTCCAGTTCTAAGGGATCTGATGCCCTCTTCTGACCTCCATGGCATTGCACAACATGAGTGTGCTTACATACATGCAGGCAAAACACTCGTACAAATAAAATTTTAAAATAAATTAAAAAAAAATAAAAATCAAGGGGCTGGAGAGATGGCTCAGCAGTTAAGAGTATTGACTGCTCTTGCAAAGGACCCGGGCTCTATTTGCAGCACCCATATAATAGCTAACAACCATCTGAACTCCAGTTCCAGGGTATCCAATGCCTTCTTCTGACCTTTGTGGGCACTGGATGACATGGGTGCACTTACACAGATGCAGGCAAATCACTCATACACATAATATGTTCTTGAGTCACCCCCGAAGCCTGGGTGCTACATGGCTGAGGAACTGCACCTTGGAGAGGAAGAGGTGGAGACTTTTGCCTTTCAGGCAGAAATTGCTCAAGTCATGTCCCTTATCGTCAACACTTTCTATTCAAACAAGAAAATTTTTCTTTGGGAGTTGATCTCTAATGCTTCTGATGCCTTGGACAAGATTTGCTATGAGAGCCTGACAGACCCTTCCAAGCTGGGCAGTGGTAAAGAGATGAAAATTGACATCATCTTCAGCCCTCAGGAACGCACCCTGACTCTGGTGGACATAGGCATTGGCATGACCAAGGCTGACCTCATAAATAATTTGGGAACCATTGCTAAGTCTGGCACTAAGGCTTTCATAGAGGTTCTCCAGGCTGGTGAAGACATCTCCATGACTGGGAAGTTTGGTGCTGGATTCTATTCTCCCTATATGATGGCAGAGAAAGTGGTTGTGATCACCAAGCACAATGATGATGAGCAGCAGTACACCTGGGAGGCCTCTGCAGGTGGATCCTTCACTGTACATGCAGACCATGGTGAGCCTATTGGTCAGGATACCAAAGTGATCCTTCACCTCAAAAATGATCAGACAGAGTGCTTGAAGGAGAGGAGGGTCAAGGAAGTGGTGAAGAAGCACTCACAGGTCATAGGCTATCCTATCCCCCTCTATTTGGAGAAGAAATGGGAGAAGGAGATCAGTGATAATGAGGCAGAGGAAGAGAAAGTTGAGAAAGAAGAGGAAGATAAGGATGATGAGAAGCCCAAGACTGAAGATGTGGGATCAGATGAAGTAGATGACAGTGGCAAAGATAAGAAAAAGAAAACCAAAAAGATCAAAGAGAAATACATTGATCAGGAAGAACTGAAAAAGACCAAGCCCATTTGGACCAGAAACCCAGATGATATCACTCGGGAGGAATATGGTGAATTCTGTAAGAGCGTCACTAATAATTGGGAAGACCACTTGGCAGGCAAGCATTTCTCTGTGGAAGGTCAGCTGGAATTCAAGGCATTGCTCTTCATCCCTCCGTGAGCTTCCTTTGACCTCCATGAGAACGAGAGAAAGAACATCAAACTCAAGTCTGTTGCATGTTCATCATGAACAGCTGTGATGAGTTGACACCAGAGTATCTGAATTTTGTCCACAGTGTGGTTGAATTTAAGGATCTACCCCTGAACATCTCCTGAGAAATGCTCCAGCAGAGTAAAATCCTGAAAGTCATCCACAAAAACTTTGTGACGAGTGCCTTGAACTCTTGTCTGAACTGGCAGCAGACAAAAAGAACTACAAGAAATTCTATGAGGCATTCTCTTAGAATCTAATGCTTGGAGTCCATGAAGACTCCACCAACTGGCAACATCTCTCTGAGCTACTGTGCTATCACACCTATCAGTATGGAGATGAGATGACTTCCCTGTCAGAATACGTGTCTCACATGAAAGAGACACAGAAGTCCATCTACTACATCACTGGTGAGAGCAAAGAGAAGGTGGCCAACTCTGTCTTTGTGGAGTGTGTGCGTAAGCAGGGCTTTGAGGTGATATATATATATATATATGTATATATATATGTATATATATATAACTGAGCCTATTGATGAGTACTATGTGCGGCAGCTGAAGGAGTTTGATGGGAAGAGCCTGGTCTCTGTGACCAAGGAGGGCCTGGAACTTCCAGAGGATGAGGAGGAGGAGAAGAAAATGGAGGCGAGCAAGGCCGAGTTTGAGAATCTCTGCAAGCTCATGAAGGAAATCTTGGATAAGGAGGTTGAGAAGGTGACAATCTCCAAGAGGCTTGCATCTTCACCCTACTGCAATTGACAAGCACCTATGGCTGGACAGGCAACATAGAGCAGATCATGAAGACCCAGGCACTTCAAGACAATTCTACAGTGGGCTACATGATGGCCAAAAAACA
Source organism: Nannospalax galili (assembly GCF_000622305.1). Classification (NCBI taxonomy): domain Eukaryota; kingdom Metazoa; phylum Chordata; class Mammalia; order Rodentia; family Spalacidae; genus Nannospalax; species Nannospalax galili. The sequence goes on along the minus strand of NW_008351360.1, from coordinate 614,762 downwards.
TGTGGAGATCAACCCTGACCACCTCATCGTGGAGACCCTACGGCAGAAGGCCAAGGCGGACAAAAATGACAAGGCTGTCAAAGACCTGGTGGTGCTGCTGTTCGAAACCGCTCTGCTGTCCTCTGGTTTCTCCCTTGAGGATCCCCAGACCCACTCCAAACTCATCTACTGCATGATCACAGTAGGCCCGGGCACTGATGAAGATGAGGTGGCAGCAGAGGAGCCCAGTGCTACTGCCTCTGATGAGATCCTCCCACTTGAGGGTGATGAGGATGCATCTCTCATGAAAGAAGTAGATTTAGAGTTCCCACCTGGAAGCCCTGCCCCCTGTATAGTCCTCCTGTGGCTCCCCCAGCAGCCTGACCCACCCGCCTCTCTGCTGCTGTCTTAGTGGTGACTCTCCTGCCTTTGGTGTCTTAAGGCAGGAAAATTCTCTCCCTCACTAAATAGCAGGGTTGGGTATTGTATATTATGGTCATTTTGTTTTGTTTATTTTGTTCTGAAATTATGCAAAATAAAAATAAATAAATATATAAAAAATAGTTTTCTAATTTAAAAAAAAGGAATTTCTCAGCCAGGCACAGTGGCATACACCTGTAATTCTGGCCCTTAAGAGACCAAGGCAGGAAGATCTTGACTTCAATGCCAGACTAAGCTACATAACAAGTTCAAGTTCAGCCTAGGCTACATACTGAGACCTGGTCTCAAAAACAAATAAATAAGCAAGCCAGCCAGATGAGTCAGCCTGTAAAGGTACTTGCCACTAAGCCTGCTGACCAGAGTTCAATCCCCAGGACCCACATGGTGGAAGAGAACTGACTCCTACCAGTTTTCCTCTGCACCATGGCACAAGCCACATACATACATACACCCCCCACACATAAAATAATGTAATTTTAAAGAACTTTTTAAAAGATAAAAGAAGCTGTGGTTACTCTTCATTTTTTATCCCTGATATTTACTAATCCAACAAGTCATGTGGCTATGCCAAGCTTCAAGTCTATTGAGAACAATTGTTTGACCCATACACCCAGAAACAGAGAGGGCTAGGTAGCAGGGAGCATGAATCCTGTTTAGCACACTCCATTTCCAAGAGTGTGAAGTCTGAGAGGAATCAGGATTCATAGATGTGAGCCAGGCCTTGAGATGAGCACGGCCTCCCAGGGAAAGCAGCTGCCAGCTGCCCCTGACACTGGCCTTGTATCCCATTCACTGAAGCTGCCACCTCTAGCCTCACCCTGGTCCCAGGCAGAAGCCTTCTGCTGGGTCTAAGTGTGCAGCCAAGAAGCTTAGGCTGGGACACTTCTTTCTCTTGCTTCAAAAGTTGCAATTTTCCCTGTCAAAGTTTTGCACTGAGCAAGTCCATGTTAAACTCATTACAAGAAAATTGCTCTTGGTAATGATCTGGACTTAAAAATCCATTTTCCATTTCTGAAATGATTTCTCAGTTTCTCCTATATTTTATTTGTTTCATGACCTAAATTGGAAACAGTATCAATTTTCTGCCAGCATATTAAAACATATTTTTATTAACTGGTAATTGCAGTGAGGCTTAGACACCAGGCGCAAAGTGCTTCTAGAGAATTGAAAAATATACATTTCTGATTTAGTTAATAAAAATTGTAACTGTAGTTGCTGTAGTTTCATATGGTCATACATTCTGATATAGTGTTGCATCATGGGAATTTTCTCAACCCCTTCTCCTAATTTCAATACTGAGAAGCCCAAGGTCATGGGTAACTTGAAGGTCACACATCAGCCTCATTGTCCGTGCACTGAGCTGAGGGTGAAGCTTAGTGGTAGTAACACAGTTGCCCTTTATATGGAAGTTCCTGGGATTAACCTCCAGCACCACAAAAATCCTCACGCAACAAAGGGCAATTAACACAGATAGCCACAACTAGCCAAAGCGTAGAGAATAAGAGACTGCAGAGTGCATGTCCCCAGATAGGACTCCCATATTAAACCTCACCCACCCAGGGCTCAGGGACCGCTGTGGAAGAGGGAACAGAAAGATTATAAGAGCCAGGGGTGGTACATGACCACAAGGAAACAGAGTTTTCCAGGCCTCTGGGAACTTGCTCATATGAACTTGCAGCAATGATGACAGCATGCACAATACCCCTGCAAACACAATCAGACAATAACCCAGCATAGAGCTGAGGAAATAGGCAGCAGGCCCCAACCTTAGCTGAGGAACTATTGGCAGCTGATCTCTGCTGGGTGAGGAAGAGTTAATATTCTTTAAGGGAGAGACTCTAGATAGGCTGACAGGCTCCAGTGGATGAACTCACACTGAGGGGCATCTGGGTACTCAAAGTTGACTCATAGGCCTTAACATATAACCGAATGCATGAAATCTAATGGGGAGTCTATGCAAGGAGTGCAGTTAGGAGAGAGGATCTAAATATGATTAAGACGTATTGTATGAAGTGCACAAAAAATGCAATAAAATAGACATAGAAAAAAGGATGCTAATTATAAGATAGTGTTATTCTTAGATTTTCAAAAATAAAAAATGTGCCTGGTTCAAAGAAAAAAATTAGAAATAAAAAAGTAATCATAATTCATTAAATTTATATCTATTTCTTTTAAAGATTCACCAAGGAGGTAAAGAGATGCTACACAAGCATGAGGGCCTGGGTTTAGATCCATAGTGCTCAAGCAAAAAGCCAGGAGTCACGGTATGTATCTGTAATTTCAGCACTGGGAAGGCAGAGACAGAAGGATCCCTGGGGCTCACTGGCCAGCCAGTCTAACCAAACTGATGAGCTCCAGGGCTGATGGAGACTGGTCAGAACATCTCAACCTGGGAAACAATGGGAGCTGAATGTGCCCAGAGACTCAAAATCCAAGCACTAGCCTCACAAAGTTGTAAATCTCAATCTCACTGGGAAGAATTGCCTTATCTACATAGTTAGAAGACTGAAATCTAACTTGTAATTGTTTTATTATATGCTTTAGTGTGAAGGCCCAGCTCCAGTGGTCCAAACAAGGCTAGGTTCTAAGACAGCAATCAAAGTAATGAGCAGTGGAGAAGATAAGAAAGGAACTTCGGGGAGCGAGGAGAGGGCTTACCTGGTACAGTGCTTGCCAAACAAGCATGAGGACCTCAGTTCCAAGCCCCAGACCCACATAAAAAAAGCTTAGCATGGCCGCATGCATCTGGAAGCTCTGGGAAGGCAGAGAAAGGAGGATTCCTGGAGCTCCCTGTCAGCCAGACTAGCCAAATCGTGGAGATCCAGGTTCAGTGAGAGGACTGTCTCACAAAATAAAGTAGAGGGCTTGGTGTGGTGGCACACACCTTTAATTCCAGGACTTAGGAGGCAGAGGCAGGCAGATCTCTATGTGATCCAGGCCAGCCTGGTCTACATAGAGAGTTCCAGGCCAGTTGGGGCTACAGGGAGATCCCATCTCAAAAACAACAACAAAAAGAGGCGGGGACCAACTGAGAAAGATGCCTGATGTTAACCTCTGCCCTCTACATGCACATGCACACACATGTATTATGTACATTGGCCCACACACATACACAAAGAGACACAGATAAGTGGGAAATGATGTAGCATATAATAAACCCCTCCTCTAAGCAATTATCAGCTGTCAAAGACTGACAAAATCAAATTTTCCAAAACTCTGGAATCAAATCCAAAATTTCTCCCAGCAAAGAGACTGCTTAATGAAGGGAAGCTGGCTTGTGACTCAAGAGCACATTGCCGGTTTTGCTCACCCATTCCCTAGGATGGCAGCCATAGCGATGAAGACAACAGGCTATATTCCTGATGTAGCTTGCTGTGCCAAAGGGCAGAGGTGGATTTGTGCTTAAAATTCAGTGGCTGCATGTATTCACCAATCTGGTGGTTCACAGAAAGATTGGATCAGAGCTGAACTTCTTGTCCCTCATCTTCTAAGGAGTGACATCTGTCAAGAGATTTAAAGACATACACCTAGGACAGCACACTGTGTGCAGAGAAAGTAGAAAATATAACTCCAAAACAAGGAAGAAAGAAGCAAAAAAGGGAGGTTACCCTGGTAAGAACTTGGGAAGGCCAACTCTGTATAGGGGAGACAGAAGTAAACACTGCCCAGGAAAGACATGTTCTCAAAGACGACCTGAGAGAACCTGTAGTGCGATTCTGGAAAGTCTGGGGATTCTGTGCCAGTAGGAGAAAGGGATGATGCTTGTTAGAATTTAGAGAGTGGGAAAGAAAGCAGAGTTGGGAAAATAGATTAATGTCAGACCTTCAACAGAACAAGGCTGTTTCATTCAAACTCAGTGAAAGAAATCCACCTTCCCATGGGATGGAAGCAACTGTGTTGAGGGGAAAAAGGAACACAGGCTTTGGAGCATGAGGAGTATGTGCAGGTTAAAACAGTTGCTGAGGTATCTGCAGGTTAGGACTTTCTTAATAGGTTTATGACACCCTTCTTCCTGGCATCATCTTCTTCAGTTTATCTTGAGAGTCAGGGGTTTATGGACCTCTTTTTCCTGGGACTGTTAGCTCCCATTTATCTTGAGAAACAGGGGATTTATTATTTCTTCTTCCTGGGACAGTTGATTCAAGTTCATCTTAAGAAGCAGGCCAGAGACATCTGTCTCATGGTGCTTCTATCAATGTGGCTTTCAGTGATCAGGACCAGCCAAGAGCCAAGCTGCAAAGGTTCCAAATTGAGTGTTTATTTTCTTGTTTTCTTCCCTTCCTTTAAAAATAAACAAAAGGAAATAAGAAGGAAATTAAGATGTTCTGCTATGACAAAAGAAATAAAAAATGGAATGCAGAGATGGAGGAAATGAGGATCAGAAAGACCGGAATGTGGGAAAACCCAACAGCAACATGACAGAAGTACATCTTTTTTGTTTTCTGTTTGTCTTTGTAAAATACTGAAATTTTTTATTCAATTTTTCTTTGACAATTTCATGCATAGGTATAATGCATTCTGTTCACTTTCACCACCCATATTCTCTCATCTCCCTCCCTGTCATCTCCCCCGCCTCCCTACAGGTCCCTTTCCCACATTCATGTCTTGTTTTGTTTTATAACCCATGGATTTTTAACCAGGACCATCTGTGTGAGCACAGGTTTGGGATTATCTATTAGAGCTTAGTGGGCTCACCATTAGGGGAATACAGTGACTGTCAAGACTATGATTGTCCCATCCTTAGAATCCATTAGCAGCTAATAGTTAAGCATGGAGGGGTAGGGCCTGATGAGCCCTTCCCCAATCTGTGATTGGCTATTGACAGGCCTAGTCTTATCAGTTCAAACAACCTTACTGCTGTGACATCTTCCTTGCAATGATTGTGTCATACCCAGACGACAACATTTCCCAGCCCCTCTCCCTGTCTTCTCTTATATTCTTTCTGCTCCCTCTTCTTCAGTGTTCCCTGAGCCTTAGAGGAGGCATGCTCTAGTTTGCTACTCTGTTTCTGTGATAAAACACTGACCAAAAGCAACTTGGGAAGCAAAGTGTATATTGGGCTTACAGGTTACAGTCCATCATTGAAGAAAGCCAGGGCAGGAATTCAAGGTAGGAACTTGAAGGCAGGAACTGAAGCAGAGACCATGGAGGAATCCTGGTTACTGGCTTGCTCCTTCCTGTCATTCAGTTACCTCTCATATACACTTCAGACCCATCTGCCTAGGGATGGTACCTGGTGTGATAACAACTGTCTGCAACTCCAGTTCCAGGGAGTCTTAAGACCCTCCCCTGACCTCTGTGGGCATTGCATAACATGGGTTACATACATGCAGGCAATATACTCATACACATAAAATTTAAAAATAGATAAAATATTTTAAAGTCTATGAGACACAAGCTGGGTGTGGTAGCACACACCTTTAGTCCCAGCACTTGGGAGGTAGAGGCAGACGGATCCATGAGTTCAAAGCCAGCCTGGTCTACATAGTGAGTTCCAGGCCAGCTGGGACAACAGGAAGACCCTGTAGCAGAAAAAAATAAATAAATAAAACTAAACAAAACAAAAAGTCTATGAGACACACTGAAGGCTGTCCTAAGAGAAAAGTATATTTTTAGCATTAAGTGCCTACATCAGATAATTAGCAACATTTCATATCAATGACTCAATGGTGGACCTGAAGGCCTTGGAAAAACAAGAAGGAATAACACTCAAAAAGAGCAGACAGGAAAGGATAACATAAATAAATAAAACTAAACAAAACAAAAAGTCTATGAGACACACTGAAGGCTGTCCTAAGAGAAAAGTATATTTTTAGCATTAAGTGCCTACATCAGATAATTAGCAACATTTCATATCAATGACTCAATGGTGGACCTGAAGGCCTTGGAAAAACAAGAAGGAATAACACTCAAAAAGAGCAGACAGGAAAGGATAATCAAAATCATCACTGAAATTGGTGACATAGAAACAAACCAAAAAAAAAAATCAATTAAGCAAAGAGATGCTTCTTTGAAAAGATTAACAAGACTGACAAACTTTACACCAGTGTAACCAAAAGAAAGAGCAGATCCAAATTAATAAAATCAGCAATGATGATATTACAACAGGCACTAAGGAAATTCAGAGAATCATGAGGAAATGGCTTCAAATTTTAACTATAACAAGAAGACATGTGAAGAAGATAAAGGGATACCCACTGAAAAAAGAGGTCAAAGTAGCTTTATTTGCAGATGATATGATTCTATACATAAAAGACATTATAGACTCCACCAGGAAACTCCTAGAATGGACAAACACATTCAACAAAGTAGCAGAATACAAAATTAACACACACACACACATATACATGAACACACACAAAATCAGTACCTTTCCTATAATACCAGCAACAAGCATACAGAGAAAGAAACCAAGGAAACAATTCCACTCATGACAGCCTCAAAAAAAAAAAAATCTTGGAATCAATCTAACCAGAAAAGTGAAAGACTTGTATAATCAAAATGTCTTAGTTTGTCTCTTCATTGCTGTGACAAAACACTCTGACCACTACCAACCTGAGGAGGAAAGGGTTTATTTATTTCACATCTACCAGGTCACAGTTCATCAGGGAGCCCAGGGTAGGAACTCAGGGCAGGAACCTGGAAGCAGGAGCTGGAGCACAGGCCATGGAGGAACGCTGCTTACTGGCTTGTTCCCCTGGCCCCTGCTCAGCCTGCTTTCATATGCAACACAGGCCCACCTGCCCAGGGGTGGCACCACCCACAATGTGCTAGGCCATCACACAACAATCAAGAAGATGCCTCACAGACATGGCTACAGGCCAGTCCAATGAAGGGAATTCCCCAGTTGAAGTTCCCTCAACCCAGGTGTGTCAAGTTGACACTAAAGCTATCCAGCACACAAAACTTTAAGATAGTGAAGAAAGAAATTGAAGAAGATGCCAGAAAATTTAAAGACTTCCCATACTAATGGGTGATAGGATTAATATTGTGAAAATGAGCATTCTACCAAAAGCAATTTTCAGATTTAATGCAATCCACATTAAAATTCCAACACAATTCTCCACAGAAATTGGAAAAAAGCTCAAATTTCATGTTCTCTAAAGAAACAGAACCAGTAGAATACACACACACACACACACACACACACACACACACAGGATAGGCAAAACAATCCTGAGAAGGAGAACTGGAGAAATTACTATCCTTCATTTCAAATTATACTACAGAGCTATAATAATAAAAACAGCATCATACTGGCATAAAAGCAGACACATTAATCAATGAAAGAGAACTGAGGACCCAGATTGAAATCTATGCATTTACAACCATCTGATTTTTAACAAAGGGGCCGAAAATACACATTGGAGAAAAAAATGTTCAACAAATGTTACTGGTCAAACTGGAAAGCTACATATAGAAGAATAAATCTAGATCACTATCTCTCACCCTCCATAAAACTGAAATCCGAATGGATCAAGGACTTCAATATAAGACCCGATACCCTGAAACTGGTAGCAAGGAAAGTAGGGAGCACAATGGGCTAGCATAGGAAAGGACTTTCTCAACAGTACCTCAACAGCACAGACATTAAGACCAACAACTGACAAACGAGCCCCCATGAAACTTAAAACTTCTTACAGCAAAGGTCTCCATCATTTGAGTGAAGAGGCAGCCTACATAAAAGAAAATATATTCACCAGTTATATACCTGATGGATGGTCATTATCTAGAATACACAAAGAAGAGTAAAACTTCACCTCAAAGAAACAAACAACACAATTAAAATTTGGGGCAATTAACTAAACAGAAAGATCTCAAAAGATGAAATGCAAATGGATGAGAAACAGGTTTTAAATATTCAATACCTTTAGCCATCAGGGAAATGTATTGCAATTTCATCTTACCCCAGTCAGAATGGCTAAGATCCAAAAAAACAAACATTAACAAATACTGGCAAGGATGTGGCAAAAAGGAAAGACTTATTCACTACTGGTGGAAGTGCCAACTGGTATACCCACTATGGAAATCAATGTGGAGTTTCCTCAAAAAGCTAGAAATTCAGCTATACCAATATTGGGCATATACCCCAAAGACTCTATAGCCTACTACAGAGATACCTGCTTAACCATGTTCATTGCTGCTCTATTCACAACAGCCAGGATATTGAAACAACCTAGTTGTTCTCAAATGATGAATGGATAGCAAAAGTATGTTACATTTACAGAATGGAATACTATTCAGCTATTAAAAAATGAAATTCTAGGGGGCTGCAGAGATTGCTCAGTGGTTAAGAACACTGATTATTCTTACAGAAGACCCAGATTCAAATCCTAGCACCCACATGGCAGCTAACAACTGTCCGTAACTCCAGTTCCAGGGGATCCACTTCTCTGACCTCTGCGGGCATTGCACAACATGGGTGCACTCATCTACATGCAGGCAATATATGCATACACATAAAATAAAAATAATAAAATATTTTTTAAAAATGAAACTCTAAAATTCACAGGTACATGGATGGAGTTGAAAACAATCACCCTAACCGAAGTAACTCAGACCCACAAAGACAAACATTGCATGTTCTCTCTCATATGTGAATACTAGCTTTGAATCTTTAGATATCTGTGTTGCAATTGCAAAAATTCTTAGATGTCAGGAAACTAATAAGGGGCTATTGGGGGCTTCATGAGAAGGAAGATAGAGGGACTACTGGAGAAATTACTACCACTGATTTCAAATTATAATACAGAGCAATAATAAAAACAGCATCATACTGGTATAAAAGAGAGGAAGATAGACTAGAAAGGAGGATAAGGAAATAAGAAGTGGTAAATTGAGTGTGGGGGTGGAAGAGCAGGGTAGAAGAGGGAGAATAGGAAGGGATAATACTAAAGCAATTACTAATCACTAATACTAAAGATCTTTTGAGAAATAATATGGAAACCTAGTACTATAGAACCAACCGTCTTACAATATATATATATGTTTAGGGGGCCTAGAGAGATGGCTCAGTGATTAAGAGCACTTACTATTCTTCCAGAGGAGTCAGGTTCATTTCCCAACATTTACCTGGTGGCCAACACCCATCATCAACTCCAGTTCCAGTTCCAGGGGAGCTGACTCCCTCCTCTGGCCTCCATGGGTACCAAGAACACATGTGATGTATTTACATACATGCAGGCAAAATGCTTATATACATAAAAATAAAATGTTTTTTAAAAATGAGTTTGGAGTTACCTTTTAACAGGGGTCAATGACCCTACCAGTCACCACAGGCTAACAAATAAACAAAATGCTTGTGATGCTCTCTCTCTCTCTCTCTCTCTCTCTCTCTCTCTCTCTCTCTCTCTTGGAGTTCTTGACCAGGAGGGTCCCACAGACCATCATCAATACTCATTATTGTCATTGCTCTTGGTTATCCACCAAAACTTGACATTAAGAACTAATACTGAAAGCACAGCTTATTTAAGTCATAGAACATGGAGAAACCAAGCTGGTACTAATTTCAAAGCTTCATCTCTACTAATAACTAAGACTCACTCATGATCCTCTGGGATCCAAAGAGCTTTACTACTACTCTGAAAGTAAATTTAAAAATAAATTAAGGGTGGCTGGAGAGATGGTTCAGAGGTTAAGAGCACTAGCTGCTCTTGCAGAAGACCCAGGTTTGACTCCTAAATACCCACATAGCAGCTAACAACTGTCCATAACTCCAATTCCAGGAGATTTAAAACCCTCTTCTGACCTCTGCAGGGCATTGCATGACATGGGTGCACTTACATACATGCAGACAATACAGCCATACCCATCAAATAAAAATAATAAATAAAATACTAAATATTTAAAATATTTTTTAAAATAAATATATAAGTTTAAAAAATTAAAAATTATAGGTATGATGTCCTGCATGACTGGATAATGCTGCTCCTAGAAGCCATTTTCTTATTAAATACAAAATCTCACTGTCAGACATGAGATAGCTCCTTATGTGCTATTGGTTTGGGAGGCCACAGAGGCCCCTCCCAAAAATGCAGGCTCTTATTATTCCTCCTGGTTGCCCACCAGAACTAGCTGATAAGAGCCTATTGCTAAAGATACCACATAACTTGTTTGCACGGTATAAAAAACTGAACAGGAAACTTCCTCCTTGACTGCTAGTTTTCATAGTGTTGGAAGGTTCTATTCAGGCTTCTGGGGCAAGAAATGGCATCAACAGATTGGCCCAGTTGTGAAAAAACTACAATACCAACCAGCCAAGCAAAATGTGTCCACTATGCAATAAAGCATGACTGCTATGGGAATAACCAACCACTCTCAGATTGGATTTGAGGTTCACTCCTCAAAAGGGAGTATATTCCTAATACTGTAAACCCAGTCAAAAGCCTGTGGATGGGGAGGTCATAGGCTCTAGAAGGAAACTCACTGCCTCTGTTAGCTAAATTGACATAACACTAAACTGTGTTTTAAATATTTGTGTTTATACCATAGCAAGATGCTGCTCTTATCCTTAACCAGAGAAGCGTCTCTTCACTGTTAATGGCAGTGAACGCAGAGACTCATGGGCACTCAAGGTGCTGAGAATAAGAGACTATTGAGTGCACATTCTAAAACAGAAGTACTTGTACTGATAGCTGCTTCCAATATAACTAGTTCAACTCTCCAATCAAGAGATAAATATAGGCAGAAAAAATGTTTTAAAATATGATCCAATTATGTTGCCTATGAGACTCTAGATCCAAAACCAAAGAAAATGGAAGGATAAGAAAGATTCTTGCAAACAACAACCAAAGAAAACCAAACATGAAGCTCAAACAAGATAGTGCTTAAGTCAAAAGCTGTTCAAAGAGATAAAAAAAGTAACATTATATTTTGAGAAAAAGATCAATTCATCATAAGACATAACTATAAGCACTTACACCCTAAGCAACAAAGTCTCAAAATACATGAAGTAAACCATGACAAAACTGACAGGAAAATAGTCCTACAATGATAGTTGAAGACCAATACCTCACTTTCAGTAATAGAACATGTAGACAAAAGAGAGGTACAGAAAGGAAAGACTTGCTTAACACCAAAGCCCAACAGATCTGACAGACATCTTCAAAACACTTAGCTCCAAAACAGCAGAACATACACTATTCCTGTGTGCATGGAACAGTAAACCTTATTTTAGGCCACAATATAAGTCTTAATCCACAAAATGAGTCATAATAAATTTTGGCAATTAGAATCATTAAAGTGTCTCTTTCAATACTATATATAGTTCTAGAAATCAGCATCACAAGAAAAATGGAAATTTTGAAAATATGTGGTTGCCAACTTTAAACAACTAATGGGTTTCAGAGAATTTAGAAAATTAGAAAACTTGATACAAAGGAAAAATGTTGAAGTCCAACATACTAAATATTAAATGTCATATTATAAATATAAAATATATATGATATATAGATCAAATGCACTGATGAAGAGAAAACTTATCAGTATACATCAGAAAGGAAATAAGATCCCCTATAATATCCTAGCTTTGTACCTTAGGAAACTTTATACCTTAACAAAGAAGAGTAGCTAAGCTCAAAGCTATGAGGAAAAAGAAAACGATGATTGGAGCAAGGATTTCTGAGATAGAAAACAGAAATGCGAGCTGGGAAGGTGGCTCAGTGGGCAAAGCACTTACTGAGCAAGTGTGAGAACCTAGGTTTGGAACCCCAGAACCCACATAAGGACAAGTACAGTGGCATGCATCTGTAACCCAGCACTCCTGTGACAAGACGGAAGGCAGACACAGGAGAATCCCTCAAAGTTCATGAACCAACTAGCCTGGCATATGCAGAGGTAAGCCTGTCTCAGGTAGACAACAAGGACCAGGAGGCTATCCTCTGATCTCCACACATTCACCATAGCACACATGTGCCTACATACACACACACACACACACACACACACACACACACACACACCACATCGTATACACATAAAGATTAAAAACAATAAAATAGAAATGCAATGCAATCACAAAATCGAAACTTGTGTTTTAAAAAGGTCAGTAAAATCAGCAAAACTTAAGCTAGACTGACAGAGGCAGAAGAAGAGATGTACAAAATTAATATCAGAAATGAAAGTGCAAACATTACTGCCAATCTTACTGGAAGTAAAAGGATTTTAAGAAAATATTATAAATACTTCCATACCAACAAAGAAGGTGGATAGAAGAAATTAAAAAAATTCTACAAACATACAAATCAATAAAATTGACTTAGTTTATAGGGTTGACATAGCAAAATGGCACATATTGAGTAGTGTAAACAACAGAAATTAATTTTCTCACAATTCCAAAGACTGAACATCCAAGATCAAGGTGTAGGCCAGTTCAGTTTTTCTGAAGTTCTGCTCCTACCCTAAAGATGTCCAACTTCCATTGTGGTCTCACCTGGCCTTTCCTCTGTGCATACCCATCCCAGTATCACTTTGTGTTCTTAGAATGGCATCACTTAGTTGAATTAGTGCTCCATCCTCAGAACTCATTTAATCCTAATGGGTCCTTTAATACTTCCATTTACAAATGTAGCCATATTAGAGTTTGGAGTCAGTAAATGAACATCTAGATGACACAAAGTTCACTCTGTAACACTGCATAAGGAGATAAAGAACATTCTCTAAATAGATCTATAACAAATGAAGAGTTTAAGTTAGTTCCAAAAAATCCCCCAAAAATCTCAAGACTGAACAGCTTCATTGTTATAGTACACTAAACAGCTACAGAAAAATCAATAGCAATTCATCTCAAACACTCCCAAAATAATGAGAAGGAAATATTTTCTAAAAATACCCTGAGTTTTGGATTATCTCATACCAAAGTCAAAAATACAAGAAGTTATAAAGCAATATTCCTAACAATATTCCTAATATTCCTATGTATCTCCATAGATACAAAATAATAAAATACTAGCAGTCCAAATTCAACCACATATTTTAAAAAATATACATGAAGACCAATCAGATTTATTACAGAAATACAGACTATTCAATAATAAAAAGTGATATGCCATATTACACTAGTTACTTTTCTTGTTGCTGTGGCAAAATGCCTCACAAAAGCAGCTGAAGGGAGGTTTATTCTGGCTCTCAGTTTGAGGGTACAGACCATGATGGTGGCGGGAAAGGCATGGCGGGGGCGGGTAAAGGCATGGTGGCAGGAGCAGCTGGTCACATTATATTCTCAGTGAGGAAGCAGAGAATGACTGCAGTACTCAATCCACTTCCTTCTTTTTGATCACTACATGCACCCAGCCCATGGGATGGTGCTACCCACATTCAGGATGGGTCTTCCCACCTCAGTTAAACATCTCTGTACAGACATACTCCTAGGTTTGTCCCCTATATTATTCCACATCCTGTCCAGTGACAACGAAGATTAATCACTGCACATGTTCATAGAAAAAATAATTCATCTCATTTTACAAGGAGAAGCATCTGACAAACGCTTTGTTCGTGTTTTTTAAGACTCATAATGTGATAGGAACCACCCAGAACAAAGAGAAAAGAATGCAGCGTGGTCTATGCCTGAGTACACATACACAGTTCTACCTGTCAGGACCTTGTAGCACCCAATCAGGATATGTGTGTTACCATATGTGGGAGACAAAGAAACTGAACTGTAAAGGGCACTAGCAGAGAGTATAAACGCTGGGTTTTCTTTGTTCAAGGCTCTGCTTCTGGGTACATAGCCACAGAACACGGCATTAGCACAATAATCTGCTTCCTGGAGAAAAGAAATGCTTTGGTGTCTTATCTCTCACAAAGCACCTGCAACAATAAAATAGAAAACTTTCTCAATATGATAAATATTTTTATTAAATACACTGTTCATACTCAGTGCTGGAACCCTGGAAGTTTATTCTTTTAGCTCAGGGCCTGTGTAAGGATGCCCATTTTTGCCATGCTGTTCAACACTGTGCTAGGAGAGGTAGCCAGGAATCAATAGGAAAGAAGTCCTGCTGTGGGTAGATGTATTGGAGAAAGCAAAGATAGGAGGGTGCCTGCCAGGGGCTCTGTAGTGAGGCAAGGAAATTTCAGACCATCCCTCAATTGGATGCGCCTTCTACTGAAAAGTTTTGGGTGGTCAGCTGCCCACTACACAGCCCTCTTCTCTAGGTTCAAAAAGGGAAGTGGGCCAGAGGCAGATGCATTGCTATGTATGCACATATCTCCTCAGAATAAGGAGGTCTTTAGACTGGAAACTTACAGGATTTCCCATTCTCCTTAACTCATATTTCTTCCTGTACCTGAGATTGCAGTGAAACATTTGCTCCTATAGGGAAGAGGTTGTTCACAAGACTCAGGAAATAAACAAACATACAAGACCTAGGAAGGAAAGAAAAGGAAGCACTTGAAAGTTACAAGACTTACACAGTCCTTCCCCAAGTTATATAAGCACTGACAGTTGCTAGGAAGAGGAGACTCTGCTAGCCAAGCTGTCTGGAAGCTACACAGTGAGCTTCAGGAATGCAGCTTTCAAAAATACATTTTATTTATTATTTTTATTTTATGTGTATGAATGTTTTGCCTGCATGTACGTAAGTGCACCCATGTCATACAATGCCCACAGAAGTCCGAAGAGGGCATCAGATCCCCTGGAACTGGAGTTACAAACAGCTGTTAGTCTCCATGTGGGTGCTGGGAATTAAACAGGGTCCTCTGCAAGAGGTGCCAGTGCTCTTAACTGCTGAGCCATCTCTCCAGCCCTGGAATGTAGCTTTTGTGAGTTGTCACCCCTGCTTCATGGGCTTTTCAGTGTTGCATCTACCTTTGGTCACCCATGCTCTTGTAAGTAACCCCTCAGTCATACTCCTGCCTACTGATTCAGTAAACTAAACGAGTGGAATTCTTTCTTTGGTCTGTCATTGCTGCCTCATCTGAAGTGACTAAACATTTGTTCATTATGTCCCCGGGAAAGTCCCACAACACTACTATTAACTTCTTGTGACAACTTGGGAAGTTACAGCTATTGCTAGACATTTGACAGGCAGGAGAACTTAAGGATAACAAGGCTAAAGCCGATCTGAGGTCACAGAACTAGGATGTGGAGGGCTGGAATTCCACCCACATCCCCTAGCTCCAAATTCTTGTACTAAGCTCAAGTGAGGACCCACATCTGCCTTCTCCTCCACCTACCCACAACACATCCTTACATCCTCTCCTGGAGAACATAGAAACAGACACCTGATGGAACTGGGCAGCGGAAACTGAGGGCACAATGACACTGAACATTCCAGGCAGTAAAAAGATGACTACAGGCAAAACAGCTAGATGGAAGAGCACACAGGCTGAAGTAGGATGTGCCAGATGGCCTGCTGGAAAAGCATCTAGAGATAAAGGAAAACAGTGCTATAGCAATGGGGCTGAGAGCTATGTCCTTGCCATGGAGATGTACACACAGGATGAACCGGGCCTTTGTTACTCCAGAGCACCATTGGGTGGAGCTGCAGGATTCCAGGACTGAAGGAGATGTTTTGAGCGGTGTGTAGTTGGGCAACTTTACAGAGTGCACACTATATATACTATAGACACAGTATAGTACACTACTACTACACACTTAGGCTATGTGGTACACAGCACATGCATACAGTCTACATTAGTTACTTTTGGATTGTTATGATATGACTTATAAAAACTACTTGAGGGAGGAAGGATTTATTTTTGGCTCACAGTTTCAGAGATTGAGTCCATGGCTGAACGGTCTCATGTTTTTGGGCATGTCAGTATGGTGGCAGGAGCATGTGGCTGAGGGAATGATGACGCTTGACTGGCTTTTTCCTCCTCTACCTTTTATTTTGTCCAGGACTCCAATTATGGGTTACTGCTGCCCACATTCAGGGAAACTTATTTAATCTTTGAAATATCATCATAGACACATCCAGAGCATGCCTCATGAATCATGGTGATGTTAAGTCCATCCAAGTTAACAATGAAAAGTAACCATCACACAGTCCACTGTTACCATCTTGTGTGTGCGTTCATATGTGTGCAAGTGCATATGTGGGGTGCATATGTACATGTATGTGTATGTGTTTGTGTGCCAGCAAACAACAGCCTGTGAACTCCAGGGATCCACCTATCTCCATCTCCCTGGTCCTGGGATTACAAGAATGTACCACACCTGGCTTTCTTTATATAAATTCTGGGTAATCAAACTCAGGTCCTGAGAGGAAAGCACTTTACTGACTGAGCTATCACCCCAGTTCATCCACTCTTAGCCTAAATGTAGCTATACGGCACATGTCTGTATTAGATTCCATGTCTTTGTGATTCATGTGTTTTCAATCAATCTCTCTGATTTTATTGAACATTCTTTATACAGGCAACTTATATTGTCAAAAATCAGTGTATCTGGGGCTAGAGAGAGAACTAGCTGTTCTTGCAGAGGACCAGAATTTGGTTCCCAATATCCACATCGGATGGCTCACAACTACTCCAGGAGGTCTGATGCCTTCTCTGGCTTCAGTGGGCACTTATATTCACAAACCACAGTGTGCACATACCACACACATATAGACACATAATTAAAAATAAAATAAATCTTTTAAAAAAATCTTTAATCAGTGTATCTGAAAGTACTGCAATCACTTAAGATAGTATTTCTCAAAAAGATTCATGTACCCAGTGGGTAAACAGTCATACCTCCTCAAAAGTCACTTGAATACTAGTAATATTATATCACATAATTGATTCGGGGTGACCACAAAACGTATCATCTAGAAGGGGACTTTTGAGGGTGAATTGGGGCTCTTAGTGACTCTGGAACAACAGGCATAAACTAGAACTGGTCATCAAATATGAACAGCAGTCAACCTGGTTAGACAGATGTGAAAAATTCAAACCTGTCAATCAGATGTTTCCCACACAAAGAGGCACTTATCTTTCCATAGGGAAAATATATTTTCTGTGTGTATTTGTGTAGGCATGTGTTTGTGGGGGGTGCACATGTGGGGGGGTGCATGCATATGTATGTGGAGGCCACAGGTCAACCTTGAGAATTATTCCTCAGGTGCTGTCCACTTTGTTTCTTTTTTAATGTTTTATTTAATATTCTTTTATTATTTGTGTGTGTGTGTGTGTGTGTGTGTGTGTGTGTGTGTGTGTGTATTTTGCCTGCATGTGTGTAAGTGCACCTATGTTGTGCAATGCATGCGGAGGTCAGGAGAGCTGTGTCAGATCCCCTGGAAATGGAGTTACAGACAGTTGTTAGCCACCAATGTGGGTTCTCAGAAACGAACCCGGGTCCTCTACAAGAGCAGTCAGTGCTCTTAACCTCTGAGCCATCTCTCCAGCCCCCATCTTGTTTCTTTTTCATAGACTTTCTTCATTGGCTAGGCATTTGCCAATGAGGCTAGGCTGGTTGGCCAGCAAGCCCCAAGGAACCACCTGTGTCCACCTTCTCTAGCACTGAGATGAGAAGTTTGTGCCACCATGCCCAGCTTTTTGTTTATTTTTCACACAAGTTCTTGGGAAGTCACTAAGGTCTTCATGCTTGTGCAACAAACATTTTACTGAATAAAATATCTCCCCAACCTGAGAAAATATATTTTCTTAACATTATTTTGAAATGACATGACTGTGATTTAAAATTTTTCTGCTCTCTACCATATTATTATCAGTTTGTGCCATTAAGCTGGTCTACCAAGATGAACAAAATAATACATGACTGTGAAAATTAAAGTTCCATTATCTTTCAGGAAGAAAAGCCCTTAAATTTTTTATTCATTTATTGCTTGAAGTGGATTTAGAAGTATGTTTTTAGTACTTATTTATAATTTAGGGAAAGTATTTTTCAAAACAGGTTGTTTAAGTATTGGAGAACAGCCACTTTATTAGAATTTAAATGAAGTATCAAAAATATATGAATCTACACAGTTCCATTTTGTTAAGCCATTCTTTTATCTGGATCCCTAGAAGGAGCTAATTTAATTTTAAAGAATTTGAGATACTGATGCCATTGTGTGCTCCCAGGGACATTAGATTGAATAAAACCACTCAAAAGGAAACTCATCTTGGTGTCTGTAAACAGGGAGATGTACAAAACTTCCTTATGAAGAAACCCTTATAAACCACAGCAAAAATCTGGTTTGCAAAAATCCTAATGCAGGATCTAGCTGTATAGGGAAGACAAAAAAAAGTCCTGGGCATGAAGTTTCTTCATTGCAGATCAGTTTGGCTCAAATTTCATCGTGGGGCCACAGTGGCGTCTCTAGACATTGACATTACATTCTTCAGTGCCTAATTCATGCAGCACAGTTTATAAAACTTGGAAATTTGGGTTTTGTCTTGTGCCGTAGTAACTTTTTCAGAGAAGACACAGTGAACATCTTATCACCCCAAATAGGCACCAGCAAAAGACCAAAGTATGACTGCACCAAAGTTCAACTTGGAGAGACCAATGAATTTGGAGTACAGAACACAGGTGAGGGGTTATTTACAGGAGCTTAAGTGACCCCTAAATAGCTACATAGCTACAAAGTCCCACCCCATAATGGATGGCAATCATGGAAAACTACATCATGGGGTTCTGTTTATAATTAATTTTCCACCCCTTATATAATCTTGCATCTCTTTTTTTAACCTTTGAAAGAAAATTTATTGAGAATTTCATACATGGATGTAAGGTGTTTTGATCAAATCCACGTCAACTCTCCCCTCCACCTCCCAAATTTCCCCATCACTTTTTTCTGACAATTTCATGTATTTTTCTTTCTTTTTCTTTCTTTCTTTCTTTTTTAAATGAGGCTTTATGCTACTCTAACATTACCCCTCTGAAGAGGTAACCCTAAAATCTTTCAGGGATTAGATATGAGATCCCAAATACTTTTGTCATTTTGGGCCTTTGGAACAGAGTATGTTGCTAAGAGGCCCGAAGACATTTTGACTTTTAGCCAAGAAACTGGCTGCTTTTCTTTGGGGTCTTTTTACCCTAACTGCCTAACCAATTCCTACCTCCTATTCTTATCACACCATCCTCTGAAGGGGTTACCCAAATTGCCAATAGGGAATCCAGATGCAGACTGCTCTGGCTTCTTCCATGCTGAACAGGGATGAAGGGTGTGGCAATTGGGGTACCCCCTCAGTGGGTCTATCTAAAAGACTCCCAACTTGCATAACTCTTATTTGTAGGGAGAAAAAAAAGTCCTTGACTGTGAATCGGAGATGTGAAGGAGAAGTAAAGGCATGAGTAGTTAGCATTACAAGTTCTAGGTGGAGAACCAGAAAGAACTCAGAACAGGGCAAATTTCAACTGTTCATATTGGATTCCATTGGGATTTCTTGACGAAAGCTTCCAAAAGCATGCCCCTATTGGGTTCCTTCTCATTTTTCTTTTGTCTGCCAAAACTGGACTCCAGAGTGATGGATTCAGGATTTGCTTTCAGGTATTCTGACAGCTATTGGAGTAGACAGAATCGGTGTCAGTTCCTTCTCAAAGGCTTCTAGATGGGGGAGAAAACAAATTTATCCATCATTTTAGAACAATAGCGGGTTGTCTCCCTTAGCTACAGGTGGGCACTACAGTATTGCAGACCAAGATTTGAAGTCTGACAACTGAGGAGCACTTTCTGATTACGAACAAAATCATCAATGAGAAATAATTGTCTGAATAACTTTTTATATGGACTTAAGCCTAATGTCTGGGAAGTGTAATCTCTTGAACTCTTAAAAAAATATACAGATGACTTAACTGATTATACTTACCTTTTGGGTGTTTAAGACCATACAGTTGGCCCAAATAAATCGATTTATTTTTACACTTAAGGTCATCTGAGGATCTGTTACTCGGGGGTCACATGGACTTGGGAAGAAGCCAATGGCTCCTTTCTTTTACCAGTTCCATCTATGTGAGGATAAGTCAAAGGTCCTTCTTGACTGTATCTGGCTTCATTGGAAGCATGGACGAGATGTTTCCTCTGAGTTGACCCTCCTCCTTGTAGACTGGACACTGGTTCAGGTCCATATTCTGGGGTCTCCATGGCTTCCCTGAACAAGGGGACAGATGAATCACCACAGTTACAGGACATTTTGAAAGATGTTCCATAAGCCCCTGGAACTTGGTCGACCGTGGTGGTTGCTTTCATCTCTTAGCTATTGTGAAAAGAGCAACAACAAACATGGGTGTACAAGTGTCTCTGCAATAGGATGAGTCCTTTGGGTATATGCCAAGGAGTGGCATAACCAGGTCACATGGTAGGTTCATTTTTAGATTTTTAAGAGTTCTTCACACTATTTTCCAAAGGGGTTACATGAGTTTCCAATCCCAACAGCAGTGAAGGAGCATTCCCCTTTCTCCACATCCTCGAAAATATTTGGTATCATTTGTTCTCTTGATCCTAGCCAGTCTGATTGGGGTAAATGATATGTTAGGGTGGTTTTAATTTGCATTTCCCTAATTAAAAACGATGTTGAACACTTTTTGAGATGTTTCTTAGCTGTCTTTATTTCTTCCTTTGAGAACTCTCTGTTTAGATATTTAACCCATCTTTTAATCAGATCATTTGGTTTCTTGATTTTTTTTTTTTTGAGTTCTGTATATATTCTGGATGTTAAACCTCTGTCAGATGTGTCACAGGTGAAGATTTTTTTCCCACTCTGTGGGTTTTCTCTTCACTTTTTTGATTGTTTCTTTTGCTGTACAGAGAGTTTTTAGTTTACTGAGGTCCCACTTGTTGATTGCTGACCTTAATTCCTGAGCAACTTCTGTCTTATTTAGAAAATCCTTTCCTACACCTATATCTTGTAAGTTACTGCCAATGTTTTCTTCTAATAGTTTCAGGGATTCCAGTTTCCAATTGAGGTCTTTGATCCATTTGGAGTTGACTTTGTGCAAGGTGAAAAATAAGGATCTAGTTTCATTCTTCTACAAGTGGAGATCCAGTTTTGCCAGCATCATTTGTTGAAGATGCTGTCTTTCCTCCATTGTGGATTCTTGGCACCTTTGTCATTTATCAGGTGGATGAAATTGCATGTACTTGGGTTTGGGTCTACAATGATGTTCCATTGATCTATGTGTTTATTTTTGTGCCAGTACCATGCTGTTTTTATGACTATAGCTCTGCA
>NW_008351360.1:592697-593092 GCF_000622305.1 Nannospalax galili | reverse complement strand
TTGCATTGAATCTATATATTGCTTTTGGTAGGATGGTCATTTTCACAATATTAATTCTTCCAATCCATAAGCATGGGAGGTCCTTCCATCTCCTGATATCTTCCTCAATCTCTTTCTTTAACTTTAAATTTTTCATTGTAGAGTTCTTTGGTGTCTTTGGTAAGATTTATTCCAAGATATTTTATTTTTTTTGCAGCAATTGTGAATGGGAGCATTTCCCTGTATTCTTTCTCCAATTGCTTGCTATTAGTATATAGAAAGACCACTGATTTTTGTAGACTGATTTCATAACTTGCCACTATACTGAAAGTATTGATCAGTTCTAGGAGTTTTCTGGTGGAACTTTTGGGATCTCTTAGGTATAGTATCATATCATCTGCAAAAAGGGATAATTT
>NW_008351360.1:589621-592640 GCF_000622305.1 Nannospalax galili | reverse complement strand
TACAAAAAGCATTGATCAGTTCTAGGAGTTTTCTGGTGGAACTTTTGGGATCTCCTATGTACGGTATCATATCATCGGCAAAAAGGGATAGTTTGACCTCTTCTTTTCCAATCAGTACTCCTTTAATTTCCTTCTCCTGTCTTATTGCTCTAGCAAGAGTTTCAATTACTATGCTGAAAAGGAGTGGAGATAGTGAACATCCTTGTGTCATTCCTGATTTTAATGGGAATGCTTCCAGCTTTTCTACATTTAGAATTATATTGGCTGTGGGTTTGATGTATATAACTTTAATTATGTTGAGGTATGTTCCCTCCAGTCCAATTACCTCTAGAACTTTGAACATAAGTCCATGTTGAATTTTGTCAAAAGCCTTTTCTGCATCTATTGAAATGACAATGTGGTTTTTGTCTTTGAGTCCACTTATATGATTAATGATGTTTATTGACTTGTGTATATTGAACAATCCCTGCATCTCCAGAATAAAGCCTACTTGATCATGAAGAATGATCTTTTTGATGTACATCTGTATGTGGTTTGCAAGTTTTTTCTTGAGAATTTTTTCATCTATGTTAATTAAGGATATGGGTCTATAGTTTTCTTTTTTTGGTTGTGTCTTTACCCAGTTTGGGTATTAGAGTGATGCTGGCTTCATAGAAGGAATTTGGGAGTGCTCCCTCTGTTTCTATCATTTTGAATAATTTAAGTAGTATTGGTTGGCAGTCTTCTTTAAATGTCTGGTAGAATTTTGCAATAAATCCACCTGGGCCTGGGCTTTCTTTAGTTGGGAGGCTTTGTATTACTGCTTCGATTTCCTTATATGTTATGGGTTTGTTTAAACTGTTGATCTCTTCTTGGTTTAACCTTGATGGTTCCCATGATTTTAGATATTGATCCATTTCTTTTAGATTTTCAAATTTAGTAGCATGTGGGTTTTTAAAATATTTTCTTATAATGGTCTGGATCTTTTGTGTGTCTGTTGTGATGTTTCCCCTTTCATCTATGATTTTGTTGGTTTGAATTTGCTCTTTCTTTCTTTCTTTTGGTTAACTGTGCTAAGGGTCTGTCTATCTTGTTTAGCTTTTCAAATAACCAGCTCTTAGATTCATTGATTCTTTGTATTATTCTCTTTGTTTGTATTTCATTAATTTCTGCTCTGATTTTTGTTATTTCTTCTCTTCTGCTGGGTTTGGGTTTCATTTGTTCTTGCCTTTCCAGCATCATGAGTTTCAGTACCAGGTCATTTATTTGGGCTCTTTCTAATTTTTTATGTAGCCACTTAGAGCTATAAACTTCCCTCTTAAGACTGCTATTAAAGTGTCCCAGAGGTTATGCTGTGTTGTATTGTACTTTTTGTTGAATTCCAGGAATTCTTTTAATTTCTTTCTTAATTTTTTCTTTGACCCACTCATTGTTTAGGAGTGTGTTGTTTAATTGCCATGAGTTCATGTAGTGACTAGGGCTTCCTCCATGTTGATTTTGAGCTTTATTACATTGTGGTCCAATAGAATGCATGGAATTATTTCAATGTTTGTATTTGTTGAGGTTTGTTTCGTGGCCCAGTATGTGGTCTGTTTTTGAAAAAGTCCCATGGGGTGCTGAATAGAAAGTATATTCGGTGCTTGGGTGGAATATTCCAAAGACGTCTGTTAGGTCCATTTGATGTATGGTATCATTTAATTCAGATGTCACTCTGTTTACTCTTTGTCCAGTTGACCCAGCTGATGGAGACAGTAGGGTATTGAAGTCCCCTACTATTACTGAGTTGGGGTTAATCTGTGTCTTAAAGTCCTATAGTGTTGTTTTATGAATTTGGGTGCACCAGAGTTTGGTGCATATATGTTAAGGATTGTAATATCTTCTTATTTGTTCCTTTGATCAGAATGAAGTGGCCCTCTTATCTCTTCTCATTAGTTTTACTTTGAATTCTATTTTGTCAGATATTAGAATTGTAACTCCTGCTTGTTTCTTAGTGCCACATGCTTAGAGTATTAGTTCTCATCCTTTCACCTTAAGGTAGTGTCTAACCTTGAAAGTAAGATGGGTTTCTTGCAGACAATTTTTTTTTTTTTTTTTTTTTTTTTTTTTTTTTTTTTTTTTTTTTGAGATATGGTCCCCTTGTAGCCCCAGCTGTCCTGGAACTCACTATATAGACCAGGCTGGCCTCAAACTCACAAAGATCAGCCTGCCTCTGCCTCCCAAGTGCTAGGATTAAAGGCATGAGCCACCATGCCCAGCATGGATTTTGTTTCTTAATCCATTCACTTAGCCTGTGTCTTTTGACTGGGAAGTTAAGTCCATCGATATTTAAGGTTATCATTGAAAGGTTTGTATTGGTTGCTGTCATTTTGATTGCTGTTTCTGTTCTCTACTGGTCAATACCATTACCCTGAAATTCTTCTCCTTCCTCTATTCCTATGATACATAGGTTTGCTCTTTTCATGATGTCCCACATCTCTTGCATTCCTGTTTTTTTTTGTTTTGTTTTGTTTTATTTTTGTTTTTGTTTTTGTTTTTTTATTTTCCATAATCTTGGCTTGTGTGGTCCAATTCTTCAAGTTTATCTTCCAGTGTTGATATTGTTTTCCATTTCTTTCATTCTAGCAGTGAGGCTTTCCCCTGTTGTTTCAAGTTGGCTTATTGAATTTTTCACATCCTTCTTCATTTCTGTCTGAGTTTTCTTCAATGTTTCTGATAGGTAAAAATTGTGGTGGAGAGCAAGCAAATGGAGGCTGAGGCACCGAGGCACAGATAGAACTCTCAGAACTCTCAGTGGGATAGAGCTTTATTTTGCACGGGACACATTCCTTTCAGGGAAAGGAAAATGTCAGCCCATGGGTTGTGAGCTGGGACTTATATACGGGGGCTTCAGGGTACAGAAAGAAGGGGGGAGTTTGGGGGAAAAATCAAGCAAGGGGAAGCAGGAAAAGCAGGGCTTGTAAACCTGGCTCCGTTCCATCTGACAGCCAGGATCTGGGTCTGTAAGTCTTTACTTTTTGTCCTTTTAAGAGAAGGGAAAAGA
>NW_008351360.1:567306-589302 GCF_000622305.1 Nannospalax galili | reverse complement strand
AAATTCATTGAATTCTTTGATCATGTTTATGATTGTTCTTTTAAATTCAGTGTCCTGGGTTATCTCTAGGGGTTCTCCTTGTAGAACTCTTCTACAGGACTGGTGGAGTTTGGTGGAGATATAGTGTTTTGGCTTTCCATTTTATTTTTATTTTGTTGTGATTTTGGCATGTGAATTTCTCTTGCTGTTTATGATTCTGATATGAGAATTAAGTTGAAGTATGCTTCTGTTTGTATTTTCAGGGTGCCTAGGTCCTTTCCTTATTGGTTATGTAAGGCTGGTTGGTACAGGTTTCAGGTTCTCTCAGGTTTTATTTTGGAGGGAACCGATGGCTTCAGATCAGCCATTCAGGAGCACCCACAGAAGCCCAAGTCAGATTCTAGTCAGGTACACTCAGGCTTCCTTCTAATGTTTGGACCCTATAAACAGGAACTCAGAGAAAATCTGGGAAATTCCCTAAGGGGGCAGACAATTTTGGGACTCTCAGTTTGTCTGCTGTGTTCTCAGACTATGCCAGACAGAAGCCAGAACTTGGCACTCTCTGGCTGTGTGCTGAGATCACAGCCACTACACAGATGGAGGTCGGAGGCCACCCTCTCAGGCTGTCTGCTAGGATCTCTACCTTAGCCTACCAAAGCCAGGTCTGCCCTGGGGCCTTGGGAGGGGCTTCACGAAATCCCAGGTAGGAGGATGGGTATGGCCAATTAAGTGAAGCTCACCACCATGTGGAGGCAGGATCTGGGTACTCTCAGGCAGTCCCCTGCATTCTCAGTCCCTGTGCCAGATGGAGGCCAGAACCTAGCACTCTATCAATCTTGCATCTCTTAAGATCACTTGTAGCTAGGGGAGGGAGGGAGGAACAATGGCTGGAATCTCAGATGAGTCTCCTGAGTGACCTTTCCTCCATTAGTAAGGAGTGTTAATAGTTTCATTATCATTACCACAGACCTGGCTACCATTCTTTCAGTCTGTTCTAGTCACCAAAGCTACTAGGTACAATTACAATATGGCATACTGTTATGGCCAGAAGAAAAGCTCCACACAACACCCTGATAAAGGTAATTTATCTGATTCAGTATATAAGGAAGCGATAGATGCTCTTTCCAGATGGGAGCAATAATACAAATCTAGCCCATAGCAGCCATACCATCTCTCCTGTGAGAAAGTCCAGTACTTTCCTACACTTGATTCATCTCCACTCATGCCAATGCTGTTGTGGATGCTGGCGAGCTTTCACCAAATCCTTTGCCTTCACTGCTGGCAATAATAAGGGATACATATCTTAAAATCCTGTGTAGTTCTTTGCTCTGTGACTGAACTCTTTAGCAGACCATGGGCTGATAATAAAAGCAATGTGTGCTATGTACCCCAAATGGGTTTTGCAGGCCCAGTCTGTCTACAGCCTTGTACCAATGCCAAGGGCATTTGGGAGCTGATAGTTAGGAATGGAAGGGAATCCCTTACCTCCATGTACTAGGCATTATGGGAGCAAGGCATAAAATGTTAGGGTGTTAAGCCATATCATTAAGAAGCTGAAGTTTTGACAGTAAAGACTTTACTGCTCAAGACACAACATACTTCTGATACAAGACTAGGAGCAATTGAGCTTAGACTGACATGAAAACATCCTCCCTGAAGATTAGATCTTATAGAACTATGCAAATTGAAGACACCATGCAAGCTGCCAAGGGAAAAATCCAATTAATGATCATACCCAGCTGTAAAGTCTATGAACCACAACAATGACCAGCCCAACAAACTATCTTTATTGGTGCAAGAATGGCACTTTTATCTTGGGGTTAATCAGCAGCTGTCTAATTGGAGTTAACCCCTGCTCAATGAGAAGAATATCGTATGTGGTGCTGTAAACATAGGCAAGTACACATGGCTGGAGAGATCATTGATCCCTAGAGAAAAATCTACTTCTGACACTTCCCTAGACCAACATAATTTCTTGCTACATTCTAAATATGTATCCTTATATTCACAGATAAGTGTACCTCTCACCACTCATCAAAGAAGCTTCTTTTTGCAGCAGATGGAGACTATTACAGAGTTCCACAACTAGTCAAATACGGAGAATAAGTGACTGTGTCACCAGCCCTAAGTGACATATCTTCAATGTAATCTCTGCACCTAAGTCTCATGAAACATCACAGAAGAGGGAGTAGACAGAATGTAAGGCCAGAGGGACAAGACACCTACTGCTAGTTAATGCATTCTAGACATGATAGGGAATCTGTACCAATGGTATCACCACCGTATGATAGACTAATGTAATTTGCATAATGACAAAACCAGTTGGCATGCCAAGGTTAGTTGGGGGAATGTCATGGGGTCCCACCTCAATATGAAGAGTTACAATCAATGGATGTTGAGGGAAGGAGAATCGTTTTTTTCTAGGAAGTTGCTCCCTGACAGGTTATCTAATCCCTTATGGGCAGCCCTAAACATGGGTACTTATGAGCACCACTAAAGGAACTCAGTGAAGTATATGTGTGTGTATTTATAAATGTATGTGTGTATAGAGTAATAATAATAAAGAAGAGGACAAGTAATTTGGAGGAAGTTGAGGAAACATGGGAGGAATTGGTCGTAGACTGGGAGGGATGAAAATAATGCGAAGACAATATTCATGTTTGAAATTCTAAAAAAATAAAAGAATTAAAAAGAAAAAAACAAGAATCTGAAGTTTATGTTGTAATGTCTAGCTCCATCTTTTTTTAAAATTTTATTTATTATTTTTATTTGAGGTGTATGAGCGTATTGCCTGCATGTGTGTAAGTGTACCTGTGTCATGCAATGCCTGCAGAGGTCAGAAGACGGCATCGGATTCCCCTGAAACTAGAGTTATAGATGGCTGTTAGTCACCATGTGGGTGCTGGGAATTGTACCCAGGTCCTCTGCAAAAGCAGCCAGTGCCTGTAACTGCCAAGCCATCTCTCCAGTTAAGATCCATCTTAACTGATAAAAACTGAGCAAGAATGTTTGATGGTAAGACCCACACACATTGGTTGCAAGATGTGGAAAAATCAAGTTGGTACTGAGCAGGAAGCTTCCTTCCTGCTGATTAGCTTTCATAGTACTAGAAAGTACTATGTAGGCTGCTGGAATAAAAAGTCCCTAACAGTCTTGCCCAGCTGTGAATCCTGTGAACTACAATAATGACCAACTTGACAAGCTATGTTCATGGTCACAATAGTGGCATGACTGCTATATGGGTAACTAACCACTTTCCGGTTGAATTTAAGGCCCACTCCACAGGAGGAAACACATGAATGGTACTGTAAATCTGGCCAAGAACCCATTGGTGGGGAGCTCATAGTCCCAGAGGTGAACCTACTAGTATCATTCTGCTAAATGGACATAGTATCAAACTGACTCCAAATTTGTATCTCTCTACCTATAGATTAGTGCAGCTCTCAGACCTCATCAGAGAACTTTCTTTGTTCAGTGGATGGTGGTTAACAAAGAAATTCACAACTGGTCAAGGAGCAGAGAATAAGTGACTATGGAGTGCCCAGTCACAAATGGGACACGTATATCACGCATGCACACACACACTCACACACACATACAGAGCTCAGGCACTGCCATCATCTTTAGATGGGGTGGAAAGATTATAAGAGTCAAAGGTTATGATGGACTAAAGTTTTCAGTCTAATGTCTTCTAGACATAACAGGACCACTGAACTCATGAACTCATAGCAGCTGTGATTGTCTCTAAAAAACCTGCACAAGATCAAGTGAATCAGCATTCCAACGTAGAGGGGGGAGAGGCTCATGAGCTCCTACCCCTAATAGAGGAATTATGGACAACTGATGGCTGCTGGAAGGGGAAGAGTCAGTTTTCATTAAGGGTGTGGACCCTGGTAGGTCCACCATACTGTAGTGGATGGCTGCACACCACAGGAGTAAAAGAGGAGCACAAACTGAGCTCAATGGGTTGTTTTTTTTTTTTTTTTAAAGAAAACATGAAGTTGAGGAGGTGAGGTGGGTTATGGATCTGAGAAGAGTTAGGAGGAAGAGTGGACGGTGAATATAATAAAAATGCATTGTATGAAACTCTCAAAGAATTTTTTTGTCTGTTTGAGACAGGGTCTCCATATAGGCTCAGCTGGCCTGGAACTCGCTATGGAGATCAGGCTGGCCTCAATATCACAAACATACACCTGTCTCTGCCTCCCAAGTGCTGGGAATAAAGATGTGCACCACCACACCCAGATTCAAAGACTTAATTTTTTTAACATTTTATTTATTATTTTATGTATATCAGTCGATTGCCTGCATGTATATGTGCACCCATCTCATGCAATGCCCACGGAAGTCAGAGGAAGGCATGGATTCCCCTGGAACTGGAGTTACAGACAGTTGTGGTGCTAGGAATTAAACCCAGGTCCTCTTCAAGAGCAACGAGTGCTCTTAACTGCTGAGCCATCTCTCAAGCCCCAAATGAAGAATTAATTTTTTTAATGTTTTATTATTTTTATTTTATGTATATGAGTGTATTGCCTGCATGTATGTGAGTGCACCCATGTCATGCAATGCCGCAGAGGTCAGAAGAGGGCTTTGGATTCCCCTGGAACTAGAGTTAAGGACGGTTTGTAGCCGCCATGTGGGGAGAGATGGCTCAGCGGTTTTAAGAGTTATTTTTTTTAAGTGGGTTGTACTGAGCTGGGGAAACAGAGTAGCTCTGCCTGTCATGCCTTGATGCCTGGAGAATCTGTAACATTAGATTAATTGAGGTGGAAAGACCCACCCTGAAAAGTAGGCAACACCTGCACTGGCTGGGGTCCCAGATTGAATAAAAAGGAGAAAGTGAGCTGAGCCCCAGCATTCATCTATCTCTGCTTTCCGACTGTGGATGCAGTGTGAACAGCTGCCTCAAGCTCCTGCCCATCATGACTTCCCACCACGATAGAGCTGGCTGGAACCAGCTGAGACTGACCTTGTTGTTTTCCCAGAGCCTGCCCTTCCTCTCATCTACTTAGCTTGATTATCTCACATTCAGCTGAAAGCCCTGTTATTTATCTTCCCATGTTCCAAAACTCCTGTTTTAACCCTAACATTCCATTTTAACTGTAACAGTTGCACCTAACTTTCTAAATAAAACCTTTAATTTTGCACCTGCAGAACAATCTCCATGTCATTACCCATTTTGGAAGGGATCCTGTGCACATAATAAAGGTACAAACTGTACACACACACCATTGCTAACTCACATAGCAACACCATGGGTTAGGTCCTGCTACTATCCCATTGGCCAAATAGATTCCTTATCCAAGGTGACCCAGATAAGTGACAAAAGGTAACAATCTATGGTGGCTTGAATGAGAAATGTCCCCCACAGGCTCATGTATTTGAACACTTACCCCAAGTTGGTGGTGCTGGAGGAAGAACATCACTGAGGCAGGGCTTTGAGAATTTATAGCCTCACCCTACTTCCAGTCCACTTTCTCTGCTTCCTGTATAGGATTTGAGATGTGACCTCTTAGCTTCCTGCTCCAGCCACCTGCTTCCATGCATCCCCTGCCATTATAAGTTGTCTCTCTGGAGCCATAAGCCAAAATAAACTCTTTCTTCCCTAAGTTGCTTTTGGTCATGGTGTTTTATCCCAGCAATAAAAAGTAATTAATACACCATCTGAGATGGTTGGAGTTAATGGTCAACCTGACAGAGTCTATAACCATCTGGGAGATGGGTCTCTGGGCATGACTATGGGGGATTATCTTGATTACATTCACTGGTATATGAAGATGCTTAAAAACTGCAGGTATAACCATTCCCTGGTCAGGGGAATTCTGTACTATATAAAACAGAGACGAGGAGGTGGGCTGGAAAGATGAGTCAGCAGGCAAATGTGATTGCCATACAAGTCCACCAACCTGAGTTCAATTCTTGGAACCCATATAAAGTTAGAAGGAGAAAACCAATATCCAAAAGTTGCCTCTAACCTCCATATGTTTTCTGTGGCATGTGCTCCCCCACCACACACATCCAACATAAATAGATACATAATAATAATAATTAATTAAAATATAAATTGGGGAAAGGAACCAACCCAGCAGTCGCATGCATTTATGTCTCTCTTTTCCTCGTTGTGGATATGATTTGGCCAGCTGCCTCAAGCTCCTGCTGCTTTGACTTCTCCACCACGTGATCAGAACCCTTAAACTGGAGCTGAAATAAACACTTTCTCCCTTAAGTGGTTTTTATATTTTATCACAGCAACAGAAAGGGAAACTAAGAAACCATCCATGTTCCATATGTCCCCACACAGTTCTCTGAATATCAAATAGTGCCTTGTATGATTTTATGGAGGCAAATTAAAAAAACTGCATCTATCTCATGCTAGTAAATGATGAATGTATCACTTTGTCTCTTATGAATACCAGAGTCCCAGTGACAACCATTATTTCAAACTCTGCTGAGTTTCTCTCTGTTGAAGCTGGTGAAAGCTTTGCAGACTTGAAAGGCACAGAACTGTAATTCCAAAGTCAATCTCTCTGTTGAAGCTGGTGAAAGCTTTGCAGACTTGAAAGGCACAGAACTGTAATTCCAAAGTCAAAACTAGAAGAAAATTTTAAATTTGAGGATCAGATTTTCAGTTCATCAGAATTTAATCAAGAAAGAAAATTGAACATATCTAAGACAGATGAATATTTTGTTCCAAAATGGATGGGCTCATACACACACCTACAGACACACACCCTTCTGTCAGACATTCATATATCATTTCAGTGTCCTCAAAGTAATGTACCACAGACTGCTACTTACTTATTAATATGCTGGCATCACTATCATCATATCTAAAGCCCCCTCTGTTTCATCTAAACATCAAAAATTGCCTGTGGAGCCTGGGCGTTATGACACACATTTTTAATTACAGAACTTAGAAGGCAGAGGCAGATGGATATGTCTGTGATTTGAGTCCAGTCTGGTCTATATAGTGAGTTCTAGGTCAGTCAGGGCTACATAGTGGGACTCTGTCTCAAAAAATAATAGCCTGTTGTTTTCCTGCTGTATATGTTATCAAGTAAACTTAAGCTGGAAAATGAGAGATAGACACACACAGAGAGAGACAGAGACAGAGACAGAGAGAAAGGCAGAGATGGACACACAGACAGAATTTCCTCAAGACTATACCATCACGATTATATCACACTAGGGAAGAAGAAGAAGAATCATGTTAGGCTGTATTTATGGTTTGGTGGAGAAGCAGCAGCTAAAATTTCACACTAATGAGAAACTTCTTTTTTTTTTTTTTTAGTTAAAGGAAATAAAGGATAGATAAAGGAAATAAAGTTAGAAATCACCACCTCATCTAGTGTGCTGGCTCATGTGTGTGATGCCAGCACTTAGGAAGAATGACATGCATGTTTTTCCAAAGCATAACGGTATTAGAGCAAAGTACTGCTATGCTGGTTGTTTTTTCACCAGCCTGACACAAACTAGAGTCATCTAAAAGAGGGGACCCCAATTAAGGAATTTCCTCCATCAGATTGGCCTGTGGGCAAGTCTCTGTAGCACTTTCTTGATTGCTGATTGATACAAGTGGGCCCAGGCCACTGTGGGTGGTGCTATCCCTGGGCAAGTGGGCCTGGACTTTATAAGAAAAGCAGTTGAATCAGTCAGGAAAGCAAGCCAGTAAGCAGTGTTCATGCATGGTCTCTACTCAGTTACTGCCTCCAGATTTCTGCCTTGAGTTCCTGCCTTGGATTCCCTAGACTGAGTTGTTGGCCAAATAAATCCTTTCCTTCCCCCAAGTTAGTTCTGGTCAATCCTTTATCCCAGCATCAAAAAAGTAACTAGAACAATAGTTTTGGTCTATGACCAAATACATTGGATAAGTTCTGGATTAAACAGCATTCAGTAGGTTTCTTTCCCACAAGAGATCTTGAATTCTTACCCACAGGGGCAAGAACATTCATATTGTCCCTCTAGTCATGACACACCTTGAAAGACCCATGTTAGGAGATGTTTTCCACAAAATGAAGAAAACATGGCTAGAGCAACCTAGTCCTAATATGCAAGAACCACCCCAAGACACAGAAAGCAAAGAAAGAGGAAGGAAGAGCCTAGACTGTGCAGACATCCCCTGTAGACTCACTAAAAGACACAAGGGCCTGGATGGTAATAGGCCCAATTCCACTCCCTCAGTCTGCGTAGGGAGGAAGACAAAAATGACCTCATCCTGGATGTCATGCACCTGGCTTATCTTTAACATTAGAGAGTCAGGCACATCTGAGGAGCTGGTGCCAGGTATAAAGCTCTGCACAGCCCTCTTGCAGGCATGCCCAACTTTTTGACTTCATGACACAACACTGTCATCTACAAAGTTCATACTTGAGCACCGTGCAATCAGGTTACCAAAAAAATTGAATCAAAAATATAATTAAGCCTGGCACACACCTTTAGTCCCAGCACTTGGGAGGCAGAGACAGGAAGAGCTCTGTGAGATCAAGGCCAGCGTGATTTACATAACCGGTTCCAGGCCAGCTGGTGCTACAGGGAGACACTGTCTCAAAAAGATCAACAAAGTCTCATGTTTGAAGAAAGTATATTTTGTGTTGGGCCACATTCATGGCTAGCATAGGGTACAAGTGGCCCACAGGCTGCAGGCTGGATGTACCTGCAATGTTTCATCTATTTATATTGCTGGCTTGGACACTGTGCAGATAGATCAAGCAGTGTTACTGGGGACAGTGGCGGTAGTAATAGTCCAAGTGACTACAGTCTTATTCCTGAGTCCATCCCACAGTTGGACCGCTCTTCTCTCCACGAGCAGCTCAGCCTGAGGTTCTGCTCACAGAGCACCTGCCACCACCCACAATGTGTGAGCAGCCCCTCAGGCTCAGTTCTGTGCAGCTCTGTGTTGAATCCCTTGCAATCTTTTCCTCTGCCAGTATTGTCACTGTAGGTCCTCACTGTCACTGCTGTGCCTCAACAAGGTCCCCTATACCAGTCCTGCCTCTGACTCTCAAACAATCCACAGTCCACACCAGGCCTGGGCCTTCAGAGATCATGGGAAACTGAAAAGTGGATGTTCACCATGACTAGAATTATGTAAAACATCGTTCAATTACAGTCTGCTCTATTTAAGAGCTAGAAAAACACACAGTATCAGCAAGAAATAATTCCACCAAGAGCAGTTCAGCCTTGGGAAGTTCTCAATGAGAGCAGCAGCATTCCTGTGGATATTTCATTTCTGACAGTGCAGAGAGGAAAAAAAAAAAAAAACTTATACTGGGCTAGGGAGATGTCTCAGTCAGTAAAGTGCTTACCTTGTAAGCACAGGGACCTGAGTTTGATCCTCTTGAACGCATGGAAAAAATAATAAACCAGCCAGACATGGTGGCATGTGATTGTGCTGGGGAGGCAGAGAGGCAGAGACAGGAGGATCCCCAGGCCTTGCTGGTCATCCAGCCTAGCCCTCTTGGCAAGATCCAAGCTAACGAGAAACCTTATCTCAAAAAAAGAAAGAGAGAGAGAGAGAGAGAGAGGAAGAGAGGAGAAAAGAAAAAAGAAAAAAAAAAGACAAAAAAGAAAGAAGAAAGAAAGAAAGAAAGAAAGAAAGAAAGAAAGAAAGAAAGAGAAGAAAAGAAAAGGAAAGAAAAGAAGAAAAGAGGATAGCTACTGAAGAACAATACATGAGAAAGAAAGAAAGAAAGAAAGAAAGAAAGAAAGAAAGAAAGAGAAGAAAAGAAGAAAAGAGGATAGCTACTGAAGAACAATACATGAAGTTGCCCTCTGGCCTCAACATACTCCACAAACATACACCCACACGTGCATGCATGCATATCTGCACACGTGTGCACACACAACAAGAGAACCTTATCCTAGGAAGACATCAGACTCTGAACAGAAGACTTGGGCTCATGGAGATGAAAGTATTGTTCATTTTTAAGGTGTTCTGGAAAGTATATTGTTTTTAATGTAGTTATACATACACAGATGTGTGTATTTAGTTTTAACTGATAGGCAAGAGACCTTTTTCCAATTGCCTTGTTTAATGATTCTAATTACCTCGTGTCTCCCTTAATGAGGAGGCAATTTAATTTTCTCTTAGTGGTGAGACATTGTCCAAAAATTAGTTCAAACAAGTCCAATGAACATGGACTCATTTTTCAACTTTTTATTAATCGTATTCCAAAAAGAACTAAAATTGTCTGCCTGAAGCATTTCCAAATTCCTTTCAATGTAGTTTTTTAATGCTGGTTTGAAATTAACAGAGTGATCCAAAAGGAGATAATTTTCTATTTATTGTTTTAGTACCTAGAGGAATTGCAAGTATCCCACTATTAAATTGCTTGAAAAGTTTTAACCACTTGGCACAGACATTTAAGAGAAATTGAATTGGGCCCTGGCTGGTGATCAATTTTTTAAAGCACTAATAATGGAGAAAGTAAAATTATACTTGCCCGTATGCCTATCTTCCAAAGATCTATGAAATTTCATCTTTTATTGTCTCTTAAAGAAACTGGGGTGGGGAGTGCCAGAAAGATGGCTCAGCAAGTAAAAGTGCTTACTGTGCAAGCATGGGAACCTGAGTTCAAATCCCAAGTGCCTATATAAAAAACATGCCTGTAACTCCAGTGCTGTGGGAAGCAGAGACAGAAGGATTGCTGGGGCTTGCTGGCTACCAGACTAGCTCTAGCTAAGTTCAGTGAGAGATTCTCTCTCAAGGGAATAGGCAGAGAGTGATAGAAGGAGGCACTTGCAATCCTCCTCTGGCTTTGGCATGTGAACAGGGGTGTGGGCACCCACATACACATGTGCACATACACTATACATAAACAAAAGAAAAAGGAAAGAAATGTGGGAATAGGAGCTGCAGGCCCACATTGAAATCTACTGGACTCCATCACTGTGTACAAGGTGTGTTAATGAGCATTTTCATGGGACACTGGGTTGGGAGCACTCCCATGGGAGGGTCTGTCTCCTAACATTACAGCATTACCAATGCCACTGAGCACCTTTCCAAGTGTTCCCCCAAGGACAGGTCCCAAAGATGAGGTACGGCTCAGCGCTTTCCCACCCCAGTGGGATGAGATGAGCCCAGTGCAGGGATGAGCTACAAACACTACCAGCAACCCAGTAGATGAGAACCAAGCAGTGCTACAGGTGTGGTCACAGCTCAGCCATCACCTCACTGTGGCAGGGCAAGATCATGAGTTGTTTCTGCTCCTTGCCATGCCAAATTCAGAATAGCAAGAAAGTCACACAGAAACTATGGTATCCCTGCATCATGTCAAAGTGAATGCAACAGTTCTCTCTCCAGTCCATGGACAGCGGGCCTATGACATGGTTGAAATGGCTATGTGACCAACTCAGGCTGCTGCTTGGGGAGGGATTTAAGGGAGCCAATGTGACCAACATCCCATTCTGGCTGGTTGGGACTCACCTTCTCTCAGTTTTGGAAGTGAGATGTCCAAGTCTACCCCAGGCTCTGGAGAAAGTGATGGCCGATCCTCAGCTTTCAGAAGGCTGGTGGTCCGACCTGGGTTCCTCCTCCACACCCATACCCTAGTCCATGAGCAGCAATGGAAGGAAACCTGGAATTCAGGGTTACACATGTGGCAGGTCAGAGCAGGGAACAGGGCAGAGCATGGTACACAGTGCCATCTCACTCCCTGAAGGTTCACTCTTAGGCTCAGCCACCAGCCTGGCTGGCACCCACTGTGGAAGCAGACAGTACAGGAGGCAGAGTCGCCTCCCAGGGCTCCCACTCCTCCCGCCGGGGTGGTCCTCTGCACGTATTTATCAAATCAGTTGCTTTGGTCCATCAACAGGACAGCACCAGTCTCTAACACAAAAATTTGTTTGTCCCACTGCTCTGACATCAGGGGCCAGACCCCTTTCCTGAAGCATTTTTTTCTTCCCTCCCTTTGTCATCTGCCACTTCTCTCTTGGACAAGGACACCTTCATTTCTGCAGGAGAGAGAAAAGGAGGATACCTCTGGAGTCTTCAGCTTTCTTCCCTGTTGACTGCACCATCCTTGGGGTGTTACTTCTATGAAGAGAAAGGAAGGGTGGAT
Organism: Nannospalax galili; assembly: GCF_000622305.1. Classification (NCBI taxonomy): domain Eukaryota; kingdom Metazoa; phylum Chordata; class Mammalia; order Rodentia; family Spalacidae; genus Nannospalax; species Nannospalax galili. The sequence continues at coordinate 577,264 of NW_008351360.1, read as the reverse complement.
GGGCAGGAGGGAGAAGGGTGCAGGAAAGGTAGGGAAGAACGGAGCGAAGGACTGACAGGAGAGAGAGCCACTATCTTTGCCCATAGAGAGCCATTCCAGCTCCCTTCAAGGTGATCTCAAGTGTCCCAGCTGGACCCACCACAGCGTTCTACATTAGCTGTGTCAGTAGGCATCTGGCCTAGCAAGGGCTGAAGTGAAGAAGAGAGCACATGTGTTGGGTGGATAAATAGTCGAAAAGACATTCCAGGATGTGTGGAATGGACCAAGGTGCACAAAATTACCTGAACCTCTCTACCCAGATTACCAACTTCAAATTTGCCTCCATGCATGCCCCAGCCCACCACACACATCCCACATCCACCTTTAGAATGCCAAGTCCTGATTTGACAGAACAAATATATAACCCAGACCCTAGAGGCACATTCTCACTTGCACCTCAACAGGACCTGCGTTGGAGGCACCTCAGGTTGGGAAGACAGAGGCATTTGCCTCCCCACACCCCTAGGCAGCAGCATACTGGGACCCTCCAGGACTCTTGGCAGCTGTGCTCAGATTTCTGTGACCTCTGCGGCTGCAAACTGGGAGCCAGATGTATGCCCAGCCACCCCTAGCCATGAGGATGCTGTATTCTCATGGGTCTACCTCAGGAGGGACTCATCTCAGGCTAGATGAAGCCCTTATGCTCCTGACTGGGCTCACTAAGATGGAAGTGAAAAGGATAATTGTTGATTGGGGAGGAAATGCTCCTGTAAGCTACTCTAATGAAATTCATTGGGTTGTTTTTTAAAAGGCATTAAAGTAGAAGGGGTAGGGTATTTGGAGGGAAAGATCAGCATGAGTGGGAAGATATGAGATGGTTATTGGAGGTAAATATGATCAAGATGCACTCAGACATGTATGAAAATATAATGAAACCCATTATTATGTGTAATTAATACAAAAAATTAAAATCGTAAGTAACAAAATGTTGCAATGGAACTAAGTATGCTGCACAGAGTAGAACATTCAAATTGGAGGCCCATCACCAGGGAGCTTTTATGGTAAGATGATGGGGATTAGTTAAGTCATTCTGAAACAATAATTCTTGGCCATAAAAATCAGCAATGCAGGTTGGAGTCAGACCAAGGTCAGGCACGTGCTGTGGACAGGAATCCTTGCAGAGCACTTCCCTTTTCTTTTCTTGTTTCTTTATATTATTCTTATAAATGCTTTTCTTTTTCTTAATACTTAAATTATCATGCAAAATAACACATTTCCTTGTGGCATTTTTAAAATACATTTTATTTCATTTTATGTGTGTGAGTGTATTGTCTGTATGTGTTTAAGTGCATCCGTGTTGTGCAATGCCCGCAGCGGTCAGAAAAGAGTGTGAATCCTCTGGAACTGGAGTTGTGGACAGTTGTTTGCTGCCATGTGGGTTCTGGGAACTAAACCCAGGTCCTCTGCAAGAGCAGACGGTGCTTAACTACTGAGCAATCTTTCCGTCGCCCCCTTGTGGCATTTTCATGCATTGTTAGTACTTGTTTGCTTCTTCCCCTCAACAGCCGTTTCTCTCCCCCATCTCCCTGCCTTCTTTCCCTCAGGGGTCGCCTTCCACCACCCAACATTGCCCCTTCCACTTTCATATCACATGTGTTCTATTATCCTTCCCCTGCTCCCCTAAAGCCTCTTTTTCTCCTCTCATGGTCCCTTTCTAGTTTCCTGGCCTCTATCACACTTACTCCTAGATAAATACACACATATGAAAATTAGAAGCTATGAGCTGCATATAAAGAAATGCAATATTTTGTCTTTTCTGAGCCTGGGTTATGTCCCTTAATATATTTTCCAGCTCCATCCATTTTCCCTTGCAGAGGTACTTTCTAAGCAAGGCTGCAATGAGGGCCTTGTGCAAAGTTGTGAGCTTAGTGGGATCTCCTGCAGCACTTCCCCCAGACAGTTCACTGGGAAAGCCCGCCTTCACATCCTTTGCTTTGCTCCATTTCCTCAAGGTTTGATACAATGACTCCTTTTGTTTTGCTTTGTTTTGTTTTGTTTTGTTTTGTTTTGTTTTGGTCTGGTTTTTCAGACAGAGCCTCTCTATATTGCTTAAACCAATCTTAAATGTCTGGGCTCCAGTGAGCCTCCTACCTCAACCCCGCTTCAAGTGCTAGGACAACAGGCCAGTACCATTATGCCTGGCCAGTGGCTCCATCTTTGTTGTGACAGTTTTCACAGTAAAGAGCATGAGTAACCAGCATACCACACATTCGTGTTTTTCTGCTTTTTTCAGAGGTTACCTAGGCAGCATGAGCAGACTCTGTCTCTTGCTGTGTCAAAGCCTAGGGCTCTCAGAGTACCTCCCTTGGGAGCTTCTAGGAATGCAGAATCCCTGGGGGCTGGAGAGATGGCTTAGCGGCTAAGAGCACTGGCTGCTCTTGCAGAGAATCTGGGTTAGAATCCCATCACCCACGTGGTAGCTAATAACCGTCTGTAACTCCAGTTCTGGGGAATCAGATGTCCTCTTCTGACCTCTGTAGGCATTAGCACAACATGGGTGCACTTACACATTTGCAGGCAAAACACTCATACACATAAAAATAATTTAAGAAGAATGTAGAATCTCACCCCATCCCCACCTCCAGTAAGCCAGCCTCAGCCTCAGTACATTAATGAGCTCCCCAGGCACTGGGGAGTTGATACCACATGAGACAGCCTGGTCTGCAGCCAGCTCTCTGATTTCTTGGTCCCATCACGTCCAGGACAGTTATTTTCTAAAAGTTGCACAGTGCCTCTGTAGGGGCTCTCTCCCAGGGTAACCCTGACCACCGTGAATATGAACTTCCCAGCATGTCTAAGTAGCCTCTCCTCAGTGCCCAAGGACAAGGGAAGGAGGTTTTCTGTAACAGACACTCTGTTAGATTTAGGAGGGCACAAAAAGGAAGGAGTTTAAAGTTTAGAAATAAGAGTCACATCCAGACCTGCAACAGGCAAGGAATGAGTTCCCTGGATTCAGGAAACCCAGCAAAGGCGGATAGCTCTTCCTTGAGTAAGATCTATCTGCGATCTGAAAGCGGAGCAGTCTGGTCGTATATAGGAGCGCTGCTGCACACAGCTGCAAGAGTTAACTTCGTGCCAGGGTCAGGTGTCCTTCAGGGTCTCTTTTCTGAAGATTATTTGCTCAGACAGGCGGGTGAGTTATCTATAGCACTAAAGGAGACAGGTGGGCTCCATAAACAGTTTCTCTTTCAATCCAGGGAATGACCAGTTGATAAGGCTTGAGCGAGGCCAGGCTTGAGCGAGGCCAGGCTTGAGCAAGGCCAGGCTGCCAATTTAGGGCCAGTTAGAAACTTTAAGGGAGTTATGGCTTTCCCTAATGAGGCTGTGGCTCTTCTGCAATTCACATATTCTATCACACAGAAAATTTACTTCCAAAGAGAGAGAGCTGTCAACTGCCTAAAGTGTCTCTGTTCCGATGTCTTTGACAATGTATTTCATAGGGGTGTCTAAAGTGTCTCTGTTCCAGTGCCTTTAACAACGTACTTCATAGGGGCTGGGTATACCTCAGTTGATAACATGCTTGCCATGCAAGCATGAGGACTTTCAATCCCCATGTAATAAAAGTCAGGCATAATGGGGCAGGCTTTTAACTCCAGCACCATAGAGACAGAGATCCCTGGTACTTGCTGGCCAACCAGCCTAACTGAATCAGCAAGTTCCAGGCTAGTGAGAGAGACCCTGTCTAAAGCAAAACCATGAGTGGTTTCCTGAGAAATAACAGTCTCTGGCCCCCACATGCATACACACACACACACACACACACACACACACACACGCTCACATACACACACACACACACACACACACGTACAAAACATATTTCATAAAAGCAAAGGCAATATAAATAAACCTGTGAGAGAAGATGAGAGGTTTGGAGAAACTCAGCCACGTTTCCACAGAAAGGACCAGTCTGAAGCCAGGCTCTGCTCCCAGGAGACACTTTCATAGCATTCAAACATTGTGGCCATAGAAGACATGAAGTTGGAGAATCCCCAAAGGAACTGGAGGAAGGTAGTGCAGGATGGATATGAGCAAAATGCATTGTATACATGTACAAAATTTTGAAAGAATAAATAAATATAAGATTTTTTTTTAAGTTGTGTTAGCGTTGTCAAGTTGACAGACTCTAGAATCACCTGGAAGAAAGCCCTCTGGGGCTTAACTTGATTTCATTCATCAAGATGGGAAGACTCACCCTCACCCACTGTGGGTGTCACCATTCCAGGGCTGGGATTCTGGCCTGAATAAATGTAGAAAGGGAACTGAGCAACAGCAGTCCTTATTCAGCTCTCTCTTTGCTTCCTGATTGTGGGTACAATGAGATTGGCTGCTTCAAGCTCCTGCTGCCTTGACCTGCTGCCAGGATGGACTGCACCCTAGAACTATGAGCTGAAATAAACCCTTTCTTCTTTGAGTTGCTTTATTTAGGATATTTTATCATAGCAACAGGAAAAGAAATTAAGGGCTGAAGAGATGGCTCAGCAGTTAAGAGCACTGACGGCTCTTGTAGAGGACCCAGGTTCAAATCCTAGCACCTACATGGTGGCTAACAACTGTCTGTAACTACAGTTCTAGGGAATCTGATGCCCTCTTCTGCCTTCCTCAGGTATCACACGACACGGGTGCACCTACCTACATACAAGCAATCCCATATACATTAAATAAAAATAAATAAAAAAATTTTTAAAGGAAATAAAGAAAAACGTCATTGTAACTAAATTTATTTATTGTGGTGCTGGAGATTTGAATACGGGGCCCGGTGCATGCTAAGCAAGCACTCTACCACTGAGTTATCTCCATACCTTCTCCCCCAACCCTCAAGTCATTGTATTTCAGAGGACTGAATCCCAGCAATTCCCAACTTCAGAACTGTCGGAAATTGCAGAATTAAAGTCTGTTTCAAAAGATCAGTGATGGGAAAGCAGGTTCAGAGAGAAAAGGCAGCCCAGAAACCACAGCGCCACCTTCTAGAAGCCAGGGGCTCTGTTGCTGTCACTGGAACTTCTCAGCTCAGCCTCCCTCCAGAGCCCCAGCAGCCTCAGTTCCTTGCACATCCACAGGCATGACAAGAAAATGATGACAGACACAGTAGGTTTCTTAGCTCATGCCACATGCCACCTCCAGTATGTCACTGGCTATCATTTCCTTCTCTTTCACTTACTTTACTTGGCTCTTTTTAGTAACACATATTAATTATAAAGAGTAATGGAGTTCAGTGTAATAGTTCCATACATATATATAGCATATCCAGATATCATCTCATTTCAATTTTTGAAATACACATGAGATTTCAAAATCTTCAGGAAGGTACAAAGTATTCAAAGAAGCTGAAAAATACATGCATGTGAAATATTTGAGAGCAAAATAAATATGGTTGCAAGAGCATGTGTCAGTCAGATGCTGTGTTAGAGTTTGGAGTTCTCCGCAGAAACAGAATCAATAGTAGATGTGTGTCTGTGTATAAAGACTTCTATTATAAGAACAGTAACATACTGTTCAACAGGAATGCAGTCTGAGAAATGCATCGATAGGTGGCAAGTCTATAGAGTATGCTCACACCCATCTAGACAGAAGAGACCAGTCACTCTCTGGGTCCTGTCAGTGTTATCAAATGGTAAGTATATGAACATCTCTGAGTCCTTTGTTATCATTATCCAGTACTGTGTACTGCATATAATTGGATGTGTTACACATTTTTATCTTTGTGATGGGGATTGTTCACAAATGCCACAGCATTCCTATGGATGTAGAGAGCAACCTCATCAATCCTCACCTTCTACCTTGTTTGAAGTGGGGTCTCTCTTGTTGGTCATCACTATGTTGATGCAAAAGCACAACTCTCACCTCAAGGGGGAAAAGAGATAGTTTATTCTGGAGCCAAATATGAGTAACCATGGCCCGGGAACACAGATTCGGGTTACCCCAAATTTCATGTTACAACGAGGTTAACCATTTCACAAAGTTTTTTTAGTAATAGAACAAAGAAAGCCATAAATCAGGACACTTCTCAAATGCATTAGTGGAGACAACAGAGAGGCAAGCTACAGCAAAGCAGGAGAATTCTGCTGTATGCCTTAGATGCTACCTGCCTGGCTTCCTAAGCCTTGGGTTGGTGGAAGCTGGTGGTCTGCTAAGTTAATACATTCTAAAAGGCTTTATCTGTTAGTCACAGGATGTTAGGTCAGGCATAGAGGTGGGCAAGGGATGGCTATTTGAGGGGCTAAAGATGGCCCAAGGTAAATAGTAATTGGGCTTTGAATGTGCAACATTCCAAACTTTCCATAATCACAGAAGTGCTAATCAGTTGATCAGCCTGCAGGAGGTTCAGCCCAAGATGAGGTTTTTCTTGAGAACTTTAATTCACAGCTACATATATCAGACTAGCCAGCCCGCAAGCTTCCAGGGATCTTTCGGTCTCAGCCTCCCATCTTGCTATAGGATCACTGGGATTGCAGACACAGTTTACCACATTTGGCTTTTTATGTGGGTGTGGGGGTTGGAAGTGGGGTCCTTATGCCTGAGCACCAAGCACTTTTGCCCACTTTCCAAGTCCCCAACTCCTTGCATTACACGTTTATATGACTGGTGACCCTATAGGTTTATTTCCATCAGTGTTGCTAATAGACAGTGGAGACCATCTGTCTTCAGCTGTGTTCTTGTCCTACCCTCCTCCAAGAATGGAACGCTTGAAGCAAAGAGTACGAATGGGAAGTACTTGGTCAATTTGGGACCAACAACATTTAAACTGGATAAAACCACGTAAAACAGATTGCCATACTGGATTTAAATGAAACAGGTTGGAAGTCTCAGTAGCAGCAGGATGCTAGTGGAAACCCATTACAGCTCTGAGAAGTGTTACAGCTCGAAAGCTCTCAGAGAACCTTGGGGTAGCAGCCAAGAGCAGTTCCTTGGAGAGCAGGTCTGGAGTCAGGGGAAACAGGAACACCAGTCTCCCATCTCCACGGGGTCTCCAAAGCTGGAGCTGTGGTGTTCCAGGCTGGAAGCAACTGCAGAGAACTCCCTTCTGCTGTTGAGCCAAGTGTGAAGAATTGGAGGCTGAAGCAGGAAGAGTCTGACTGCAGCCTAGCTGAGGTGACACATACATGAACCATCACACACACAAAGTCCTCAGCCACATGACAGACTCAGAGGGGAGCCCTCTGGCCCAGTGTGCTCAACACCCTACACCAGCAGAAAAGAGAGGAATTTTTTTCATTTGAAGGCACTGTATTGGGGGAGGGGGCTTTGATTATGAAGCCACAGCTGAGTAGAACACTATCCAAGCTTCACCCCCACCACTCCAACTTGTCATTAAGTGAACACTTATTAAATAATTAGCCAAATGGTTATCACCAAGAGGTCTCAGCAAGTGACAGGTGAGCCTGGGACTGCAGGCCTTTGCCACACTGGACGTCCCTCCCAGGGCTTCCCAGAGCTGCCCATAGGAGCTGGGGGCATAAGGGATGAGTTCAATCAGGTGCAGCAGGACTCTTAACGAGATGGTATGTGTGTCCAGGGCCCATAGTAAATAAACATTAGGGGATACCCAGGCTGAAGATCCACCCCCACTTCTGAGTACATCTGTGTGTCTGCACAAGGCAGGGGCTCCTTTGGGGCCCCAGAAACAAAGACCTCCTCTAAGATGTGCCCATGTTGATAGAATGTGTGAACTGTTGAAGAGCCACAAGCCTCATTAGGGAAAACCATAAATCCCTTAAAGTAGCCAATTGGCCCTAAATTGGCAGCCTGGCCTTACTCAGGCCTTATCAAGTAGTTGCTCCCTGGAGTGAGGGAGACTGTTTATGGAGCCAACCTGTCTCCTTTAGTGCCCTAAGATAGCTCACCTGCCTGAGAAAATAATCTTGGGAGAAAGACCCTCAAGGATATCAGACCCCGGCACGGAGTTAACTCTTGCAGCTGTGTGCAGCAGAATTCCTATAAAAGTGGAAACTGCCCCTCCCTTCTATGCGGATGCCTTCTTCTCATGGCAAGGCCTCAGCCCTTTGCTATGTTCTCTGAATAAAGAGGACACATTCCTTGCCTGTTGCAGGTCTGGCTCTGGCTCTCATTTCTTAACTTTAAACTCCTTCCTTTTCTGCTCTCCTCCATCTAACACATGTGGAGTCCCAGGCATCTGTTCTGATGTCTCTGTCTCCTATGGATGCTGGTCTGGTCCAAGCACCAGGGATACAACAGTGAGCAGGTCCTATCGGGAGAGAGGGGTGATGTGTTGTCTTTTCTGTTAATTGAAACAAAGGACATTTTATTCTTAAAGTGTCAAGTAGAGCTAAAGAGATGCCTCAGAGATTAAGAGCAGTACTATTCTCTCAGAGAACCTGAGTTCAATTCCTAGCATTCACATCAGGCAGCCCACAACTGCCAAAACCTCCAACTCCAAGGAATCTGACACCCTTTTGTGAACTTTGTGGGCACCTGCACACACACACACACACACACACACACACAATTTTTAAAATTAGAAATAAAGTGTCAAGGGGCTGGAAAGATTGCTCAGTGGTTAAGGGCACTGACTGTTCTTGCAGAGGTCCTAGGTTTGATTCCCAGCACCCGCAAAGCAGCTAACGATGGTCCTTAACTCCAGTTCCAGGGGATCCTACACCTTCTGACCTCTGCAGGCATTGGCACAACATGGTGGCACTTACACACATGTAGGCAATACACTCATACACTTAAAAATTAAAAATAAAGCTGGGCATGGTAGCACACGCCTTTAATCCCAGAACTAGGGAGGCAGAGGCAGGTGATCTCTGTGAGTTCAAGGCCAGCCTGGTCTACATAGTGAGCTCCAGGACAGCTGGGGCTACAGGGAGACCCTGTCTCAAAAAGACCAAAAAGAAAAAAATTAAAAATAAAAATAAGAAAGTGTCAAATAGAGGTGTCAGTGTCAGTCATGATCTGTATCTCCTTTGTCTCAGGTTTGGGTTTGCTTTTCTACCCACTGAGACTTGCCTGAGGGTTCACTCTTCCCAGCAGGGTCCCGTCATCGCTGGGAGATATGAGCGCCCTACAGGCCCATAGTCTAACATTTGTCTAAGCTCTAAGCATCTGCTCAAGGTTACATCTTGCTCTCAAAAATCACATTTTGCTTACCAACTGCACTACTTTTAAGTTTTCTTAAATTAGCAGATCCATGAAAGAATGTAAAGTTGAGCTCTAATCACCTAGAATGAGGAATTAGACCCCTCTGCATTAGGAGTAAAACCCAGTGTGACTCTTGCTAGGTGGACCTGCCTGCTTAAATTGTGTTTACTAGTGGCCACTCTTTCAGAGAAGTAAAAATCTTTTGCTTTGTCAAAATGCTTTGGGTTATAGGGTCATTTCCTGTGACCCCAAACGCATTTCTAAGAGTGAGCAGGCTACAAAGACAGATGGTAAACAGGGCAGTGTATCCTTTTCTGTCTAGGGGAAATAGATAAACCAGGGTTGGGGAGACAGGTGTGGGGCATTTCTGTCTGGGTGGCACTGTAAAGAATGGGATCTTCTACTATACAGCAATCCCTTCTGCATGAAATAACTACCATCATCAGGACTTCAGCTGAGCCTAATCGCTAAACATAGTCACAATTGGGCTTGCTGACGGTTGTGTTCGTTCATTAAAGGAGTGCCAAGCAGAGTCACTGAACCCTCACCTGAGTATCCAGCCACTCTTCCCAGCCAACTAGTCTAGCCTTGGAAGACAAAAGAAAAATGAGGAAGAACCCAATAGAGAAATGCAATGGAGTTTCATAAGAACATTTGGAAAATTTCCCTGTTCTGACTTTTTTCTAGTTTCCTGTCTAGAACTTGTAATGCTTATTACTCTTGCCTTTACTTCTCCTTCACATATCCTACTCATGATTCAAGGACTTTCTTCTCCCCTTAGAGACAAGAGTTACGCAATTTGGGAGTCATTTAGATG
>NW_008351360.1:553750-567135 GCF_000622305.1 Nannospalax galili | reverse complement strand
AATCCCTAAAAGATTTTAGGGTTACCTCTTCAGAGGGGGGGAATATTACAGTTACAAAAAGCCCCATAAAAAGAGTACAGGAAGTTGTCAGGAAAAAGTGATGGGGTGATATGCAAGGAGTTGGAGCGGAAGGAGTGGCATGGATTTGATCAAAATACCTTATATACATGTATGAAATTCTCAATAAAGTTTTTGTAAAAATTAAAAAAAAAAAAGAAACCATACAAGAATAAAAAGATAAATATTTAAAAAAAAAAGGGATCTTCCTCTAGGTGGAGACATGCTGTTTTCTGCTCCCTTAAGGACTAATCCAGTGGGGCAGGTCAGGGACCTCCTGTAGGAAGGTGGGGTCACCTGAAGTTAATGTACTTTTTCTTCCCTACATTCTCACCCCCAAGTGCTATCCCTAGGAGCTACCATGGGATGCGGCTGGATCTGCTCATCTTTCCTCAGAAAGGTGTAATTTTCTTTTCTTTTTCTTTCGATGTTGACCAAATCCTAAGTATGTATTTAAATTCCTTAACTAAAGCTTAGGGCTTCCTTGATGATCTTTTTCTAAAGCTACCCTCCTCCCACCATATGGCTGACCTCAGTGCTCATCTCCTCCATTCTCTCCTCCCTTCCAGGCAGCTGCCAGATTTTCACCTTTCCTGCCCTGGGGTTTTCCTTTTAAACTCTGATAAATTGTCCTCAAGCTTCCCTCTGAGTCTGTTCTTTGTCCTCTAGCTTTTGTTTGTGTCCATTCTTAAATTCTTTCATTAAAAGACATTAAACCCTAAGGGAGGACCATCATAGGATGGCTCAGCTGAGACTCCCCAAGATTTCTGATAACACTTCTTTACTGTCTTTTAATTCTTTAATTAACAGAGAAAATGAACCTGTTCCTGCACCTGTATAGGCATCAACACTAAACAGAGAGCAGAGGGGTACTGTGAGAGAAGTCACTCCTGGCAGACCCAAGCAAGAGCTGCAGCCCCAGGGGACAAGGAGCCCACACAAGGGACAGAGAAGGGACCAGAAGGGCCTCAGGAAGCAGGAGATAAAGGACAGACTGGGAGGGAGACAAAAGGTCCAGATCCAGGAGTACCTTTGAGGAGGCCCCGAGAAGCAGGGTCTGATCCCAGGGCTTTTCCACACAGGCACCAGTAAGGTAGCAGGGGGAGGTGATGGCAGGACGGGGGCAGCAGTGGAGGAGCAAGTGAAGAATGGCTGGGATCAAGATATACCCTGAACATGAGGCCTTTGCTAGAAGCAAGGAGGGTTGTGTATGCGATAAGGAAAAGTTATATTCTTATAACTTTCTGTATTCATATAAATCTTTTATGCTTAGACTATTTTGAAGTTTCCTTTGTTTTACTTACTAGGCAGATACCTTGAAATGTAACCCTGGGATGCTTTCCTGTGTTTTATTGCTCTGTGAGGTTTTCTCGACCCTGAGACGTTTTATTACTCTGTAATATCTTGAAGCTCTGTGATGCTTTCCACTCACCATGTCTAACTACTGTTACAGATGTGAAACTAAGAGAATGGAAAGTTCACCAGTGGTTTAATGAGGCACCTGGTCCAATTAGCCCAAGAAAAGTGTAGATCAAACGTGACAGATATCTAAACCTCTCCTGGTGATACCTGCTTTTGTAAACTGTGATGACAGTTTGATTCCTAGCCAATTAGCCTGGCCTAGCTATAGATCAAAAGGCGACAGATGTCCTGACCCTCACCTGGGATATCTTCTTAGTAAGCTATAATGACCGCGTGAATTCAGGAAGGAATTTCCTGAGATAACAGGGCACATCATGAAAAGAAACACAGGTCCCAGGTGCCAGACACAAAACAATAACATAAAAATGGTTATTTAATTCCCATCTATACTTCCATCCAGGGCCCAGAAAATCTAAAAGCCTTAGTTGCCCATTCTGGGACCTCAAGCATGGGAAAAGAATAAACAAGCTTTCTGACTTTCTCCTGGGTGAATGCTTGATCACTTAGCTGTTTGAAGAACTTTTCCATAATACATGTGAGAGAAGTGGAGGCAGAGCTGTCCGGTGGGGGAGGCCCAGCGGAAGGTGAAGCTAGAGGGACCCTATTTGCACACATGTAAGATGGCTCCACATTCCATTGCCAGTCCTGGATGCTTGACAAAAAATCCAGCCAGCACAGATCCACATGTGTGTGTCCACAAATACAAGAACATGAATCCACTCAGAGGCACATAGGCCAAGAGGATGTGACCAGGGAAATGATGACAAAGTGACTTTCTTCCTCCTACTCATGTGGGCTCACTCCCATTAGGTAGCTGTTGAATGGGAGATGGCACTTGGAGACCTTAATAACATTTGTCATCCATGAAGAAGCCCCAAAATATGCAATGTGCCCATTATGTGCCATTCCATACCCACAGATTCGACCATCACTGGTATATTTCTTTGACATATGTGGGACATGACCTCAGGTCACATCCTGAGAGGTGATAGAAAACAATATGCTACTATAATATACAATATTCAGTATATAAAATACACAACAAGGCCTGGGAGATAGCTCAGTCAGTAAAGCACTTGCCTTGCAAGCATAAGTACTTGAGTTCAATCCCCAGAACCCACATTTTTTTAAAAAATGCCAAGCATGGTGGTGAAAGCTTGTAATCTTAACACTGGTGAGATGGAAACAGTACTAACTAGCCAATCCATTCTAGTTGGTGAGCCAATGAGACACGCACCCAAAGAGTGGATCACACCTGAGGAACTAACCCACATACTCATGCATGCACACCTCACACATGTGCACCCACATATACACAAACCCCTACACATACACAAAATAAATAAGTACACACAGAGCAGTGCCCATCTTGACTTTTTTTCCTGTTGCTGTGATAAAATACTCGAACAAACCCATACAAAGGCCCATCTCACAAGGGATTCTAGAGTCTGTCAAGTTGACAGTTAATACCACCACACAGCTTCAGTGCACAGTTTTTTCACCTTATGATGGTGTAATGTGATGTGCATTCAGGAGAAGCCATACTCCAAATTTTGAATCTTGACCTGTTTGAAGGATTATGATCTGTAGTTAATTATAAGCCTTTCGAATCTGCTGAGTGAGGGCATCGAGCCACAGCTTCCACTCACCCCAGCTGTCTATCACCTGAAGAAACAACTCACACGTGACCCTGTGCTATGTGAGCCAAAGTGCCCTCTAGGTTGGTGGATTAGGTGCATTTTCAACTTCTGATGAGTTCATCAGAAGGTCTGGAGCAGTTCAATAGGTTGGATCCCATATACTACACTACAGCACAGTACAATATAATACAGCAGGGTACTGGGGAGACAGCTCAATCAGTAAAGTGCTTGCCTTGCAAGCACGAGGACCCGATTTCAATTCCCAGAACCTTCATTTTAAAAGCCAAGCATGGGTTGGACAAATGGCTCAATGATTAAGGGTGCTTACTGCTCTTCCAGAGGACCCCAGTTTGAGTCTCTGAATAACATAAAATCAGCTTGGCAGGTCAGAGAGTCTCTTCTCCCCAACAGTTGTTAGACCATCTACAACCTTAGAGAGGAAGCTTGTGAATTGTGTATGTTTGAGGAGCTTTTTGAGTCTTATTGCTTTACTTCCTGAGCCTTAAGGAGCCTCCAGTAGGGAATGCTTCAGTTCTGAGGGTCAGTCCTGCGAGTCATAGACCATCCAGGATGACTGTGAGCACATTGCTAGGACATTGCAAAGTGGGGCAGAACAGAGTCCACCTCAAAAGCAGCAGTAACAGCTGGTGCTCATGAGGGCAGGTGACATAAGACATGACTGGAGGCAGAAGCAGGCTCCTTCAACCTTCCAGAAACTGCGGGGTGGGAAAGTAAAGTGTTGGTGATCCAACCAGGAAAGCAGACAGTAGAGGCTCAGCATCTTGTTTCCAAGGCCAGGTGTGGCAGGAAACCTCACATAGTCCTGGGCGCTGCAGAGACCTGCCAGGCCAGGCATGGCTGTGGTACCACTCTGTCTCCTGGGCATGGAGCACTGTACAGAGGATGACACAGTTCTCCCTTTTTGTCCCTGCTTACTCTCTGTGTGGAATGTGTCCTGGGGTGGAGGAGGTGCCTCAAAGTCCCCAAATAACTTTGCCCCTACCTGTCTGTCAAGCATACCTGGGACCTTTATCTACTGTATTAGTCAAGGTTCTCTAGAGGAACAGAACCAAGAGGATGAACAAATGTTACAAAGGAAATTTATTGGATTGGCTTCCATGATATGTTCTGGGTAGTCCAACAATGACCATCTGCATGATAGAGAGACTGAGAACCAGGGAGCTGCTCAGTCCATGAGGCTGATTGCTTCAACAGTCCCAGTCTAGTGCTGACAGCCTGGAAGAGTCCTGGAGAGCTGCTGGTCCTTAGTTCACACTGGAAGGCTGAGTAAGCTGGGTTCTAGTGTCAGTGAAGAATGGCAGCAACAGCGTAGGTATGCTCACCAGCAAAGAGAGAAGGCAGGCAAGCAAAAGCAGCTGTGCTTTTTCCCAGGACCTCTTTATATCTGGATCGCTGCCACTGGAAGGTGCCCCCCACTCAGGAGGACAGTCATCCTGCCCAGGTTAATCCATCCAGCAAATGTCCTCACAGACCCACCCATAGGCGTGTCTCTTAATTGACTCTAGAGCCAATGAAGTTGACAACCGGGATTAACCATCATATCTACCATGCTGAGTGTTGGCATAGCCTAGCCCTCTTCTCCCCCAACCCCACAAACATTCTTGTCATCCAACTACAGTAAGCCCACTCCTCAAACTAAACACCGAACCTATACAAACTTTATTCCTCAAGCTGTACATGCTGGGGCCAGACCATTTACTACCACTGAACGGGCTCTTCGGAGGCAAGCCTCTATCATTCAACAATATTTATGAGGTTGCCACCAGGTGACAAATGTTCACAAAGACAAGAGGGTTTGCCTCATTTCCTCATAATATCTTTTTTTTTTTTTTTAACTATGGATGCAGACAGTTTGGACCACACAGAAAAATATCCTTCTGACTTGATTTCTCTGAAATAACTTTTCCACATTTTCCCAAGGTGGCATCTCAAAGAGTCATCCAATAAAAGATTCTCTATGCTACTTTAACATTCCTCCCTCTGAAGAGGTAACCCTAAAATCTTTTAGGGATTAGATAAGAGCTCCCGAATACTTTTGACATTTTGGCGTTTGGAACATAGTTAGCGTGTTGCTAAGAGGCTGTCTCCCAATTGGCTAGTTCCTCCAAGGGGCGGGGTCTGCCACAGAGCACAGACTACTGAGGTGTGGCTGGGAGCCATCTTGGGACTGAAGCCGAGAGCCAGGAGGAATGGGCGTGGCGGCAGGTGTGGAGCGAGAGATGGCCCCAGAGCCTCACCTGCATGGACACGAGAGGGCGCATTTACCAACCTGGGACGAGACTGCGGACCCAAAAAGCATGGGCAAAAGTTAATGGAGACTATGAGGGGAGCCACGGGAGCATCTGATGGCAGGCTCTGAGCCTCAGTGCAAGAGTGCTTGTCTCTAAGTTCCTCAATTTACCCCCTCCCTACCCGAGGGCATAAACTATAATAAACTCACATAAAAATATATTATATGGTTTGTCTGATCACACAGGAGACCCAGAGGGAATTCGGGCGACAAAATTGACGTAGCCTGGCAGGATATGATGAAACTGAGAATGAGTTTTAGAAAAGCACTGATGGCGGCGCTGGTGTGGTTTTTACAATGAGTTACTAAAAGGAGGCCAGCCACACAGAAGCATGAGTCACAGCTATGTTGTAAATGTGGTGATATGTTGTAGGTATGTGAAGATTTGTTAAAAGTTACCCAAAGGCTAGAAAATCTTTTACCTGCTCTGGACCCTAATGGAGTGCCCAGGGAGATAGCATGGCCACTTTGCATGATAAAAGATGTGCCCCAGGCAGGGAAAGCTGAAAAGGCTGCACTGGCAGACCCAGCTGCAGAGAGAAAAAAGGTGGACACTGTGACTTGTGTAAGGTCCAAGGACTCAGAGGAAAAGACAGATAATAGTAAAAAGGAAAAAAAGCTAACTGTGCTGTAGCTAGGAAATAGTCCATGCTAGAACTGTTAAAACTAGGGAAAACTTACAAGCAAGCAAGCAGAGAGCCCCTGGCCACGTGGCTTGTGAAAGTATGGGACTTGGGAGTAAATGACACCAGTCTAAGTCCTTCAGAAGCTTCACAGCTGAGTTATATAACCACCCATCCGTCCTTGCAATATAGACTGTTCAACCTAGGCCAATGCAGGGGGGAGCAGTCCTTAATGGTGTGGCTGGTTGAAGGCACTAAAAATACATGGTTGTCACCAAGGGAGACTAACATGATTAGCAGGGGCTGGAGGACTATAAAGGAGGGGCAGGCATTACTGAGAGAACTAGGTATGAGAAAAGCAATATATGATGTCCACTTCACTGGGCCAGATGAGACTGTGTTCACCAGAGATATGAAAGAAAGCTTAATTCAACTGGGACTTTGAGAATGGTATGGGGCTTTAATGGTTTTACTAAGCCCCTTGATGGGACAGGATCTTCGTGAATTGAGAGAGGCTTTGGCAAATCTAAATGATTCTGACCAGCATGTAAAACATGTCTGTAAAATAACAGAACACCCTATAAGAGATATAAAAAAGACCAGACAGAGGAAATGGCCCACTTGGGTTATTCAAAGATAAATGTGACAAGACATGTCAAGCCCAAATCCCCAGAGAAAAAATTGATAGAAAACCAAATTTGGTACTAAAGCATTTCTGGAAGGTTTTAAAACCAAAAGAACAGTTTACAAAGGACATTCGAAGGATAACAACTGTACAAGGGGTGGTTAAGAATCCCCAAGGATTAAATAAGATGCATTTCTCTTCTGATAAAGGTTATACTGGGGTGGAAGCAGGTTTTCCCACCAAGTTCTCTTCCAGAAACCTGGTGTGGTCAATGGGAAGATGACAGATGTGGCTACAGTCAGGAGGCAGACCCAGAGTGTCTGATTCAGGGAAACACCAAGTTCAGTGGGAACAGGAGAAAACCCCTGCCTCCTTAGCCCAGTGCAGGGTCAGGCAAAAGAATCCAAAGGGATAACTAAGAATGGTAAAGAGCTAACCAAATTAATGCCTTGTACCTATGCTATGGTACCTGTATTAGTCAGGGTTCTCCAAAGAAACAGAACCAGTAGAATGAATATGTATAGAGATTTATCAGCTTAGCTCACAGGATAGAGTCCGAGTAGTCCAACAATGGCTGCACCACACTGGAGAGGCTGAGAATCCGTAGTCGCTCAGTCCACAAGGCTGGATGTCTCAGTAGTCCCAATCCGGTGCTGAAGGTCTGACAAATTCCAATATATCAGCTAGTCTTCAGTCTACAGCAGCAAGACAAACTCACAAGCGAGAGAGAAGGTAAGCCGCAAAAAGCCCCATGTTCTCCTCTGCCTTGGTCTTTTATACCGGCTGCCATCAGAAGGTAACGCCCACATTTAGGGTGTGTCTTCCGGCTTTAGATGATCCAATCAAGAAGATCTCTTTCATTTCAGTTAATCTCAGATCCAATCAAGTTGACACCCAGGATTAGCCATCACAGTACCTAACAAGGAACTATGGAGAAAACAGTTAATACGAATGGACAAAACCTTTCCATGCTGTGTGAGCCCTTGTCTATGATTGATTTAATATATAATGTTAACATTCCTTCATGTATTTTACAGATGTGAAACCCATTTGAAAGATACCTGAAGAAGCAAAGGCCAGCTATAGCTGTAAGATCCTTGGGAGTTTTATGTAGGTTGGGTAAGATGAGGACAGAGACTCCCAAACTATACAACTGTTAAGAAAATCTACAATACCGGGGATGGGTTGCCCCCCTATGAGCTCTTGGTCAGAGAGAGATCCTAGAGGTCACCAAGGCTATTGCCATTAATGTTGGTTGTACACTAGAAAGGTCGGTAAGGCCATATTGCTGAAGACACTGCATGTTGTGAGCACAGGAGAAGAAGAAGAGAAGAAACTGAGGCTAAGCTAAAAAACTCCATGCCACTGGATGGATGAAGGCTCTATGCAGATGGTTGGGGAAGAAAGGATCCCGTATAATTCTACTCAATGATGGACCCCACATGCTGCACACTATGAACATGCCAAGCAATACCTGCAAGTACAACAATGGCTCGACCAATATACGTACAATTAACAAATTTCTAATTGGATAAGGCCCTCTCCTAGGGGTGGAACACACACCTAGTGCTGTAGACCAGGCCAACACCTTGTGTTGAGAAAGGCTATAGGCCAGGCCCTAGTAGAGAAGCCATCATGAGTATACTGTTTAATGAATATGGCACACCTACTAGGATATCTTCTAGGCATCTGTATTTACATTCATCTTTGTTTAAATGTGTCTACTTCCCTCCATTTGTCTTTATAGTAGAAGAAACACCACTGAGATAGATCAGTGGCTACAGCCTAAAGACAACTAATGGGGAGGCCCAAGAAGCCACTATCTCGCCATGATACAAGAGAGATTGCCCTACATCTGTCACCCCCTTCAAGGCTCAGGGATGTTAGTGGAAGATGGTAAGAGCAGAGGAAAGGGGTGGACTGTCTCCCAATTGACTAGCTCCTCCAAGGGGCGGGGCCTGCCATGGAGCATGGACTACTGAGGTGTGGCTGGGAGCCATCTTGGGACTGAAATTGCCAGCTGGGAGGAACGCTTGTGGCAGTGGATGTAGAGAGAGAGATGGCCCCAGTGCCTCACCACCATGGACGCAAGAGGGGGCATTTACCAACCTTGGATGAGACTGTGGGCCCAAGATGTGTGGGCAAAAGTTAACAGAGACTATGGGCAGGACCGCAGGAGCATCTGCTGGTGAGCTCTGAGCCTTGGTGCAAGAGTGCTTGTCTCTGCATAAGTTCCCCAGTTTACCCCCTCCCTACCCAAGGGCATAGCCCGTAATAAACTCACATAAAAATATATGATTTGTCTGATCGTGCAGGAGCCCCAGAGGGAATTCTGAAGACAGAGGCCCAAGGACATTTTGACTTTTAGCCAAGAAACTGGCTACTTTTCTTTGGGGTCTTTTTTACCCTAACTGCCTAGCCAATTCCTACCTCCTATGGAAGGTGTTGGAGGGGAGGGAGTGGGTGTGAATTTGATCAAAACACCTTATATGCATGTATGAAATTCTCAATAAATTTTTTTGTAAGTTTAAAAAAAAATTTTTTTTCGGGGTTGGGGATTTAGCTCAGTGGTAGAGCACTTGCCTAGCAAGTGAAAGGCCCTGGGTTCAGTCCTCAGCTCCAAAAAAAAGAAAAAAAAAGATTCTCTACAATGTTGCCAGCTCCAAGAGGAACTTCTTTAGTCCTTGGGCTTTGAGTCTGCACATCAGACTCTTATCCTAGGGCAAGGATGCTCAAATGGTGCACCTGACTCAATGAAATGTGAGATTCATGCACCAAAGTGGGCTGCCTTTGATGGCATCCAGTGTTCCCACAGCCCTGGACACTCCCAGCTGTGGCTTCCTTTTCCAAGTGAAATTTTCAAAGGAAGCTTGTCGCAACAGGCAAGAATGTCATGGGTCTTGGATGGGGGATGCTGAAGCCAAACCCAACATGCAGACACCTGGTGTTCTACAGAAGACATCCTCTTCCCACTACTGAGTCCATGCTGCTATCAGTGGTGTGCTGCCTAGGGCCCATGACAAAGAGAGAAAGAGGGAAGGAGAGAGTGAAGGATGCAGGAAGGAGGAGGGGAAAAGAGAGAAGAGCAGGAGGCTGCATACACATCAGGCCAG
This sequence comes from Nannospalax galili, assembly GCF_000622305.1. Lineage (NCBI taxonomy): Eukaryota > Metazoa > Chordata > Mammalia > Rodentia > Spalacidae > Nannospalax > Nannospalax galili. Next base: position 557,344 of record NW_008351360.1, on the reverse strand, counting down.
AGAGGATGAGACACCACTGTGCAGGGCTTCTGTGCAGAAACACCTACTGAGGACATTTTTACACAGTCACCTTGTAGACAGTCTCTTCAGTTCCCAGTGAGTCCAAAACCCATTTTTCATCTTTTCTTTAAGCTCATGGTACTTGTACTGTACTCCAAAGCTATAGTGCAGGGCCTGTGCTTTGTGTGCATATGCTCCCACCACTGCTGCCCATTCTAGTCCATCTCATGTTCCTTTCACCAATGTTTCTCTGCTTGCTGTGTCCTACTGGGTTTAAAGCATCTTTCTGTAAAGTCCCATGGCTAGCTGATAGGTAGAAGCACATAGTAGAAAGAGACAGTTTCAGCTGGTCCTGGCCCACTCAAGAACATGTGCACATGTGTGCTGAAAGGGCTGGGATGGCAGCCCCGAAGGCTGCTCTGGCTGCATTGGGCTAGACTCTGAACCTGGGGATATTTGAAGGGTCACTTCGAGAAAATGATCTGGACTGACTCAGATAAGAAAGACCATGTAATTCCCTCTACAGATAAGAGTTATGCAATTTGGGAGCCTTTTAGATGGACCCACTGAAGGGGTACCCCAATTGCCTCACCCTGCCTCCCTATTCAGCATGGAAGAAGCCAGAGTGGTCTGCATCCCAATTCCCTATCCACAAGCTGGGCAACCTCTTCAGAAGATGGATAAGAGTAGGAGGTAGGAATTGGCTAGGCAGTTAGGGTAAAAAGACCCCAAAGAAAAGTAACCAGTTTCTTGGCTAAAAGTCAAAATGTCCTTGGGCCTCTTAGCAACATACTCCGTTCCAAAGGCCAAAACTGTCTAAAGTATTTGGGAGTTTTTATCTAATCCTTAGATTTTAGGGCTACTTCTTCAGAGTGGGGAATGTTAGAGTAGCAAAAAGCCCCGTACAAAAAAGAAGAAAGTACATGAAATTATCAGAAAAAAAGTGGTGGGGATATATGGGAAGAGTTGGAGGGGAGGGAGTAGGCATAGATTTGATCAAAACACCTTATATGCTTATATCGCTGTATGAAATTCTCAATAAATTATTTTTTAAAAAGAAAGGCCATATGAGAACCCCTGCAGAGGACAGGTTGGCATCCTCAGAAGGCACTAGGGGACCACTGGAAGTGTGTGAGCAAACAGTTCTCCTGAAGCAGGCTCTTCAGGTAGAGTAGCCAGGAGTCCCCACCTAGAATGTGGCTGCTCCATAGCACACTCCCACTTTCAGTGACACACAACATTCACTGTTCCTATAAGAAACATGGAGACACATGCCTTTAATCCCAGGACTCAGGAGGCAAAGCAAGTGGATCTCTGTGAGTTCAAGGCCAGCCTGGTCTATATAGTGAGTTTCCAGGCCAGTTGGGACTACATGGAGACCCTGTTTAAAAAAGAGAAGAGGAAGAAGAAGGAGGAGGAGGAGGAGGAAGAGGAGGAGGGGGAGGAGGAAGAGGAGGAGGGGGAGGAAACACAATTCACCTCCTGTTGGTTCAAGTGGGGGACTCTGGGAGATTGACCAGAGTGGGATATCACCATGGGGAGGGGGCAGTGGGTGCCAGTAAAGGAGATGGGGGGGGTGAGAGAGAGAGAGCATTTTCTTTCCAACCTCATACTCACCCTGCTCAGCCACACTCTGGGTGTACTCTGGACTTGTTCCTCACCAGCCCCCAGGGGTCCTGGACCTTCTGATCCTCCTGCCTCCACCTGCTCAGTATATCCTGCCACCACAACCAACTCCTGTCATCTTAATGTCACAGCCTTGTAGCCTTAGAGTACCTAAACAGAATGTATGTTGCCATGTAAGGGAGACAAAGGGGCTAGAATGATAAAAAAAAAAAAAAGGCAAAACTGTACTATGCTTGGGGCTCAGCCTCTGGATAGGAATCCTCTAAGTCAGTGCTAGCATGAATAAACTCCTTCCTGGGAAAAAAAGGCATCAGTGTCTTCTTTCTGCTCAAAGCACCTACATTACTTGGGGCTCACCTGGGATTCAGAGACAGCACTTTTTCCTCCCTTACACCAGGGTACCAGCCCTGAAGAGCAGGGAGAGGGGGCATCACCTGGAGCCTGTGGACCCATTGATCTGTAGGGGTGAGGGTGAGCATTCCTGGCATGCCAAGGTAAAGACCGTGGGAACACAAAGGAATCCAAATATGCCCAGAACCAGCCAAGAGAGTGGGCCCCTGCCAGACTGGTAACTGGTAAGTTCATTCATTTTTGGAAACCTGTCTCTAGAGGCAGACAGAGTTTGATCAAGTCCCAGAGCTTCCCAAGTAATCTCTGCCATTAGAGATGAAACCTCAACTTTAAGGCACTGACTGGGCAGCAGGTTGGAGATGCTGGGTGAATGCAAATGAATGGGACAGAGAAAGGGAGAAATGAGGTTCTGGAGAGACAACTTCTGACAAAAAGAAAAAAACTGGCCAAGTCTTTCCATGTGAGGTAGGTGCTGGTGGGAAAGAAACACAGAGCACAACCTTGCTGGAAGGAGGAGCAGCTGCGGAGTGAGAAGGCCAGGAGGTGCCAACCATTGGCTACAGTGATGGCCAGGGCAGCAGCGGTAGTGCGAGCACCCCCTCTAGGGTGCCGGGTTAGGGAGGCCAGACAGAAGACCAGATTGGGAAAAGGGGGAAATGAGACGCGAGGGCTGAGAAGGGTGGAGGACTGGGCTGCTCCTGTGCTGGGCATACGTGGCCTGGAGCATAGTGCAATGGCTGCCCAGGAGGCTGTAGCCTGGAGCCTCAGCATGTACCAGAGAGGCAGGACAACCAGCTTTCCAGGAACACTGACTTCGGTTCCAGCCACTAGTCAAAGGCGGCTATTGTCTTGTTCCAGAAAAGATCAGGCAGGACAGCACACCCAGACTGTACAGGGAACCAAATTTTACTGAGGCTACAATCTGGTCCAGGAGGCTCAAGTGCCAAATCTTTTTTCTTTATTTCAACTTTAAAAAAAAATATTGAGAATTTTATACATGCATATAAATTTTGATCAAATCCACACCCACTCCCTCTCCTCCAGCTTCTCCCATATCTTCCCATCACTTTTTTCTGAACAACTTTGTGTACTTTTTTTTTTTCCTTGATGGGGCTTTTTGCTACTCTAACATTCCCCCTCTAAAGAGGTAACCCTAAAATATTTTAGGGATTAGATAAGAGCTCCCAAATACTTCTGACATTTTTGGCCTTTGGAACAGAGTATGTTGCTAAGATGCCCAAAGAAATTTTGATTTTTAGCCAAAAAACTTCTTTGGGATCTTTTTACCCTAACTGCTTAGCCAATTTCTACCTCCTGTTCTTATCAGACCATCCCCTGAACAGGTTACCCAAATTGAAGGTAGGGAATCCAGGTCAGACCTCTCTGGTTTCTTCTGAACAGGGATGCAGGATGAGGCAATTGGGGTACCCCTTCAGTGGGTCTATCTAAAAGACTCCCTACTAAATTGTAGGGAGAAAAGAAGGTCTTTGACTGGTGACTAGGAGATGTGAAGGAGAAGTAAAGGCAAGAGTAGTTAGCATTACAAGTTCTAGACAGGGAACCAGAAAAAAGTCAAAACAGGGCAAATTTCAAATGTTCATAGAGTCCGTTGGAATG
>NW_008351360.1:549599-553573 GCF_000622305.1 Nannospalax galili | reverse complement strand
TTCTAGATAGGGGGAGAAAACAAATTTAGCCATCATGTTAGAACAATAGTGGGTTGTCTCCCTTAGCTATAGGTGGGTAGTACAGTATTGCAGACCAAGATTTGAAGTCTTACATCTGAGCAGCACTTTGTGATTAGAAACAAAATCATCAATGAGAAATAATTGTCTAAATAACATTCTACATGGACTTAAGCCTAATTTAATTTCTGGGAAGTATAGTTCCTTGAACTTTTAAAGAAATATACTGATTTCCTTGATCTTTGGTTATATTTTCCTTTTGGGTGTTTAAGACCATACAGTTGGCCCAACTATACCAATTTATTTTTACACTTAAGGTCATTTGAGGATCTGTTACTCAGGGGTCACATGGGCTTGGGAGGAGCCCCTGGCTCCCTTCTTTTACCAGTTCTGTCTATGTGAAACTCAGTCAAAGGTCCTGCTTGATCATGGCTGGCTTCACTTAGAAACATGGAGGAAATGTTTCCTCCTCTTCGTAAACTGGACACTGGTTCAAGTCTATCTGGTGGGGTCTCCATGGCCTCCCAGAACAAGGGACCGGTGACTCACCACAGTTACAGGACATTTTGAGGGATACAAGTCCAAAAATCTTGAGGGCAAGTAGTATACATCTTTTATACCTTAGGCATTGGGTTACAGTGAGAAGGAAACTTACATATTGATTGGCTATCAGTAAAGTCTTAAAGTTTACATATTGATTGGAAATACATATTCATTGGCAAATCAGTCAAGTCTTAAAATCAGGCAAATTACTATTATAAATATAGAAAAGAAAAACATGCTTTTAAAAATCCCCTGTCTAGGGACTGGAGAGTTGGCTCAGTGATTAAAAGCACTGGTTGCCCTAGGGTAGGGAAGGCTCTAGTCTGGCTAACAACCTTCAGTAACTCCAGCTCCAGGAGATCCAATGCCCTCTTCTGGCCTCCACATGCATCGCATACAGATGGATCACAGCAAAACACTCATACACACAAAAATAAAAATAATTTTTAAAAAAAATACCCTGTCTGAAAGTCATTGCAGAAGTCTCTGCCTGAGACAAACAGAACTTAGGAAGTTTTGTCAGGACACAAGGCCAGTGGTTCTAGCTAGCTGTACCAGTGCTCTAACCACCAACTTATCAGCTGAACTTTGCTGACAGAGACATCAAGAGAAAGCAAGGATTAAAATCCTTATTTTCCTTAAACATTCAAGCAGGCTGTACATCAACCTGAGCTATGACCAAGCTGTGCCAGACCTGCAAGCCTGGCACAGTGGCTGGAGTAACACACTGCCTGAAGATGGTGTGTGCAAGGCAGAGCATGGGGCAGGACAGCAGGGTCTATAGAGGCCAGTGCTGGGGCACAGGGCAAGCAGCTTCCTTTGTTCCCATGGCTCCAGGTGGGCCAAGGGCCTAGTATCATCCAAAGCTGTGTGTAGGGATGGGTTTGCTGAGAAGAAGCAAACAAATAAAAAGAGCATGAGGCAGGAACAGATCCGGGGACTGGATGGTGGAGGTCTATAGGTCCAGTAAAACTCTCAAGAGAGGGGACCTTCTGTATCATGAAGCTGTGTCTGTGGTCCCTGGGATGATGACAAGAGGAACTGTGCTGATATCTCTGTGACCACTCTGGAGACCAAGTCCCAGGTCAGTGCTGAACCTTCTGGCTCAGAGGAGTCTGTGTCCTTGGAGAGGGAGGATCAGGTCCCTGGCCATTTAGATATCCTCAGAAAGGTGAATGGCATAGGTCAGGGGGCAGGAGACACCTTTCCAGGGCCCCAATTTGGAGGAATCAGAGCAGGTGAATGGAGGAATAATGAATGGGCTGGAGCAATCTGAGGGACAGAAGATACATGTGTCCCTGGATGGGACCAGGACCAAGGGCTCTCTTTAGAAAGAAAAAGGGAATGCCTTAAAGACCCCTTGGGTAGGGTCTCCTGTGCACCTGGACCTGAGCCAGTACCTAAAATTCTTTCTTGGCTTTTGATTTTTGGATGCATTTGCTCAGGTCCTTTAAAGACACAGTTTCCTTTCAAAAGTAACATTAGGAGTGTGTATAAGTTCTTTAAGTGAATTAAACCTTTTGGTCACACACACACACAAACTAAGATTGTTGTATTGACCTAGGGTCTGGCTGGCACTACTGTAGAAAAAAAAATTCTCTAAACAAAAGAATTGTTTAAAAGACTAAAATATTAGATGAGAAAGTACTCATGACTAAATGTAAAAACAAAGCAAAACACTTGGGACAAAAGATGCTAAAATTACACTTTGTAATCAACAGCTAGCCAATCATAGCAAGACAATTACAAAAGATTGATGACTAAAGGATGGGAACTTAGAAGAGTTATTGAGAAAAGATCAAAAAAATTTATGTACTGTTGTACTTTTTTTTCCATCCTTGTGACAAAACACTTTGACCAATATCAATTTGAGGAAGAAAGAGTTCATTTGGTTCATATCTCCGAGGTCACAGTTCATCAGGGAGCCCAAGGTAGGAACTCAGGGGAGGAACCTGGAGGCAGGAACTGAAGCACAGACCATGGAGGAACTCTGCTTACTGGCTTGCTCCACTGGCCCATGCTCAGCCTCCTTTCTTATACAATACGGACCTATAGACATGGCCACAGGCCAGTCCAATGGAAGAAATTCTCAAACTGAGGCTTCCTCTACCAGGGTTTATCAAGTTGACAACTAAAGTTATCCAGCATATGTACAAAAAGAATAAAAAAGTTTGATGAGGATTAAAAAATATTAGTAGTGTCTTCTGTCTACTAAAGCCATATTTGCAGGCTTAACATGAAGATTTTTTTGTCTCTGTATGTACTTTTTGTCTTTTTAAAAATAATTTATTAAGAATTTCATACATGCATATAAGGTGTTTTGATCAAATCCATGCCCACTCACTCCCCTCCAACTCTTCCCATATCTGCCCATCACTTTTTCTGATAACATCATGTACTCTTTCTTCTTTTTTAATGCGGCTTTTTGCTACTCTAACATTCCCCTCTCTAAAGAGGTAACCCTAAAATCTTTTAAGGATTAGATAAGCACTCCCAAATACTTTCGACATTTGTAGCCTTTGGAATGGACTATTTGCAAGAGGTCCAAGGCCATTTTGACTTTTAGCCAAGAAACTGGTTACTTTTCTTTGGGGTCTTTTTATCCTAACTGCCTAGCCAGTTCCTACCTCCTATTCTTATCACACCATCCTCTGCAGAGGTTACCCAACTTTCGGATAGGGAATCAGGATGCAGACCGCTCTAGCTTCTTCCATGCTAAACAGGGACACAGGGTGAGGCAATTGGGGTACCTCTTCAGTGGGTCTATCTAAAAGACTCCCAAATTGAGGCTGGAGAGATGGCCCAGGGGTAAGGAGCACTGACTGCTCTTGCAGAGGACCTGGATTCCATTCCCAGCACTCACATGGCGGCTACAAACCATCCTTAATTCCAGTTCCAGGGAATCTGAACCCCTCTTCTGACCTCCGCAGCATTGCACAACAGGGGTACACTCACACACATGCAGGCAATACATTCATACACATGAAATAAAAATAATAAAAAATATAATTTTTAAAAAATAAAATTAAAAGACTCCCAAATTGCATAACTCTGATCTCTAAGGGGAAAAGAAAGTCCATGACTGGTGAATAGAAGATGTGAAGGAGAAGCAAAGCAAGAGTAATTATTAGCATTACAAGTCCTGGAAAGGGAGTTAGAAAAAAGTCAGTACAGGGCAAATTTCAAATGTTCCTATCAGAGTCCACTGGAATTTCTTGATGGGAGCTTCCAAAATCATCCTTCTATTGGGTTCCTCCTCATTTATCTTTAGTCTGCCAAGGCTGGACTCGAGAGTGATGGATTCAGGATTTGCTTTCAGGCACTTAGGTAGTTGTTGGAGTAGCTGGAATCAGTGTCAGTTCCCTCTCAAAGGCTTCTAGATAGGGGGAGAAAACAAATTTAGCCATCATTTC
>NW_008351360.1:531176-549585 GCF_000622305.1 Nannospalax galili | reverse complement strand
CTGATTAGGAACAAAATCATCAATGAGAAATAATTGTCTAAATAACCTTTTGTATGAACTTAAGGCTAACATCTGGGAAGCACAGTTCCTTGAACTCTTAAAGAAATATACTGATTACTTTACTCTTTGGTTATACTTTCTTTTTGGGTGTTTAAGACCATACATTTGGCCCAAATAAATCAATTTATTTTTACACTTAAGGTCATTTGAGGATCTGTTCCTCAGGGATCACATGGGCTTGGGAGAGGAGCTCCTGGCTCCTTTCTTTTACCAGTTCCATCTATGTGAAGAAAAGTCAAAGGTACTGCTTGACCATGGCTGGCTTCACTTGGAAGAATGGATGAGGTGTTTCCTCTGAGTTGACCCTCCAGTAGACTGAACACTGGTTCAAGTCCATCTGGTGGGGTCTCCATGTCCTCCATGAACAAGAGGACAGGTGACTCACCACAGTTACAGGACATTTTGAGAGATGTTTCATAGTCCCCTGGAACTTGGTCAACCTTGGAGGGCAACAGGCAAAAACTGTCCTTTAAGTCCCTCTGGCCAAATTAGTATAGGCCTCAAAGTATGCCTGTTAAACACCCAATAAGGTTAGGTCCACCAGTCTGGTACTTTTAATTACCATGTGCTTCATAGATAAAGCTTGGGTAAAACACCAAATTTTTTTCTAATAAACCTTGACTAGATACAGATTTGGTTCCTTAGTTGACTAAACTATGACCTTGGAAATTTTAAGATTATGTGTATATTATTTTTTGTCTCATCTTTTATATATCATAACAAACCTATACATACTTTCATCACTTGGTTAGGCTTTCTCATTTTTTCTTTCTATTTCGGAAAATATCTCCATTCCCATATCCTTTTAACATCTTTTGCATTCTCATTTTCTTTTTTAAATAATGATGACACATAATATCAAAAAATAAATTTTCCATCAGTTGTGAGAATTCTTTTCCTGGGAATACTAAGCAATGCTTATTCCCTTTTAAGGTTCTAGTGTCAGACCAATGTTTTATTAAAGTTTTACTGGGGAACCAATGAATTTACTGAATTTACTGAAATAACTGAGGGGTTGCTGAGGTGTATGAAAGACCTGAGAGTATGCACACTGGAAAGCCTTTACCCAGCATGGATCAAGCCTTCTCTCCCTAGCCTTACCCAGATCATATACTTTAGTCCTCCCCAAACCCAGGAGATCATGTATAATTAAGGCTAAATTATGTACAATTGGCTGGGAAGAGTGGCTGGATACTCTAGTGAAGGTACAATGACCCTGCTTGCCCTTCATTTAATGAAGGAGCACAACAGTCAACAAGCCCAATTGTGATGATCTTTAGCAATCAGGCACAGCTTAAGTTGAGATGATGGTAGATATTTCATGCAGAAAAGACTGTTGTATAGCATCATCTTATTAAAAGAACATGGAATTTAAAAGGATTTCATGCTACGATCCACATATGAGGGAGAACATATGCCTTTTATTTTTCTGAGTCTGTGTTACTTCACTTAGTATAACAGTTTCTAGATCCATCTATTTACCTGCAAATTTCATTAGTTCATCTTTCTTACTGCTGAATAGAACTCCATTGTATAAATGTACTATGTTTTTTGTTAACCACATGTCAGTTGAGGGGCATTTAGGTTGCTTCCATCTCTTAGCTATTGTGAAAAGATCAGCAACAAACATGGTTGTACAAGTGTCTCTACAGTAGGATGAGTCCTTTGGGTATATGCCAAGGAGTGGTATAACCAGGTCATATGGTAGGTTCATTTTTAGTTGTTTTAAGAGTTCTCCACACTGTTTTCCATAGAGTTGCACGAGTTTGCAATCCCACCAGCAGTGAGTGAGAATCCCCTTTCTCCACATCCTTGCCTGCATTTGGTATCATTTGTTCTCTTGATCCTAGCCAGTCTGATTGGTGTAAGGTGATACCTTAGGGTGGTTTTAATTTGCATTTCCCTAATTACTAACAATGTTGAACACTTTTTGAGATGTTTCTTAGCCATCTTTATTTCTTCCTTTGAGAACCCTCTGTTTAGATCTTTAGCTCATCTTTTAATTAGGTCATTTGGTCTCATGCTTTTTTTTTTTTTTTTTTTTTAGTTCTTTATATATTCTGGATGTTAAACCCCTGTCAGATGTGTCACTAGTGAAGTTTTTTCCCATTCTGTGGGTTTTATCTTCACTTTTTTATTGTTGTTTTTTCTGTACAGAAGCTTTTTAGTTTAATGAGGTCCCATTTGTTGATTGCTGACCTTAATTCCTGAGCAACTCCTGTCTGACTTAGAAAATCCTTTCCTACACCTATATTTTATAAGTTACCACCAATAATTTCTTCTAATAGTTTCAGGGTTTCCAGTTTCAAATTGTGGCCTTTGATCCATTTGGAGTTGATTTTTGTGCAAAGTGAAAGATAAGGATCTAGTTTCATTCTTCTACATGTGGAGATCCAGTTTTGCCAGCACCATTTGTTGAAGATACTGCCTTTCCTCCATTGTGTGTTCTTGGCACCTTTGTCAAATATCAGGTGGCTCAAATTGCATGTACTCGGGTTTGGGTCTTCAATGATGTTCCATTGTTCTATTTATCTATTTTTGTGACAGTACCATCCTGTTTTTATGATTATAGCTCTTTGAGATCTGGTATAGTAATCCCGCAGCACTGCACTTTGTGCTCAGGATTGTTTTGGCATCCGGGGTCTTTTGTGCTTCTGTACGAATTTAAGGAATTTTTTTTTCTAATTCTGTGAAGTATGTCATGGGGATTTTGACTGGGATGGCATTGAACCTATATATTGCTTTTGGTAGAATGGTCATTTTCACAATAGTAATTCTTCCAATCCATGAGCATGAGAGGTCCTTTCATCTCCTGGTGTCTTCCTCAATCTCTTTCTTTAACAATTTAAAATTTTCATTGTAGAGATCCTTGGTGTCTTTGGTCAGATTTATTCCAAGATATTTTATATTGGGTGACCCAAGTGTGCCTTTCTTTGTGGGGAACTTTGCTCTCATGAAGGATGGCAATATTGACCAGCAACAGAGTCTTTGACCTTGATACTTGTGTCTTTTCAACATGCCGTTTATTACAAAATTCAGATTGTTTTTATACATCCCAAGGAACTGGCAGTCACGTGGGATATGGCAGTCACATACAAAGATTTAGGGTACAAAGAAACAAGATATATAGTATGTTAGTTGGTACCAGAAGGATGCTTAAACTTTAACTCAAGGTTATCAATGACCATCCAGTAATGTATTGGCCACAATGTTTTCTTTCTTAAAGTTAAAAGCATGGTAAACTTTTAGCATTTAGCTCAAGAGCAAACCTTTAACCTGGCCTAATCTCTTAGCCAAGGATAGCTGAGTTATTTTTCAGGACAAGGTGATGAGCTAAGGGTTGTTGACCAAGACACTTTCCCAAAGTGCAAGGAGCCTGCACAGTCTCCTGCCAGTCTCACAGTGTTCTGTAAAACAGAACAGAGCTACTGTTTTCATCACCCCTCCCTTTAGCAGAGAATGCAGCCTGGACTTTAAAGTTTTAGGCTCATCTTACCCTAGGGGCTGGCATCCTTGTTTCCTACATCTCCTCCCTTTTTGGTTTTGTTTTTTTTTTTTTTTAAATAAGAAGGAATTGGTCATAGAGGCCACAGTATTATTAATTGAAAATATAATATAGTGCATAACTATTGGTGCTCCCACAAAAATATGTATGCCAATCAATATTGGGCCCAAGAATGGAGCAAGCCATTGGAGCCACCTTGGCCAAGTTGTGGAAAATTCAGACGTCTTATCAATTTCATTTTGTAAATCATTAATCTGTTGGTCTATAGTATGCGAAAAATCAGACAAATTAAAACAACACATTCCTGGAAGTGGTTCACATCTCATGTGATTTTTTTAATCTATAGTAGCTCTATTTTGTAACACAGCCGTTCGTAGCTCTCCCATTTTCTGATTAATTTCTCCTAGTATTTTTGCAGTTATATTTGCTGTTTTACTACTTATAGAAGCAAGTTTAGATATTTCCTTTTGCATTCCAGTTACCATGGCAGGTATAGGAAGTAAAAAGGCAGAACTAACAGATACAACTTTTGGGTCAAGTAGCTTGACAGAATCATCACAATCTTCAAATAAAGATTTGTGCATTATTTTTATAGGAGGGGTTATTAGCAAAGGCATTATACATCCTGTAGCACATAATCCTTATATCCATAAGGCAATCCTGCATAGGTTTCATTATTGGAAAAGAAGTCCATCCTACAGGCAATTGTTTCTCTTGCTTTAACGTATAATTAGAAGTCGTATTGCAATGCACGGGAATAAACTTACAATCAAAACACAAACAATGATTAACAACAATGTGACATACAGGTAAATCTTTGATCATCTATTTAATACATTGTGTCTGACTTTCTATATTGCCCTTAGTTATCTGTCTATAAAGACTCATATGCACCCCCATTCCTATTAGATTTTCCTTTAACAATCCTGGTACAGAAGGGTCTCCTTGTATATGAAAACTCTGTTTATTATAACCCTTTTGTGCAAGACAAGCCCATAAATTCCTGTCCAAATAATTAGACATGGACAGGCTGGTTCATTGCAAAGATGTGGTTGATCTAACTACTTCAATATCTTTAAAAGATATTGCTCTTTAACACAGCTATAACTTCCAGTATCTTCTAGGGTCAGTGCCTCTTTAAAAACACTGAAATTATGCTGGGTTTTTAGGCTCTGGTCAGTAGCATTTTTCTAAACTAAAAATCCTCCATCCACTTGGCTGTATATCATCTGTCCATCCTTTTCCCATATGATGGGTCCAGGTAGCCATGCATAGTTTTGTGTAACACACTCTAGTACTAATCCTGAGCCTATAATAGGTCCACCATTAACATTAGTACTGATGACACGTTTCAGCTTTTACAGTATTCACAGTATAGTTAGAACACAAGAAGAACTTCAGGTTTAGATATATCTTGGCCTTGGTGCTGTCCCAACTCTTGGGCGTCATTCATCAAGTTCTTAATCATTCTCCAGGTCACAGGAGGCTGTGTCTTCTTTTGCTGGGCTCTTCTTTTCTGCTTTCCCAGGGTCAGTGTGGTCATCTTTGCTGTGGGAGGCTCGGTTGAGCAGTCTGATGTATCTGAGCAGTGTCCATGTTTGGGGGAGGATTCATTTTCTGTAAAGACACAAGCATACCCTCGCCCCCTTGTTAGTAAAGGAGCTGGAGTTCTACTCCAGAACGTTGACTCAGAGTCCCTCCAAAGCACCTGTGGCAAGGGCTGTGGGATAATTAGTCCCTGCCAGTGCTTTGCCATTGGAAAAATTCCTTGATCATTTATTGTAAAAATAATTTTAAGTTAGTAGAGACCTGTATAATAGGAAATGAGGATTCCGAACTGTTATCCCAGGTATAGATGATTCCTTTTATTCATTTGATCTTTGAAATGTTTGTGTTGCCTCTCTATTATTGCTTGTCCCGTGGAGTTGTAAGAAATGCCAATGGTATGTGAAATAGGAAACTGCTTCAGATTCAAACCAGGCTCATCAAACGAAACTGTTTTCTTTTGGACTATCCCATCTGGTTCTAGGAGGCAAAGACCTAGTTCTTGAATTAAATTATTTTGTTATGAGTAAGGGAAAACATTAAAAGCAACATTTGTATAATATAGAGAAACATTAAAGGACATTTTCTAGTAGTTATAGGTAACTTTAACACTTTCTTCATTCATTTAACTCCAGACTGTGCTTAGGTGTGTAACACAAGTTAGTGAAGTAGACTGAAAAAAATATATATTTTTGGCTGTAACAGTAATTATTATAGCAACAACCCTCACCTTGTACTTCTATAAACTTACTCAGACATTTAACAAACTTACTTGAACATTCTTATCATTCCTTCCATTTTGGAAATATCCAGCCATTCTAATCTTACTAACTTTAACATTTCAACCCTGTTAAAAGGCCTTTGAATGTAAATTTGTACCTGTGTATTTTAATTAGGCATGCCAAAAATAAAACCAATAATTTTGTGCACAATAAAAAGAATGAAAAAAGGAAAAAATTGAAATGGACACGTTTTAAAATTGTCTTGACACAAATGATACATGAGGACAATTATCATAGACACATATGACATAATTAGGTAAGATCTCAACACAGAGAAACATATAGAAACATGACATAATTTTAAACAATATGAAAACAATGTCAGACATATATGACACAATTACATGAAACTAGTTGCATCTAAAATGCATTACTTAATAAGTTTGATTATGATGAATTTTGTAAGATCTTCCTAAAGCAGGCATAGCTGTAGTCACAAAGAAAGTAGCAGTTTGGCTTTAGAAGAGAGTGCCACATAGCATTATTTTACTAAAAGAATGTGGAATCTGAATTAATCATAAAAGATAAGGTAATTAATTAACATGCCTGTATTTACATTGAATTGTAGGGTGTTAGGTGAATTTAATAAGCTAAAACTCAAAAGTCAGTGGTTCCTCAGAAAACAGAAAACCTGGAAATGAATTTTTAGTGAGTGGAAAAACTTAAAACAACTATATATATATATATATATATGGCAACAAACGGCTGAATGAAATAAAAGTAACAGAGAGGAAAATAATTGGAATGGACAGGAAAACCTAGTGAAGTTTAGGTGTTAGGAATCAAACCTAGGTCGTTTGGAAGAGCAGACTATGCTCTTAACCATTAAGCCATTTCTCCAGTTGAAATTAAAGAGGAAAAAAATCCCCAGATGACCATAGAGCTCATAAAAGAGTCACAGTAGGGAAGAGATAGGTAAACAGAGCTTTTGTTTTTGGCCAAACCTGTTTTTTGGCTTTTTGAAGAAGGGTTAGACTGGCTCACCTGTGCTTTTACAGTTTGTAACTGTGTGTTAACCAGCAAAGGCAGAGGATTTTTCTAAAAGATAGAACAAAAGCTGTAGGGGATGCAGGCAGCTGTGAGGCTGCAGTTCCTGTGGCAGCTCTATTTTGGGGTGGTAGAGTACAATTGCTTATCTAAGATAACATATCCCAAATAAGTATAAGGCACATGTTTTTTAATCTTTTCTGAGGAAATATAAAGTCCATATTTTGTTAAAACAGTCATTAATTTAGTAAGCATAACTTCTAAAAGTTGAATAGAAGAGTGACTAAGGAGAATATCATCCATGTAATGAACAAGAACAGCAGGGAATTCCTAAAGTATTGTACTAATCGCTTTATGCAGATAAAATAGGCATATATTAGGACTATTTTCCATTTCCGGTGACATCGACACCTCTGCGTGGGAACAGAGTGATTGTTGACAGGGATAATAAAAGCAAAACACTCTCTATTCTCAGGTAAAGGAATAGAAAAGAAACAATCTTTTATATCAATTATTACAACAGCATATCCTGCAGGCATAGCTGCAAGAGAGAGAAGACCAGGCCGCAGCAATCCCATCTTTTTCATAGTGGCATTAACTTGTCTTAAGTCTTATAAAAATCTCAATTTTCCATGAGTTCTTTTTTGTATCACAAATATAGGAGTGTTCCAGGGACTGTTAGAGGGCTCTAAATACCCTTTATCGAATTGTTATTGTATGAGACCCTGTAAATGAGGCAATTTATTACTAGAAATAGGCCACAGTGGAAAGACTGCAGTGAGGAAATAGTTCCTCCTACTCCCAAGGGGGGGGTCCTTTTTTGTGGGCCAGTGTGATGGCCAGTCCTCATGTGTAATGATTGATTGATCAATCCCTCTATCTAACAGACCCTTTATAGAAATTCCCTGTACTATTAGGGCCATCGTAGGCTTAATGTCAGATGTTACAGGGTGAGTCCATAATGCCTAAGGGGGTTTTACTCCCACTGAGTCTGTTAACCCTTGTGGTTGTGGGGGCTGAGGGCTGCCCCGTTTCTTGTTTAAAGTTTTCATATTTTTGTTGAAGTTAGAATGGCAATCTCTAGCCCAATGGAAATCTTTTTGACATTTAGGGTATTTTTTATTTGGTTTGGGTTGGAGCCTGACGAAGGATCAGGTATAGACTTGCAATGTATGAAAGGGCATTGTCTTGAAAAGTGATCCATTTTTCCACATTTAAAACATGGATCTTTCATTTGGGCAGCAAAAGCTTCTGCTAATGCTGTTGCCATCATGTTAGCCTGTGTTGAAACTGTGCTGATGTCCCAAGTAGCCATTACCCAGGAAGACAAATCTTGACTTTTTACTGGAGCAAATGCTGCTTTACATTCTTGATTCAAGCCATCATAATCAAGTTGTTTTCTTAAAATCTGGGAGGCTTCTACATGAGGGACCTTAGCCTCTACTGCTCACAGGACTCTAGCTAAGAAATCAGCCCATTGCTCCTATGGCTTTTGTCTGAGATCAATTAATCTTGCTTGGGCCACTTCACCACTGGGTGTAGATCTGCAGACTCTTAAGGCACAGAGGTACACCTGTTCAAAATACTGAGCTGGTAAAACCTTTTGTGCCTCAGCATTAGCATATTGACCTTCTCCCCTAAGCATGTCAGCTGCCACATCAACATTAGCTTGAGCATTCCTTGCTGCCTGCTCAGTATATTTGTCATAGTATTTAGACTTTAAAAAGAGCCATTTTCCTGGGGACAGAGCAGCCTGGGTGAAGTATTTAAAGTCCCAGGCAGTGATTAATTTGTGGCTAAATTTATCAAAGAAGGCCATGGTAAAAGGACCATGCATACCATTTTCCATCACCGCCTTCAGTGTTTCAAAGCCAAAAGGACTATGCATTTTGAGTTCAGGGTTGTCAGCTGCTTCAGGGCCAGCTGGAATGTGAACTGGAAAGAACTGAGAGGAAGGATGTGGCAAGGGGGCTGAAGGATCTCTAGGGAAAGTGTCTCCCTGATAGCAGATTTTTGAAGCATGGGAAGGAGAGATTCAGGGTCAGAAGCAGAGGGCAAGGTATAAGAAGCATATGCCATGGGAGATGCCAAGAAAGGACAAGGAGAGGTGGGGAGAGATCCCAAAGTTGGGGGGCAACTCCCCCTTTCTAATAGAATTAGAGGCAGTGGTTGCCAGGCAAGAGAGAGCACAGAGGCAGAAGAGAGCACAGGTGGCTGGGCAGCAGCAGAAGGGGTGAAATATGAGGGGGGAGGTACCCCTTCTTTAGCATGATCAGAGGAAGGCAGCTGACCAGTAGGCATACCTCCTTTGTGACAGCAGCAATGTCCATTTTTTCTTACTTTTTTCCATGTTTCTAAACTACTGGTTCCTTCTTTCAGGAATGGGGGATTGCAATCCAATATACTATCTAAAAAGGCCTTAATCTGAGCTTCCATGCACTTAATAGCCCTTGGTTTCTGCATGCATTTAGATGCCAAAATTACTCCTTACCTATAAACTGTGATAAGGAGATCCCATCAGTTGAAGGGGGGGGGTTGGATTTCACCGTCCTCCACGAAGGAGGTCTGAGAGGGTCTCTGTTCCAGTCACCAGTTATTGGGTGACCCAAGTGTGTGCCTTGCTCGGCAGGGAACCACACTCTTATGAAGGATGGCAATATCGACCAGTGACAGAGTCTTGGACCCTGGGACTTGTGTCTTTTCAACCAGCCATTTATTACAAAATTCAGATTGTTTTTATACATCCAAAGGAACTGGCAGTCACATGGGATATGGCAGTCACATACAATGATTTAGGGTACAAGGAAACAGGACATATAGTATGCTAGTTGGCACCAGAAGGATGCTTAAACTTTTACTCAAGGTTATCAATGCCCATCCAGTAATGTATTGGCCACAATGTTTTCTTTCTTAAAGTTAAAAGCATGGTTAGCTTTTAGCTCAAGAGTAAACCTTTAACCTGGCCTAATCTCTTATCCAAGGATAGCTGAGTTATTTTTTCAGGACAAGGAGATGAGCTAAGGGTTGTTGACCAAGACACTTTCCCACAGAGCAAAGAGCCTGCACTTATGACCAGGCTGCTGTCACCTGCCAGTCTCACAGTGTTCTGCAAGACAGGGATTTTCAGAGTTACTGTTTTCAGAACCCCTCCCTTTAGCAGAAAATGCAACCTGGACTTGAAAGTTTTAGGCTCATTGCACCCTAGGGCCTGACATCCTCATTTCCTCCAATTTTATTTATTTATTTATTTATTTATTTATTTAATTTATTTATTTATACTGATTTTTGTAGATTGTTTTTATAACCTGCCACTATACTGAAAGTGTTGATCAGTTCTAGGAGTTTTCTGGTGGAACTTTTGGGGTCTCAGGTATAGTATCATACCATCTGCAAAAAGGGATAGTGTGACCTCTTCCAATTAGTGCTCCGTTAATTTCCTCCTCCTATATTACTGCTCTAGCAAGACTGTCAAGCACTATATTGAAAAGGAGTAGAAATCATGGACATCCTTATCTGGTTCCTGATTTTAATGGGAATGCTTCTAGTTTTTCTTCATTTAGAATGATGTTGGCTGTGGGTTTGTTGTATTTAGCTTTAATTATGTTGAGGTATGTTCCCTCCAGTCCAATTACCTCTAGAACTTTTATCATGAATGCATGTTGAATTTTGTTAAAATGTTTTTCTGCATTTATTGAGATGACAATGTGTTTTTGTCTTTGAGTCCATTTATATGATTGATGACGTTTATTGACTTGCATATATTGAACCATCCCTGCATCTCTGGAGTAAAGCCTACTTGATCATGGTGAATGATCTTTTTGATGCATACCTGTATGCAGTTTGCAAATATGTTGTTGAGGATTTTTGCATCTATGTTCATTAAGGATATGGGTCTATGGTTTTCTTTTTTGGTTGTGTTTTTACCTGGTTTGGGTATTAGAGTGATGCTGGCTTCATAGAAGGAATTTGGGAGTTCTCCCTCTGTTTCTATCATTTTGAATAATTTAACTAGTATTGGTTGGAGGTCTTCTTTAAATGTCTGATAGAATTCTGCTGCAAATCCATCTGGGCCAGGGTTTTTTTTAGTTTACTGTTTCAATTTCCTTATATGTTATGGGTCTATTTAAATTGTTGATCCCTTTTGGTTTAACTTTGGTGGGTCCCTTGATTTTAGATATCCATCCAGTTCTTTCAGATTTTCAAATTTAGTAGAGTATAGGTTTTTTAAATATTCCCTTATAATGGTCTGGATCATTTGGATGTCTGTTGTGATGTTTCCCCTTTCATGTCTGTTTTTGTTGATTTGGATTTGCTCTTTCTTTCTTTTGGTTAACTGGGCTAGGGGTCTGTCTATCTTGTTTAGCTTTTCAAAGAACCAACTCTTAGATTCATTGAGTCTTTGTGTTGTTTTCTTTGTTTCTATTTCATTAACTTCTACTCTGATTTGTGTTATTTCTTCTCTTCTGCTGGATTTGGGTTTCATTTGTTCTTGCCTTTCCAGCATCTTGAGGTGTTAGGTCATTTATTTTGGCTCTTTCTAATTTTTTAATGTAGGCACTTAGAGCTATAAACTTCCCTCTTAGGACTGCTTTTAGTGTGTCCCAGAGGTTGTGTTGTGTTGTATTGTCCTTTTCATTGAATTCCAGGGTTTCTTTTCTTTCTTAGTTTGTTCTTTGATGCACTCATTGTTTAGGAGTGTATTGTTTAGTTGCCATGAGTACATGTAATGACTAGGGCTTTGTCCAGTGTTGATTTTGAGCTTTATTACATTGTGGTCCAATAAAATGCATGGAATTATTTCAACTTTTTGTATTTGTTGAGGTTTGTTTTGTGGCCCAGTATGTGGTCAATTTTTTGAAAAATTTCCATGGGGTGCTGAGTAGAAAGTGTATTCTTTGGTGCTTAGGTGGAATATTTAAATGATATCTGTTAGGTCCATTTGGTGTATAGTATCATTTAATTCAGATGTCTTTCTGCTTATTTTCTGTTGAGTTGATCTGTCTAATGAAGACAGTGTGGTATTGAAGTCCCCTACTATTACTGAGTTGGGGTTAATCTGTGCCTTAAAGTCCTGTAGTGTTGTTTCTATGAATTTGGGTGCACCAGAGTTTGGTGCACATATGTTAAGGATTGTAATACCTTCTTGGTTAATTGTTCCTTTGATCAGAATGAAGTGACCCTCCTTATCTCTTCTGATGAGATTTACTTTGAAGTCTATTTTGTCAGATATTTGAATTGCAACCCCTGCTGTTTCTTAGTGCCATTTGCTTGGAATATTCTTTTCCATCCTTTTACCTTAAGGTAGTACCTGTCCTTGAAGGTGAGATGGGTTTCTTACAGACAGCAAAGAGATGGATTTTGTTTCTTAATCCGTTCACTCAGCCTGTGTTTTTTGACTGGGGAATTCAGTCCATTGATATTTAAGGTTATTGTTGAAAGATGTGTATTGTTGCTGTCATTTTGATTGCTGTTTGTGTTGTCTAATTTCTCAGTTTCAAAACTGAGTTAGAACAAAACCAAGATTTATTTAAACTGTTTTGGTTGTTTTGTCTAAGCTTTATCTAAATG
Organism: Nannospalax galili; assembly: GCF_000622305.1. NCBI lineage: Eukaryota > Metazoa > Chordata > Mammalia > Rodentia > Spalacidae > Nannospalax > Nannospalax galili. Next base: position 537,138 of record NW_008351360.1, on the reverse strand, counting down.
TTACACAGAAGTTAGAAATTAGAAAACTGGTGAACTTGTCTTTCTGGGTATTCAACAATGCTCGGAAGCCCTCAACAATGAGGGTAAGAGAATCAAAGGGAACAACTAATATTTTGGCCCTTGCCCTCCAAGGTCAACCATAACCCAGGGGACAATAAGACCCCTAAAATAAGTCACCTGACCTCTTGATCAGAGAGGGCATAGGCTCCCCAGAGATTTTATTCTAATCAGTAACATCCTACAAGAAAGGGAGCTATTAAGGACCTCAGGCTATGTTTAACACAATACAAAATTTTAATTGTACAGGTGTCTACACCATTACCAAACAGTTGTATAAGGGATATGTAACTTGACAGAAGGTGGGGGGGGGTAAAGAGAAAACAAACCCCAGAGGGGAGGCCTCATAAGCTGAGGCTATCTCAAAGTATTCAGGTAGACTTCACAAAAGTGTGCAAGGTGAAAATCTAAAATATTTACTGTTGGTGATGAACCTCTTCTCAGGGCATACAGAGGCTTTCCTCTTTTAGTTGTTACTGCTAGTAATGTGATTAAAATTAATTTGAAGTAATTCATGCCATGATTCTGCCTTGTAAACTATGCACGTAGACTAGATTAATTGGAATTACCACACCCCATGGCACCCTCCACCTAGAAAAATGAAAAGAGTAAACCCATGTGACAGAAGGATAGATTCTCTCACCCATTGGGGGATCTTGAAGCCTATACCTGAGTCCTGAATGTCTCAACCAACAAAGGGACAAATAACATTTTGCACTCAGTGTCTCTCAAGCTAATAGACAGTGGTGCTGTGGACAGGGGAACTTTTACCCAAGCCTACCACCAACTATTATGGGACCTGCACACTGATTCAATTGGTTATGCCCTTTACCCTTGCCTTCAAATCTCCTCCTCTTAGTGAAACTAATCTCAGAACAAAGAAGTCATTACCTGGGACCTTTAATGTCCACATTGACTCTATAGGAATCCCCAGGGGAGTTCCAAATGGATTTAAAACTAGAAACCAAATAGCTTAAGATAAGGTTTCAAATACAGAATATTTTGATGGTCTGCAATAAACAAAAATGTGAATTAATCAATGAAGATTTATTCATTATACCAGAAACGTCTATAAAGGAGCATCTAACCAGCTGGATTCCACCAGCTGAACGACTTGGGAGAACAGAATCACAATACTAGTAGAAAAGGAAGGTATCTCTATCATGTTTGGTGGAAGATGTTGCACAATAATACAGTTTCTGATGAAACAATTACAAGGACTCTTAAGGGACTAACTACTTTGTTAAGTGGGTTAGCCAAAAGTTCAGGAATAAATGACCCTTTTTCCAATATCATAAACAATTATTTAAAAAATAAAAACAGTGTCCATTTTTTATAGTCTTAAGAGTCATAACTACAATAGGATGTTGTATAAAAGGACAAATACAATGATTACGTGAAACAGCAATAACTGAAAAAATTCTGACATCTTATCTTATCATGTGTGTGAGAAAGATAAAATATCCTGTCTTTTCTATTAAAGGAAGACAAGGAAATAAGACAAAGTTCTACCTTTAAAATTTTTCTGTAAAAACACCACCTGGTAAAACTCCTTACCCACTCAGCAATTTTTAAAGAGATTTTTTTAACTCATTTGTATTTTCTATGTATGAGTGTTATGCCTGCATGGATGTAAGTGCACCCATGTTGAGCAGTGCCACAAACCCAGGTCTTCTGCAAGAACAGCCAGTGCTCTTACCATTGAGCCATCTCTCCAGCCCCCAACTCAGCATTTTTTAAGATTACAGTTTATATTCAAGGTTACATTCTGCTCTCAAAAGCTGCATTTTTGCTTAGCCAATTGTGTAAAATTATAAATATAAAATGTGAAATCTCAGGGCAGGAGAAATGGCTCAGTGGTTAAGAGCACTGGCTGCTCTCATAGAGGACCTAGGTTCAATTCTCAGCACCCACATGTTGGCTAACAACTATCCTTAACTTCAGTTCCAGGAGATTAGATGCCTTCTTCTGACCTCTGTGGGCATTGCGTGACATAGGTGCACTTACATACATGCAGGTAATGTACACGAAATCTCAGGGCAGGAGAAATGGCTCAGTGGTTAAGAGCACTGGCTGCTCTCATAGAGGACCTAGGTTCAATTCTCAGCACCCACATGTTGGCTAACAACTATCCTTAACTTCAGTTCCAGGAGATTAGATGCCTTCTTCTGACCTCTGTGGGCATTGCGTGACATAGGTGCACTTACATACATGCAGGTAATGTACACAAATAATATTAAAAATAAAATATTTTAAAAATATTTTTAAAAAACTGTCAAAGACATTCTTAACTATATGCTTGTCTTTCTCTTCAGTATCCTTGGTATAAAACTAACAAATACCTCGGTGTTGTTTGTTTCTTAACATGCTAATTGTAATTTGTAGCATTTTTCTCATCCACAGTTCCTAAAACAAGATGATGCTCTTTTACCCTAAGGGAGTTCCTGAGCACCAGAGAGATGAGAGAGAGATGAATATGGTAGGACTTCCTTGGGTGTCCAAGAAAAAGGGGAACAAAGAAAAAGCCAGTGTGATCTAAAAAATGTCAGTGTACGCATGCACAGACTTGTCATATCCCTGTAGTCTTCTTTTTATCTTTTTCTTTTTTGAGACAGGGTCTCCCTGTAGCCACAGCTGGCCTAGAACTCACTATGCAGACTAGGCTGGCCTGGATCTCACAGAGATCTACCTACCTGTGCATCCCGAGTGCTGGAATAAAAGGCATACATCACCATGCCCTGCTCTCATTCCTGTATTCTTAGTGTCATAGCCCTGTAGACTCAGAGTACATCATCAGAATGTAATGTTACCATCATGCAAGGAAAAGAAAGGGGGTAGAACAATGAAAAGACAAAAATCTTGCTATGCTCAGCATTTGACTTTGATAGAAATCCTGTGAGTCAGTGCCAGTATGAATAAACTGTGTCCTGGAAGAAAAGCCTTGGTGTCTAATCTCTCTGCACAAAGCACTTACAGCACACAGACCAACACCTAAAGTTGCGCTATGACCATCACACACATGCTGTGGCACACACATACAACACATCATACTTGGACACATACGAACATTCACATCATACACACACACACACACAGACACACACACACACACACAACCTCACCTACACTATACTCGGATGCCTGGGAATGCTGAATGCTGAACCTCAAATCCTCTAATCAGGTCTCACAGTGAAGCATCCTGATGTCTCAGTGTTTCCCTTCCTGTATATAATGGACATTCTAACAGTTCAGCTTCAGCAAGCCGGAGACAAATCCACTTAAAGTGCATTCTCCTGAACACTCATGAACTTAAATATTTTCATTAATCTTGCCTCTTCCTCATCCACAATTTATATCACTGCTTTCTAAGAAGGTCTCTGGAGCTGGAAAGAGCACAGATGCAGCCATCCATTCATGTATCTGTTTTTCTGCAGACAGCCTTATTTCCCTGAAGCCTCTCTCCGACCCCTTTTTGGACTTCTGCAGCCAGTGCATGGGATGGTGGTTTCTGACTGCATCTCTAGCCAGAGTATCCATCTTGTTGCATCTTGCGCCCCTTGAAAGGCCATAAATCTAGATGCCCTGGTAAAAGGAAAATAGACATTTCCCACACAGGAGAAGGGGCTGAGAAAAAGAAGACAAAAAGAAACAGAAAGAAAAAGAAAAGAAATAAGAGAGAGAAGGAGGGAGGAAAGATGTGAACTGACAAAAGTCAATCCACAGGGAAATATCAGAGCCAGCATTATTAGCATTTGGGTTTGTAACTCTTTTCTTATCTGACTTAAAGGCAAATGTACAAAACAGTTGTTATAAATCTACATTACTGGAAGAACAATATGTAAAGATGAGAAATTGACAGTAACAATATAAAAGGAGAGTGCTTCTGTATTTAATAATGAAAAACTGACACTGGTATCACTCAAACAAGGTTGTTTAATAGATTCACTGCAATCCCCAAGGTAACCACTAAAAAGAAATGAAGAAATGCGTAGAAAAGCTTAAAAAAAATGAATAAAAATTGTTCACTAATAAGAAATAAGCTAATTTTTAAGGCAATAATGGAGGCTAAATGGAAAGAGTGACCATGTACTTATCTGTAATTATGTTGCACATGCATGCAGAGATGTCTCATTGGTTAAGAGCACTTGCTGTTCTTGCAGAAGACCTGAGTTCAGTTCCCTGCACCCATGTTGTGCTGCTTACAACTGCCTGTAATCCAGCTCCAAAGGATCTGATGCCCACTTCTGGCCTTTATGGACACCCACACCGACACACACACAGATACACACACACACACACACACACACACACACACATAAACACACACACACACATAAACACACATAAATAAAACAAATCCTTAAAATAATTATTAAGCCCTACCAGAAGACAAACATTGGCAGTAATTTTAAAAACACAGTCCATCTATGTACTATCTGTAAGACACAAAGACATTCAAAGCAATATGATAGAAAAGATATTCCATGGAAAGACCAAACAGAAGATCTGGGTGCCTTTATGTCCAGTGACTCAGGATGCTTAACCAGAAGGACAACTGAACCCAGGAGTCAGAGGCTAACCTGGGCAGCGTAGATAGATGGGTATACTGAAGCAAAGATATTAAATCCTTTTTTAATATTTTGTTTATTATTTTTATTTTATGGGTATGAGTCTTACATCTACTTGTATAAGTGCACCCGTGTCATGCAATGCCCTAGAAGCCAGAGGAAGGCATCAGATCCCCTGGAACTGGAGTTATGGACAGTTGTTACCTGCCATGTGGGTGCTAGAAATCAAACCTGGGTCCTCTGCAAGAGTAGTCAGTACTCTTAACCACTGAGACATCTTTCCAGCCTCAACAAAGACATCAAATCTTGATAAAAGATTCAACCTACCAAAAATACGTAGCAATTATAAAATGCAAATACCTACCAACAGAGTCCTGAAATACATGGAACAAAAATTAACATACTTAAAAGGAGAAACTGGTAGTTCTACATTAATAGAATGATGTACAGAGTATCACCATGGCATTCAAACAAGTAGACAGAAGAGAACATTTCAATTACCACAGAATATACTACAGAGTTTGTTACTTTAAAATATAATTTTCTCTCATGTATGAATGGACTACTACAGCATAGGCTGCAAAAGTAGAAAATAAAATTTAACATACTGAAATTCCTCAAAGCTCTATATCTGCTCACTGGGAAATGTAACTAGAAATCAATTACCAGACAAAAGTTGAAAATTTCACAAATATGTGGAAATCAAAAAAGATATTCTTAATCAAGCAATAAATCAAAGAAAAACTCACTACAAAAATTAAAAAAACATTTTTAAAAAAATTAAAGATAAAACACACATACCAAAATGCATAGCATGTAAAGAAAGCAGGGTGAAGAGGGACATGCATAACTAGAAATGTCTGCATTAGAGGAGCTGGGAGATGCTCAGTCAGCAAACTGCATATCACACAAGCATGAGGACCGGAGTTTGGATCCCCAGTGTACCGTACTTTCACCTATGCCCTACAGAAAATGGAAAACATGTCATTGAATTTCTAAAAATAAAAATCACAGTCTGGGAAATTAAAAATAAAAATTCTTAATAAAATTGTTTTCTTGTACATCATGCTAACATGGCAAGTTCAGAACTAACAAGTTTGTGCTTTTGAAAATATTGCCTGATTCATGTTCTCAATGGTCTCCTAGAGGGAACCATATTAGGCCAACAACCTACTGAAAAATTATACATACAACCAGATCAAAGAATGTAATATATGTCTAGGCAAGGTTTATCTGAGAGCGTTTGATCTTTGCCCAAGCTCTATCTACTTGGCACATGGTAATTAAAAGTATCAGACTTGTGGAACTAACCTTCTTGGACGTTTAACATCCATACT
>NW_008351360.1:504500-531093 GCF_000622305.1 Nannospalax galili | reverse complement strand
CTCCTCCCAAGCCCATATGACCCCTGAGGAACAGGTCCTCAAATGACCTTAAGAGTAAAAATAAATTGGTTTATCAGGGCCAAATGTATGGCCTTAAACCTCCAAAAGGAAAGTATAACCAAAGATTAAAGGGTTCAATATAATTTCTCAAGAGTCCATATGCATAGCTAAAGGCTACATAACAAGCAACAATGCCAGATAGGAGATACCTTCTTTTGAGTTGTTGGCCATGGTGGGCAAAGGGACGCCCTGATAGTAACCCAGCATAGAACTGGGAAAATGAACAGCAGACTCCAATCTTATCTAAAGGAATATTGATAACTGATTGCTGCTAGATGAGGAACCGCTGATCTTCCTAAAATCAGGATCTCTTGATAGACTGACTAGATTTAGTAGACGGACAAGTACTGGGTAATGGCTGGTGGTGCCGACAACACAGTGGACAGTAACAGGGATGATAACGTATATGGGATCCAGTGTGTGTGGGGGGGGAGGCTATGAGAGGGTGCCATTTGGGAAATGGGTATATAGATAAATAAGATTGTGTGGGATGTTCTGCATAAAATACACACAAAAAAATCAATAATTTTTTAAAAAGACATATTTGCAGAGGAAGCATAAAAATTTACTTTGTGTTAAATAGTAGAGGTGATAAACATTACCAGTGAAATCTACCTGATGACTTTATATCCATACTCAGGTACTAAGGATCCGAGTGTAACTGACTGTGACTAGTAATAATCAGATACATAGAGATTAAAGATACATGTGCAAACAGCTAAGTGTTAGTAGCATTAAAAATATAGGAAACAGCATATTTTGACTAACAATGCCTTTGGACCAAGCAGTCTGGAGGCAGAGGCCCTCAGATCTCTGTGAAATCTAGGCCACCCCGTCTCCATAGCAAGTTCCAGGGCAGTTGAGGGTACAAGGAGGCTTTGTCTCAAAACGATCAGATGTATCCTTGCTCTGGAATGTGTTACTGAATATGTTAAAGCTGTAATGAAATGCTTCTTCTAATCATGTGGTTATTAAATTAAATAAATTTTTTAAAAACCTAAATACAATTAATGTTCTTACAGAAGGATCAAATATGACTTAAGATAATAAAAGATTTATTGCAATAAAAATTAAGCACCAAAAAAAATCAAATCAATAAATAGGTTAATGAACTGAAGAGAAAGTTTTCGAAAGCAGAAGTAAAATGGCCAATAAATATTTGGAAAAATGCTCAACATCCCTACTCATCATAAAAAATGCAAATTAAAATTGCTTTGAGATTCCACCTCACCCCAGTCAGAATAGCTATCTTCAAGCAAACAATGCCAAGTGCTGTCCAGGATAGAAACAGTAATCGTAGTACTACCTTTCATAGTGGACGCACAGGTTCATATTTCTGCCTGGTGTTCACTCTCATATGAACATTTGCAAATTTCCCTGTATTGACTTTTTTCTAGTTCCCTGTCTGGAACTTGTAATGCTTATTACTCTTGCCTTTACTTCTCCTTCACATCTCCTAGTCACAATTCAAGGACTTTCTTTTCCTCCTAGAGTTAAGAGTTATGCAATTTGGGAGTCTTTTAAATAGACCCACTGAAGGGGTACTACAATTGCCTCACCCTGCATCCCTGTTCAGCATGGAAGAAGGTAGAGCAGTCTGGATCCCAATTCCCTATTGTCAATTTGGATAACCTCTTCAGAGGATGGTGTGATAAGAATAGGAGGTAGGAACTGGCTAGGCAGTTAGGGTAAAAAGACCCCAAAGAAAAGTAGCCAGTTTCTTGGCTAAAACTCACAGTGTCTTTGGGCATCTTAGCAACCTAATCTGTTCCAAAGGCCAAAAATGTCAAAAATATTGGGGAGCTTTTATATAGTCCTTAAAAGATTTTAGGGTTACCTCTTCAGAACGGGGAATGTTAGAGTAACCAAAATCTCTAGAAAGAGATAAATCAAAGAAGAAAGAGTGCATGAAGTTATCAGAACAGAAGTTATCAGAAAAAAGTGATGGGGAGATACGGGAGGTGTTGGAGGGGAGGGAGTGGGCATAGATTTCATCAAAATGCCTTATATGCATGTATGAAATTCTCAATACATTATTTATTTTTCGAAAAACGAAAAAAGAAAATAAAGTTTAAAAAAAATCAGCAAGGAAATGGAAAATCAGAGCAACAAGGACAATCAACAGGCTAATTTCACCCAATAACAACAGGCTACACTCTTTAAGCATGAAAAATCACCTAGATAAGCATTACCCTGTGTCATCAAGTCAACACATTGGTAAGTACAGCACAGCAGACTCAGAATGCATAGTCCAACCAAGGGAATAGAGCTATAAATTCATAACAGGAAATCTCCCAATGATGTGGAAGTTAAGTAGCATAGCAAGTTTCAAAGTAAGCCATGAGTGGAAGAGGAAATCTCCAGGGAGATACGAATGTACAGAGCTGAGAATAAAGCTGGAAAACTCTCCAATATTTGGCCCCCACTAGTACCACTGAAATGACAAAGCTGACCCCATTTTGTTTTGACTTTTGGTTTACCCTGTGTTTCTGCCCAGCCACCCTCAGTGCAGCCAGCTGCCATGAAGGCTGCACCTGGAGTTTCAGGGGGCACATTGTTTCTACAATACTGGGAAACCTCCAAGTAGCCTGGTAGCATGCCCTCTTACCCAGGTATCCCTACCTGCACCTCAATGGAGCCCATTCTTTCTTCAATACTGAGAAACTTGTTTTTCCTAACCGAAACCTTTGTTAGTTGAAAACCTCTTTGTTAACTGACCCACCTCTGGTCTGCTGTAACTATGATGATCTGTTGTAACTGTGGCTGTTGGTTCTGTCCCTGGCATGATCTAGTTGTGGTCTTAGACTTTATAAACCCCACTCTGCCTCCTTTCAGGGTTGAGAGTTCTTTTGGGCATTAGCCACCTCTCAACCAATGGAATCTTGATTTGACTTAAAACTTCGTGGCATTTCTTTGAGGGTATTACACCACTGACAAATGTGACTGTGATGAAGTCCCCACAGGACTCATCTATGGGAAAACCTGTTTAAGGCCAGTCGAGCTGTCTCAAATGGCCCCATCATGTTTTGTAAGCAAACTGGAGACAAAGGCAATAGGTGATCTGGCTCACAACCACTCTAACAAAACTGCTCTTCATTGTCCACTGAGAATATCAGATGTCATTCCCAACCAGATCTCTTCATATGTGGGGCAAATGCCTATGTATGTCTACCCAGCAATTGGAAAGATATGCACCTTGGCTTTCCATACTCCCCAAATGGACATTGTCCTCAACAATCAAACTTTCACAATATGGTCTAAAAAAGCCATTCGATTCATATGTCAGAGAATTGGTCTAGGATTAATGGCTGGGGTTGGTACAGGAATAGGAAGAAATGCTGCATCAGCCACTTTCCAAAACCAACTATCCAGGGATCTGGCAGATGATATAGAATGAATGGCCAAGTCCTTAGTATCTCTACAAGATCAATAGACTCCTTAGCAGCCATAGTCATATAAAAAAGGAGGGGACTAGATCTGCTGATTGCTGTAAAAGGAGGAATCTGTCTCTTTAGATGAAGAATGCTGCTTTTATGTAAATCAGTCAGGAATGGTAAAGGGGATACGGACCAACAATGAAAGGAATGAATTACAACAAAGAGACAGGAACTGGCAGATTCCTAGAATTGGTGGAACAGTGTTTGGAATTAGTGTCCCTGGCTCCTCCCATTGGTCAGTCCCCCTCTCACACTTTCTGGCACTCCTGTTCAGTCCCTGCATCCTTAACATGATAACTTGGTTTGATGTCTCCTCTCTCCTAGAGGCCACAAAGTTCCAGATACTCCTCCCAGACTATCAGTGACTAGCCCTGAGAGATATAGAAAAAAATGATACCCCTTAGAAAAATTAAGTGAACATCAAAGAGGGGGAAATGAGGATGAAAATTAAAATTAATTGAGGAAGAAATCTAAAAATATTTACGAAAAACTCAGGGAATATTGCCTAAGAAAACAATCCCTGCTCATCTGGGCAAACAGCCCTTAGTAGAAAACAGCCCCTAGTTTACCTAAGGAAAACAGCCCTCCTGCTTGCTTAGGAAAACAGCTGTATGTTTAACCTTTGCTTCTGCTACTGTAAATATGCTTCCTGCTTGGAATACCGGCTCAGGGGTAACCCCTGACCTGTAGGTTAGAGAACCCTCTGCCTCACCCAGTCACATAAACTAGAGACCACTGTGTCTGCAGTCATGTATATAGCAATCCAAGTCTACCAATGCCTGAGTAGATCTGAAATGACACTGAATTGTCTAAAAATACTGTAAGAAACTGCTGCCTGTTGCCCAGACTTTGGAAATTACTCCTTTGAATCTCTTGCCAGCAGGCTCAGGAATAAAGTTGTGATTGTCCACTTTGTTCCTAGTGTCTGACTTGAAAGTGGTGGTTCCCATTACAAGAGGAGCATTATGATGGGACAGTGGAGCACTGTGATGAAACAATAGAGCATCGTAATGAAACAATGGAGTATTGTGGTGAAATAATGGAACATTATGATGATACAGTAAAGCATAGTAATTAGACAATGGAGCATTTTGATGAAACAATGGAACACTGTGATTGGACAGTGGAGGATTGTGATGGGATAGTGGATTATTGTGAATTGCTAGTGGAACACTGTGATAAGACCATGGGGTAATTTGGTGTGACATGGAGCTTTGTGATGGGAAAGTACAGCATAGTAATGAGACTGGGGAACACTATGGTGAGAGAATGTAGCATTGCCGTGGGAGAGTAGAGCATTGTGATGGGGTAGTGTAGCATTTGCATGTCACAGTGAAGCACTGTGATGAAACAGTAGGGCATTGTGATGGATCAGTGTAGCACTGTGACAATACAGAGCAGCATTGTGAGGAAACAGTGAGACACTGTGATGGATCAGCGCAGCACTGTGAAAATGCAGCGTAGCATTGTGATGAAACAATGAAGCAGTGAGATGGGACAGAGCGGCACTGTGAAGAGACAGAGGATCATTGTGATGAGAAGTGGAGTATTGTGCTGGGAGAGCAGAGGCTTGTGATGGGATAGAGTAGCATTTGGATGACACAGTGAAGCACTGTGATGGGGAAGTGGAGAATTAAGCCAGGCATGGTTGTGTATGCCTTTAATCCCAGCATTTGGAAGGCAGAGAGAGGCAGACGGATCTCCGTGAGTTCAAGATCAGACTGGTCTGCATAGCGAGTCCAGGCCAGCTGGGGCTACAGGGAGACCCTTTCTTTAAAAAGACTAAACATAGTGGAGAACTATGATGGGAGAGCAGAGCATTCTGATGGGATAATGGAGCATTTTGATGGAACAGTGGAACAAGTGATGGGACAGTGTATTTTGAAGCAATAATAGAACACTGTGATTAGACAGTAGGGCATTGTGATAAAACAATAGAGCACTGTGATAGGACAGTGGATCTTATGAGGAGACAGTGGAGCTTTGCAATGGAACAGTAGTATGAGGATGAAGCAGTGGAGCATTATGATGAAACAATGGAGAACTGTTATGGGACCGTGGAAAACTGTGATGGAATACTGTAGCAATGTGATGACACAGTGAAGTAGTGATGATACAGTAGGGCATTGTGATGAGAAAGTGGAACAATGAGGGACCTGTGCAGCATTGTGATGAGATATCCGTGTATGAGATTTTTCCTCTTTGCAATTATCTTTTAAGACGGTTAAAAATAGAAATAAATTTTAAAAGTTGGAGCTGTCACCTAGCATGCACAAAGCCCTGGGTTCAATACCCAGCACCACATAGACAAGACTTGGGAGCTTACATCTGTAATCTTAGCACTCAGGAGGCAGAGGCAGACAGATCAGAAGGTCAAGGGTACTGGGCATAGTGATGTATGCTTTTAATCCCAGTACTCAGGAGGAAGAGGCAGGTGGATCTCTATGAGATCAAGGCCAGCCCAGTTCTAGGCCAGCTGGGGCTTATCACAACAAAGAGAAAAATAACTAATACACCGCTCAAATGGAGATGTGAGTAGAAGTGTTTGTACATGATGGAGGGGATTATAGACTATGGTAAGGGAATGGGGAAGTCACACTTCTCAGCTGTGCTCCATTATCCTAGCACAGGAGTCTGCCACACTGTGAGATCTGAATACTGACAGGCCTTTTTCCTGGGCATCTCCCTAGCTGGGTACCTGCATAGCTGCATGTTGACAGAACAAAGGCATTTAGCGGGGGCCAGTAGTTGAGGATATCCAGGAACACTCTGCTCCCAAACCACACTCAACACTGGGAGATTCACTGGAATTAGGGGTTCTGTTTTCTAAGTCATATACTTTTGCTACACAAGCTTCAACCCAGGCCTAGCTTATAGCAGCTGCTCAGAGAACATCTTATGAAGTAATGACAGAGTGTGTAGGTTGATAGATGGGTGCACGGTTAGGTGAGTACATGGGTATGTGATAGATGAATGGGTGGATGGATAGATGGGTAGGTGGATAGATAGATGCATGGGTGGTTGGGCAGACAGATGGATCCATGAATGTTCTCACACTAAATGAAGAAATCTTCCATTTATGTCTGGTCACAGTTTCTAGTTCAGTCCAAGAGAATGCTAGTTGGGTCTTTTATTCATGGCTATGCCATTCCTTCCCTCCTCCTTGGGCACCCTAGGTGACATACCTGCAGATTCTACCTGGCCAGCAAGCAGAGAGCGTCTTTCTATCTACAAGTTTCAGAGATGAGGGTAAGCTCTAGAGTCAAATAGGCCTCAGGAAGCTCCTGCTTCTGCCCTCCCCACTGTGAACCCTGTGCAGAGGGAGAGCCTAAGTCCAGGTAGGGCAGTCTACGTGAGGCTATTGCACACATGTTGAAGAGGTATACCTAGAAAGGCCAGTCTGCTTTACCCAAACCCAAACCTAACTTCACATCTCTAGAGCTGTGAGACGGAGCTATCTAAGGCCTTCCCAGGCCTGTAGGAGACCTTCCAGGGCAGGGTCTAGACAAAGCTGCCTAACACCTCAGGGTGCTGCATTCATCATTTGGGAGGAGGTGAGGAAATTCCTGGATACATCTATGAGTCAGCAGCAGATGGCAGGAACCCGGGGGCAGGGAGGATAGATAAGCTCATAGGACAGTTCATACTCTCTGTGGGACACATACTTTATGGGACACGGGCTCTCACTGGACATGGACTCTTGGCTCTACATTCCTGTGTGTGGTTGTGTGTTATCCCTCACCTTGTCAGTCCCCCAGCCCCAGCAAGATGTGGTCATCCATTTAACAGGAAGATGTGACTGGGGAGTAGAGACAGCCCATCCCTTCTTTCTTCAGAACTCGCCTATCAAAACTCCACTGAACAGGATACTTTCTCCTTGGACTGGTGACCATGTCCCCTTACAGACTCTGTGTTGTTCTACATGGCATGTGGACACCAGAAACAGCCAGGCTAGGCCACTCACAAAGAGGCTAATGTCTGACAGTGGGAATGATCAACAGGTAGTCACTGGGCCAGATATAAGAGGAAGCTTGCTGCCCATGACAGCCAGTGGCTACAGAGCAGACAGGCCTCACTCATGCAGCTCAGGATCTATCTCAACACCAGTGTATCAGAATGGACAGGGAAGGGAGGTCCCAAGTGTAAGGACTGGATGTGGTAATAGGGGCATCTGGGACAGCTTTGTGGGACAGAATGAGAACAAACTCAGAAGGCACAAGGAGGAACTGTGTGTGTGTGTGTGTGTGTGTGTGTGTGTGTGTGTGTGTGTGTGTGTGGTGCCTCATAATGTCCCACAAGGTGCTGTGGATCTACCCTGGTTCCCACCACACAGAACACTGTCAGATATACTGTCTTGGCCATTTAGAAAAGAACAGGGGTGTCCACCCATCCTGATGAGGCTCAAAGGTCTCTTCAGCAACCCCTCATCCGACACTCGTTTGCACCTAGAATGCCATCAACAGACAGGCTCACTTTCCAGGTAGGACAAGTAGGGGTGCACAGCTCAGGTCAGGAACAGGGGTACAGGGAGGTGCCTCCGCAATGCTCACACCATCAGACCCAAGCTCTATGCCAAGCACTTTATCTCCTTGTGTGCCAAGCCTCCCAACTCAGCCCCAGGAGGGACTAGGTAGTCTGTGTGACAGAAGGAACTTTTCCTGGGCCATTCTGACACCCAGTGGCAGCTCCAGAAGCAGCAGCTGCCTAAAGGACAGAGAAGGAGTGCAGGTAAGCTGAGCTGGGAAGAAGCCCTCCCTAGCAACTGCAGGGGGTCGTGGTACTTTTGATTCAGGAAGTCTGAGAAGGTGATGGGTTTTGGGGGGGCTGTGGAGCTGTGGGACTGCAAGGCTGGGATCCCTGGGAACCAACAGGCCCAGGAGAGCAGTGGAGAGGCCTAGGGGAGGGAAGTTTGTGTACTGAATGCCTAGGAGGTGGAACTGATGCTATTACACATACACTACAGAGGAGAGAGGTAAGGAACCATTCTGCTCCCCTAGGTCTGGAAAAGCAATGGAGATTTGAATTCAGTGCCTCCCAAAGCACACTCAGCACCCCTCCTCCTGGGGGATCCTTGCCCCATAGACCACTGAGCAGGTTTCATCTTCCACTAGCTAAATGGAAGCAGCTTTGGAAAACAGATTGCAGAGCCTCCATGGCACCCTGCCCAGCACAGCTCTCCACAGATACTTAAGGCTGAGCCTCCCTCTGCCCTGGGAACATACAAGGTGCTCACTTGCCTCTGACCATTAAATCAATGAGCCCACATGGCTACAGTGCTGCATAGGAACACCCCTAGCTCTTGGCCCATGAGGCCCACTAGTGATGATTCTGGTGGCAGAGCTGTGCAGGGCCTGGTTCAGCTGCCATATCTCCTGGGATACAAGAGGAGTGACTACTGGTTGAATCTCACTTCCCAGGTGTCTATGTCCCACCGAGAAAGGAAAATAGGGTGTCAGCCGATGAAAAGGACGGGGAACTGCTCCTGTGTTGGACAGAGGAAGGCATGAATCTGCAGCACTGGGCAGGACCTGGAGAAGCAAGGCAGCACAGAGCCACCTGGAGGCAGAGTGTGAAAATGCACACTGCAGGAGCTGGAGAGATGGTTCAAAGAGCACTGGCTGCTCTTGCAGAGGACCAGGGTTTGGTTACCAGCACCTACATAGTGGCTAACAACTATCCATAACCATTCCAGGTGATCAGATGTCTTTTTTCTGGCCTCTGTGGGCACTGCACATCCGTGATGCATTTACATGCATGCTGGCAAAGCATGCAAGATATATATATTTTTTTAATTTAACATACACTGCACCCACTCTTAGTCCAGACTCCCTCAGGGTGCTCTGATTCTGGGTCTATATCATTCTTGGGGGGATGGGGAGCTGCGCACCAGTATTAGTGCATGTAGAGTCATTCCTCAGGTACCTTCCATTTCTCTCTCTCTCTCTCTCTCACCCTCCCTCCCTCCCTCCTTCCCACCCACATCTGTACTGGAATTACAAGAATATGCTACTACATCCAGATTTTTTACATGGGTGGGGGGGGGTCAAACTCAGACTCACATGCTTGCAACACAAGCATTTACTAACTGCTCCATCTCCCAAGTCCAGGACTATTCATTTCTAAACAAATGCTGAGCACTACAGTTCCAAACTCCTTCTTCCAAAGTCCTTGGCGAAATGACCAAGCCATGCCCCCCAAAGCCTAAGAGCAGGATAGTAACTCAAGCCTGTTGGGGTCTCACAGGTTTGGGAGCCAGCAGCCTTCCAGATAGGTACTCAGGTCCCCCTGCCTCAGAGCCAGAACTCTTTCACTCGTTTCTCAACGTTTATGAAGGTGCTGGCTTGTTTTAAACCCTCCACACAGGTACAAAACTGGCTAATCCACACCATGATACAATGTGATCCTTTTTGAGACAAGGTCTCATGTATCTCAAGCTGACCTTGAATTTGATGTGTAGCTAAAATGACCTTGAATTTCTGATCCTCCTGCCTCTACCTCCCATTTGCTGGGATTACAAACCTGTGCCACCATGCCTGGTTTAAGTGCTAGAGATGAACCCAGGGTTCCCTGCATGCTAGACAGTACCCTATAAGCTGAGGAATATCTCAAACCCCAACATGTTTATTATTTCAAGGACGAGGTAGGAAAAGCAGAAAGTACACCCTCGTCATAGCTGCACAGCAGGCAAGTGCCAGGTGGTGACAGAATCCCAACCTCAGGCTCCAGAGCCTCCAGTAGACCTCTGTGTCACACATCCACAGGCTTGGGGGTGGGAGTCATGGTTGAAGGGAGAAAAATCCGTGTGCAGAGTGAAAGTGGGAGATTGTGTTGAAGACCCAGAAAAGGTCCCCATAATAAATAAATCTCAACCACCAAGTTTTATCTCTGACTGCTGAGGGTGGGGCACAGACCTCCCTTGCAGGGTGTCTTGTGTGGTGTGTCTCCACAGGGCGTGCTCTGTCCATCGTCATGGGTCAGGAGGACCCTGGCCACAGGGAACAGGGAGCAGGCTCAGCTTTGAAGACTGGAGAGAGACCTCAACTGTCACTTAGTCCTACCTATACATAACAGAAATTGTGTTTTGGGAAGAGGATAAGCAAAGAAGGACCAAAGCTTGCTGAGCACCACAGCTAGCCAAGCTTTGTATGGCTTCCACACACACTGAGATCTCAATGTTTGATCAACTGTGAGACTAGTATCACAGTACCAGAGGGCAAGCACCCACTCCAGGAGCCCCATAAGCAGTACTGTATGGTGTGGATAGTGTTGTTTGGGTCAAAACCTGGGCAGAGTTCTTAATGTTGCTACCCAAGTTGTCTCACTCCTGGGCCCAGGCACCTGCAAGCAATTCATCCTGTTGGTTTTGTTGTACAATGACCCATGATTCCCCTGGTTCCTGTGATAAGGGTGCATAAGGAGGACAGCAAGTATGTCATTTGGGCCATGGACAAGGGCTAGCTCTCACAGTGGGGCAAAGAAAAGAAAGCTACAGAACCCCTATTACCCCCTGAACACCCACCTCAACATGGCACACTCTCCCCCGTGTGTCCTGGACCAAAGCACACTACATATATTCAGTGGAGCTGAGACGTGTGTTCCTTCCATAGGTGAGACAATGCTGTTACTCACAGGTCCTCTAACAGAGAGAAGGAAGGGAACAATACTATACAATAGCCAAGTCAAGCTCAGGTAAATATTCAGTTGAATGATAAAGCTAATGTATCAGAGAACAAACCAATGACTTCCAGGCTGGAAAGTGTGAACGTGTTCTCTAGATCTAAAGTACGTGGTAAATAAAGAATTGGTTCAATAGTAAAAACGTGTGACTAAGTGATTTTCCTGGCATGTGAGCCAGCAATTTACACATCATTTGTGCCAGTAGCTTTATGATCAGCAAAGTGTCAGAATGAAGGTTAATTAATACAAACCTGACCTCCATGGAGAGTTGAGGACAGTTAAGATCACTAAAAAAAAAAAAATGTGTGTGTGTGTGTGTGTGTGTGTGGTGTATGTGTGTCCTGTGAGTATAGAGGTGAGGTCAAGAAAACCCCCAGTGTTGTTCTCAGGAACACTGTCCATCTCTTTTGAGCAAGAGTCTCTCATTGGCCTAGAGCTCACCAATTAGGCAACCCTCAGGGGTTGCACATGCCACCACATCCAGCTTTTCTTTGTGGGGAGCGGGGATTAGATTTAGGTCTTCATTCTTGCATGGAAAGCACTTTTCCAACAGAGCCATCTCCTCAGCCCCTTGCTTTTGCTTTTTTAAGCATTTAAGCATTTTTAAGCATTTAAAATTTACTCTACTTTCTGAATGACCTGTTTCCCCTGGGCAGCTTTCCTCTTCATCTCACATGCTGCTGATTATGATTCAGGGTGTTTTTCATGTAAAAACAGGGCACAGCAGTGTGCACCTATAATCAAAAGGCTGGGAAGGTGGAAACAGACAGATCCTTGGAGGGTCATTGGCCAGGCAGACTAAGCCAATTGGTAAGCAAGGTTCAGGGAGATCCTGCCTCAAAAATTAAGGTGGAGAGACACTGAGGAAGACATTCAACTTCAACTTCTGGCTTCCACATGCATGTGCACATGGCACACACATGAACACATCATACATGGGGGGGTGAACATGTTTGTTTCAAACTGTCTCCCAAGGCCCCTTTATCTGGAGATGAGCTGCTTCCTTAAACCTATGTCAGAGAGGACAAAACTGCCCAAGAGTAGAAACATTGTGCCCTTGAGAATAGCTGGAAGATAACCTGTTCCCAACAGAGGTTATTGTTTATGGAGTTATAAAAGTGCCTACAGTGGGAAAGAGAAGCTACAAGTTTGGCCATGAGGAACTCTTCCATGGAGAGACAGCTCAATAGAGACTCAGCTGACTGCCTCAGTTCAATTTTCCATCAGTTTCTGCTCGATGTTGTGAGCAACGAATTTGATGATGTCACTTCTATCTGTCGCTGTTTGTTCTATTCCCTGGAAGCCTCACCTGAGGGGACACTGCTCTGTCTTGGATTCTCGATGGGAACTCCAGCTGTCTGTGTTAATGGGGCTTCCTCAGCCAGTTTCTGCTGGAAGTTTCTAAGTCCCCGATTTGATGGTATTATCTTTCTGCTATGATTTTTTCTTTCACTTGGAAGCATCACCAAGGATTCTGCTCTGCCCAAGACTCTGGGAATTCCAAACGGCTGTCTCAAGGAGGCTTCCTCAGTCAGTTAATTTTTTTAGATTTATATTACATTTTTTTATGTGCATGAGTATTTTGCCTCCGTGTATGTATATGCACCATGGGTGTACTCAGGCATCAAATCTCCCGAGATTAGACTTATAGCCTGTTGTGAGCCACTATATGGGTACTGGAAACTGAATCTGGGTCCTCTGGAAGAGCAACAAGTGCTCTTAACCTCTGAGCCATCTCTCCAGCACCCCTCAGTTTTTTTCTGAAAGTTTTTTTTAATGTTTTATTATTTTTATTTTATGTGTACAAGTGTATTGCCTGCATATATGTGAGTGCACCCGTGTCGTGCAATGCCATGGAGATCAGAAGAGGGCTTAAGATTCCCCTAGAACTGGAGTTAAGGACGGTTCATAGTCTCCATGTGGGTACTAGGAATCGAACCTGGGTCCTCTGCAAGAGCAGTCAGTGCTCTTAAGTGCTGAGCCATCTCCATCCCTTTTCTGAAAGTTTTGAGTAACTGATTTGATGATATTTTGCTATCTAGAATCTATTTATCTCTTGCTTTTTTTCACATTGGCTTGCTATATACTTAATAGACTCACTCATTCAAAACCAAAAGTATGGCTACCCTAGATTCTCTGGACTATACAGAACGGTCAGTCATGTACCCAGAGATATTGGAGAAGCTATTGGGAACACTCTGCCAATTGATTTGTTCAAAAAAAGGTTTCCTGCCAGACACTGTAAAAGTGTGACTGTACAGACCACCCAGGTGTTCTTACACAAATCATACATTCACACATTGAACATAGGATAAAAGAATGTGGTGCAACATCAATGCAGATGCAAACTGTAATCACTAACTTCAAATTCCTTAGTGAGTATTTGTCTTCTGAGCCTCAGCATCAGCAACTGAAACCTCAGCAAAACTTCCCTTATAGCTACTGATAGACTTAGTGAGTTAAGGACTTGAGAGATGGCTCACTAGTTAACAGCACATACTGTTCTTGCAGAGTTAAGTTCCCAATACCCACAATGGATGGTTCACAACTGCATCTAACTGCAGCTCCAGGGGATCCAATGCCTCTGGCCTCTATGGGCACCTGCATTCACACCCACATAGTCAGATACAGACCCACAAGTACACATAATTAAAATAATAAAGCTGGGTGTGGTGACGCACTCCTTTCATCCTAGCACTTGGGAAGCAGACAAGTGGATCTCCGTGATATTGAGACCAGCCTGCTCTAGAGAGTGAGTTCCAGGCCAGATGGAGCTACAGGGAGACCCTGTCTCAAAAAACCAAATATAGCTGGGCATGGTGGCACATGCCTTTAATCCCACTTGGGAGGCAAAGGCAGAAGGATCTTTGTGCGTTCAAGGCCAGCCTGGTCTACACAGAGAGTTCCAGGGTCAGCTGAGGCTACAGGGAGACCCTGTCTCAAAAAGACAAAAAAAAGAAAAAGCAAAAAGAAATTATAAAAATAAATCTTATTTTAAAAATAGTGAGTTACTTCCTCTGAAGTGACAGTATATCCTAACATCCAGGGTCCCAAATGAGTGGCATTTTTCCCCCATCTCCTTATTTGAACACACACAGGCATCCTCAGGCCCTTGCTGAGATACCCCATATCCTCATATTTAACCAGAATACCTGCCCTGCAAGAGGACAGATGAAGGGCTGCGGGAAGGGAACCATTCCCCCTTTCTTGAGAGATTTGCCTGCAGGGGAAGGATGGGCTCTGAGAAGGGGGTCTCTCGGGAGAGGTCAGGGAGTGGCTGCTGCAAAGGAGGCTCTGCCTGAGGCTGAAGAGCTGTGGCAACTCCATTTTAAAACCAACCTCCATTTTATTAAACACCCCAGTTGAATCTTTCCAGTAAGAGCGAGTAGTTCCCGGAATACCCAGAGACCAACTGCCACAAAAGGTCAAAACTGCCTCCCAACCACAAATGGTCAAAATAGCCTGACAAACAAACAACCAATCACCTACGGCCCCGTACATTCACTCCACCATGAGTTAAGGCTGCGGTGGACCCCCTGTAAAAGGCCAGCCCAAACGATGGACTGGGCCTTCTCATAGAGCTGGGGCGCCGGTCTCTGTGTTAAGGTGCCTACTGCGGTTTGTACTTTTGTTCAATAAACCTTGCTTTTGCAGCTTTGGAAGTGTCAGGCAGTCGCTGGTCTCTTTGGGGTCCTGAGGCTGAAGTATAACAAGGTATGTGCTACAGCAGGCAGGAAAAGTTGCTAGAGGCCTGGAGTGTATGTTCTGAACTGTCCAGCAACTGGCTTGTGCTGTCCTTTGGTACCTCTGACTGCAGGACAGGCAGCTTCAGCTGGTTATGGTCCTCACATGGCATTTTTATCACTGATGACAACAGAAAAAGCTGACATGTTTCTATAAAAACAATGTTTTCCCTATGTAGTCCCAAATTGGCTTCAAATGATCTTTCTGCTTCCAATTAATACTGAGATTACAGGTATAAACTACCATGCTCAGCTCAAGGTAATTTGTGTGCATGTGTGCATACGTGCATGTGTGTAGTGTATGTGTATATGCACATGTATGTGTGTACATATTTGTGTGTGAAGACCAGTGGTTGACATCCTCTATCACTCTTTACCTTATCTTTTAAGATAGAGTCTCTCACTGAATCCAGGGATCACTGATTGGTTAGACTGGTGGACCAGGTGAGCAAACTCTGGGGATCCTCCTGTCTCCAAGCCTTCAGTGCTATGATTACAGACGTATGCAACCATGACCTGATTTTATATGGGTGCTGGGGATCTGAACTCAGATCCTCGTGCTTGTGTGGCAGACACCTTACTATCTCACCAACAACCTCAAAATAATTTTAAAAAGACAACCGAAGTATATTAGTTACTTTTCTGTTGCTGTGATAAAACACCATGACCAAGACAACTTACGGAGGAAGAGTCCATCATGTCAGCAAGGCATGGCAGCAAGTGGCAGGCCTGGTCACAGGAGCAGGAAACAGAGAGCTTACATCTTGAATCACAAACATGAAACAAAAAGTGAACTGGAAGTAGGGCGAGGCTATGACTCTCAAAGACCACACTTCCTCCAGCAAGGCTGTGCCTCCTAGAGAGCCCATGGCCTCCCCAACAGCACCACCAACTGGGGACTAAGTATCCAAATATTTAAGCATATGGAGGGTATTTCTCATTCAAACCACAAGAAGTCACAATGAAACATACTTTAAGGTTAATGATCATTTTAATATTTTAACATTTTTCACATAAACATACCAATTGCACACACATGGGAAAAAATAGGCTCTGTTGACACAATGGAATAACAAAACCATGGAAGCAATCACGAAGAAGATTGACTCTGGGAGAAAAACAAAGCTGCATTCTGTGCCTTCTGTCCATATAAACTAGAAGTAACAGTACAAAAGATTACACAGGATCAACAAATGATACAGAAAATAAGTTGAATCTTTCTGTCTTAACTCTAGGATCATCTTACTGTCCAGAAGTTTACTTTGGAGGCAGAGATGGCCAAAAATATGCAGTTTGACCTTCTTGACAAGTGATGATCGGAGGCATGAACATGGGTCTCCCTCTTGTCTTTCATAAGCAAAGTTCTGAAGGTAACCCAAAGAACTGAAAGAGCAATGAAATCCGCCACTACAGAACCAGCAGCCAACCTCCTGCAGGTCAAAGCCATTATTAAAAAGTATCCACAGAAGTTAAATGCTCACTCAACCCTGAATAAGCACTTCCCTCCAACACACAAGTCTCATGAACTGTGAAAGGGTATGGCTGAAGGTACCGACGGCTGGTCCACAGGCTTTGGGGCTGAGGAAACAAAACACCCGAACCCATCTTAAGACTCAGGATGCATTTCATTCTAGAATTAAATCACGGGTGACAGGAAATGACCAGGCTCAACCATAGCTGCCTATTATAATTCACCCCACTGGAGTTGCAGGCTAGGCAGGGAACAGCCATGGGACACTGGGAGACAATTTTGCTTCAACACCACTTCAGGGGCATAGTTCTAGACATTCTAGTTACCCAGTAACCAAGTTCAAAATTAACAGCCAAAGCATCCTTGAAAATTAATTTTAATGCTTTGTAAGAAAAGCACAGAGCTTTAAGAATGATTACAGTCTGAGTAACGTCCGTTGTTGACACAGGATGCAAAATCAATGTTACATTTATTAAAGCAACACTATAAACAACACTGTGTTGTCACACATCCCATATATCCAGGGATGACAGGGAAGCGTGCCTTATCTGAAAATGGGCAGTGTCGTGTCAACAAGTCCCCTAGGAGTGACTGGAAAAACACCAAGTCCAATTGGCAACTGGCTTACATGCACATTGTTCTAAGTCTTGAACCCATCTAGAGACTGGCTGAGTAGTACAGTGAGGCAGCACGCATGCGCCCGGCCAGGCAGTCACAGAGCATGCGCTTCCTGGGAACACTGGGGAAACAGGACTATGCTGAGTATAAGACAGGGCCTCCACTGTGCTGTCCTGCCTTTGTGAAAGGGCACTGTTTAAAGCATGCCAGAGAGAAAGCCTGACTTTCTCAGGAGCTTTAAGACATGAGAGAACAGAAATTTAAATATTTGTAATGTGTTTCATAATATTGAAAATACAAGTGTTTGTCAGAAAAGCAGCTTGTGGGGTTCTCAGAGCTTCACACATTTAGGGACTAGAAATGTTTTAAGCTTCTCTATCATGAGTGGGTTAGGAATGAAAACAAGGCTGGGTCCCAGACAGCATGAGGGATCTGGAACAAATCCCTGAGAGACTATCCAACCCCATTTCTCAGAACTCAAATTTCTCCCAGCTCTTATTTATCCTTGCACACCATGGCCAGCCACAGGGCCCTACTCCTGCATAGGTCAGGCCTTCAAAGGGGCAGGGAAAAGTGTCCTCATGAAGCTTGCATTCCAGAATATTCTAAGGCTCTCCCCCATTCTCCTCACCATACTTTCTTAACAAGTAGAAAAATAGGCTATACACAGATTTAGCTGGCAATCAATATACCTAAAGCAAACATTAAAAATACATCTCTAAGCAGATGCCAGCCTACCTCTACCCACTTGTCACTGTTCTGCATTCTTCAAGTTTTAAAGGTAACCCCCCAAATTCTGAGACTTAAATCCATTCCTAATTTGAGACAATTTCCAAGTATCCCTACAGAAATCAAACACACATAACTAAGACTGAGCAGGGAAAGGGTGTCTCCCTTCATCCTGAGCAGCTAATCTTGCAGGGGGTCTGGGGGCCATCAGAGGATGGGTCTCAGGGCTCTCACACCATGGACTTGCAGGAGCCACCATCCCAAAGCTCCTAGGGTAACACGCAGCCAAGTCTGGCATGAGATTCCACAATCTGATGTTAAATCAAAAGAAGTTGCGTTTCTTCTCACCACACTCACACTTTCTCCTCCATCACTCAGTATTATTAATGGTCTAACAAGAAGACATCCCTTAATTACATCTACATCTAACTGTGAAAAAAAAATGCTTTTCAAAATAGGCATTTTTAAATAAGGTATTCCAAGAGTTCCCCAAGAAAGACTTGGTGTGAACCAGTATCCTGAAACAACCCAGGTTTTGGATCACTGCACAGTTCAAGCCTTCTACTATGGTGCCATGTGGGTTAGTCACAATTGCCAGATCACTATCACCAAAAGAATTATTAGGGTTACTATGAAACAAACAGAAATGCCCTGCAAATCAAATTATCGCACACAGGACTAACAGAAGCTATGCACAGAAGATCTTGAAGGATCTAGAAGACCCAGAACAGAGATCCCAGGGCCATGCCTGTGGCTGCCCCAGCAAGCATGCCCAGGGCCAGGTCACTATCATTGTCCCGATATCGCTCACGGATGATGACTTGGTTGGTAGGCTGCTGTCCATAAACACCTAGAAAAGAAGGGAAAAACAGATTTTGAGGAATAGTTTGGAACACCCAGCATTCACCAAAAGGATGGTCTCCTCATTAAATGGTGAACACTATATCTTCTCTCCATGTGACCAGCTTGTTTACTGGCTGGTACTTGATAGCCTTTAGAAAAGTGGCAGTAGGTAGATTCAGTGAGTTCACCCCAGCCTGCCACCAGATCTGCCACATGCCTGCAAGGGGGATGCTGTTAGAACTTATAAAAGGCGATACATACTCTCAGAAAGGAAGCTGAGGTGAACAACCCTTCAGAAGAGCTTTATAGGACAGTTACAGCACCACCTAGACTACCTGCTAGAAGCCAGGAAGACACTGATAAGGACTAGCTATACCTCAAGGCTACCTTGAATAAGGGAGGAAGGAAGCAGGCTTACAGCAAGGGACAGAACGCAAGTCTTTGTAAGAGCTGCAAGGTCAGGACATACGCTACTTATCAACACTCTGGAGAGAGCTGCAGGGACGTGGCCTGATTTCTGGGATGGAGAGAGGGAAGCAGCTAGAGCACCTGTAACCTTACAGACAGCACTCTCTCGGATCCCACCATGAGAAGATCAAGGTCCTCTGCTTGCCAGGGCCAAGTCCTCTAACAGTGCAAAGGGCAGAGTTCTGCCTCTGGTGTCCATGGAAGCCCTCCACAACCACACTTGCTGGGATGGCAAAATGGGAAGAATGTGGGAAATGTGGATTCAAGGAAGAGCCCCTTCCAGGCCACTGCACTGCATTCTCTCAGTCATGACAGTATCTAAGGATGTCACCAAAAGGAAACTGCAGGTGAAAGACCACCTTAAAATCTTTAAGGAAAGATCCTTAAAATGGGTGTCTTACTTTGGTCTCTTTCTTAAAAAATATTTTATTATTTTTACTTTATGTGTATGAGCATATTGCCTGCATGTATGTAAGTGCACCTGTGTCATGCAATACCCACAGAGGTCAGAAGAGGGGGCAGATCCCTCGGAACTGGAGTTAAGGATGGCTGTTAGCTGCCATGTGGGTTCTGGGAACTGAACCCAGGTCCTCTGCAAGAGCAGTCAGTGCTCTTAACTGCTGAGACATCTCTCTGCCCCCCTTGGCCTCTTCTTAAAACAATTGTTTAGGTTAGTATACAAAGTTATGTGTTTCATCATGCATTTTCATACACATGTGGTATTATACTTTGATCTCATTCTTCCCCTCTCCAAATGGTGGCCTGTTCACATAAGTGAATTCTACTATGTGCAGATTGTTCTTGGGAGCTAATCTGTACACACCAGTGAAGCTCTAAAAATCAAGACTAAAAATTAAGACTGGTCTCGCCCCCAAGGATTTAATTTTTTATTTTATTTTTATTGTTTGGTGGAAGAGGCCACTTCCCAGGCTCTGTCTAGTTACCAGACTCTACAATCATGCCCAAGTTCAAACAATAAAGAAGAAAGCTAAAATCCAAAGCTAAAATATTTAAAAGAAGCTTCTCACAGTCTGAATGGGATACACTTCCCTCTCCACACCCCTACCCAGCAAGAGATAAATTCTAAGGCAGAAACCTGCTGAGACCGTCTGGGATCTTCAAATGTCTCAATATCAAGAATGCAATAGAAAAGAATGCACAGCATATGGTAGGTATACAGTTGATGCCAAACTATGTAGACCAGAAGTTAGGAGTATTGAAAGGTACCATCTTCCATTTCTCATCCCAAATCTACTTCCAAGAACAGCATATTCTAAAATGGGAATTTTGGAGCTAGAAAGATGGCTCAGCAGTTAACAGCACTGGCTGCTGTTGCAGAAGACCCAGGTTCAAATCTCAGCACCCTCATGGCAGCTAACAACTGTCTGTAACTCCAGTTCCAGGAGAACTGATACCCTCTTCTGTCCTCCACAGGCAGTGCATGACACAGGTGCACATACATTTATGCCTAACACTCATACACATAAAATATATAAAAAGAATGTTTAAATAGGAATTTTGCAGAATGAATTATGCAAGCTCCAAGAAACACTGAAGGCTATCTCAGAAAATTCTTCATGTCTGAACTGCTAAACCATGTCACAATAATGGTAAGGCTACATATGTGCCTGTCTGTGCCGTAGTCACCCCTGCAGAATCCCAAGCTACACTTCCTCCCACACTGCCACAGCCAGGCAACCATCCTCTGCCCCCTCCTCCACTTCCTCTCCCCCTTCTCTACTTTCTCCTCTGCCTCCACATCCAACTCTACTACTTCCTCTTCCGCCAGCACTAATGCCTGTGCTGCTCAGATAATCCAGCCCCATTAAAACGTATCAGTCTGCACCATTAACAAAAGATGGAGCCATGCATGCAAGTTAAAGATGTACAGAACGTGAAATTAAGGAAGCCCCAGGGAATTGATAAAGGGAGGAAGAAGCTTGTATCACTGAAGGAACAGAGTCCACTGTTTCTGAGCATGTTACTAAAAAGCCTAGCAGTCAGTGTTATCAGCACAAGTAGAAATGTCTTGTTTATGCATAGTAGAAGCTAGAGATCTGTGGAAACTACTTAGAAAGTTGATGTAGAGAGGATGGGTCTGGAAGATGGCTCAACAGTTAAAACTGTATATTGCTCTTATAGACAACCTGAGTTTGGCTTCCAGCATCTTTTATAGGAGCCTCATAACTGCTTGTAACTCCAGCTCCAGGGGGATCCAAAAATCTCTGGCTTCTTTGGGCACCTGCACTCACATGCACAAATCCACACATGGATGCACACATGCGCATAATTAAAAACAATTTAAAACTGAGAAGAGAAAGAGAGACAGAGAAAGGGAAGAGTCTGGGGGAACTTTTCTAACCAATGAAGAAAATATGGGAACAGGAACTGAACTAACCCCAGTAATGTCTCAGGCCTAAGGAGGCGTTTCGGCTGACTTGCCCTAGAAGCCCAACTAAAACTCTGCTGCTGGGGGAAAGATCAGGCTGGACACAGAGAGTGTACAGGAAGCAGGTATTTTTATTTAGGCTGCAGCCTGTTCTAGCAGGCTCAAGTCTCAAAATCTGGACCCCAAAGGGAAGCAGCACGAATATTTTATTCCTTAGGCAATGGGTTACAGTGAGAGGGAAGGTTACATATTGACTATTAGTCAAGTCTCAAAATTAGGCAAATTATTATAACTTTAGAAAGAAAACAAATATTTAAAAACCCTGTCTGAAAATCTTTGCAGAAGTCTCCATCTGAGACGAGCAGAATTGAGGAAGTTTCATCAGGCCACAAGGCCAGTGGTTCCAGCTAGCTGTGTCAGCATTCTAACCATAAACTTGTCAGCTGAACTTTGCTGACAGAGACAGAGAGAGGAAACAAGGATTAAAATCCATATTTTCCATCGGGCTCTATATCACTGTCACTTGTAGGTTTTTTTAAAACATTTATTTATCATTTATTATTTATTTATTTAAGGGCATACATCATAGAGTATGAGCAGAGGTCAGTTCTTGGGAGAGTCAGTTCTCTCCGTCTAGCACCTGGGTGCCAGGGATCTAGCTCAGGTCCTCAGGCTTGGTGACAGGGGCCTTTATCCACTGAAAGCTCTTAGCAGGCCTACCACTGCCACTTTTTACAAGCAGCTTTGATGAATAAAACTGATGCCAACTCTGCATGGAGTATCTGGATATTTTCTGTCTTCACAATGGCAAGAGAACCAGGTGGAAGTGCTGTTTATCAAAATTATGCGATTTAGGTAATTCCAGTTCCAGGGGATGCAACGCCCTCTTCTGACCTCTGTAGGCATTGCATGACATGCACTTACACACATGCGTGCAATATACTTATACACATATAATAAAAATAATAAATATAGACAGATAGATGATATATAGATAGAAGATGATAGATGATAGATGATAGATAGATGATAGATAGAGATATATAGAGATGATAGATAGATAGATAGATAGATAGATAGATAGATAGATAGATAGATCGATGATAGATAGATGATAGATAGATAGATAGATAGACAGGAAATTAAAATGTGTCATTTTTAGCACCTCATGTGAGTACTCTGATCTGGCTCACTGAGATTTCATTTTATTTTTTTGATGCTGGAGATTGAACCAAGGGCCTTGCACATGCCAAGCACCACCACTGAGCTACACCCCCAGCTCTTATACTCCGTACTTTTATATCTATTGTCCACATGCTTGAAGCTAAATAAAAGTTTTACAAAGACTTCTGCATGACCCTTCTATTTTCTACAATGCCCTGCTCTGAGATCCATAGCAGGTTTCACATGAGACCTGGCCCTATCCTCACAAGCCCATATATAACAGTAGTGATAATGTTAATAAAATCTCACTGGATTTTATGCTTTCTTGCTAATCTAGAATTGTCAGATTTAGCAAATAAGAATATATGACAAACAACTGGATTTAATTTCAAACAAATAACCTTTATGTATAAATATGTCTCATTAAACAATAATTGTTTTGGGTGCTACAGATTGAATCCAAGGCCTCGTGCATATGGGACACATGCCTTGCCACTGAGCCCTGAGAGTCCTATCTCCACCTCCCCAGTGCTAGGGTACTGATGCACATCACCATGCTTGCCTTTCACATGGGTGTTGGAATCAAACCTGGGTCCTCATGCTTATGTAGCAAATACTTCACAGTATTTCCTGAGCCATTTCCTGAGCCTCTAATTTTTATCATAGATTATATATTGTACCACTGGGGTAAGCTCTAAATTGTATGATTTCATTAAACTATTGTTTATCATATGCTTTCAATGTTTAAGATTGAACTGAAAACAGAAAATGTAAACAACTAGTTGTGTATGATGGCATATGCCTTTAATCCCAGCACTTAGAAGACAGAAGCAGGTGGATCTCTTGCGAGATTGTGGCTAGCCTGGTCTACATAGTGAATTCCAGGCCAGCTGTGGCTACCAGGAGACCCTGTGTCAAAAAACAAATGAAAGAAAGAAAAAAAGAAGAGAGACAGAGAGAAAGAAAGAGAGAGAGAAAGAGAAAGAAAGAAAGAAAGAAAGAAAGAAAGAAAGAAAGAAAAAAGGAAAAAATAAACCACCAAGGTGTGTGCATATTTGGTTATATTTTAGATAAAAATTAATAAAATCTGAAAGAAAAAAATCAGAACTGGACCAGAGAGATGGTTCAGAGGGTTCAGGCACTTGCCACCAAGTCTGACAACTCAAGTTCAATCCCCGGACCCAATGGTAGGAGAGAACTGACTCCTTCAAGTTGTCTTCTGACCTCCATTGCTGAGCCATGGCACACATGCACCCACACATATATGCACACAAAATAAATAAAAGTATAATCATTTAAAAAAACAAAACTAATTTGGCTCTGTAAAAATATGGAAAAATCCAAAAGATCTATTAAAGAGAAAGTAAAAATCATAGAGTGCTTTGGACTCTCCAACAGAAAGAGCACCTCACTTAACCTCAGACTGAAAATAGACTCCTCTTTGCCTCCACTGCATGCAGAGACCAGAAGCAGAGGCCAGCATAAATTACCTGCATAGGGATACTGGTAAGGCACAGCGTACGCCTGCCCATTTGCAGCATAGACAACCTGAGTTCCTGCCGGGTATGCGCCACTGTACGGAGCATAGCCATAGACCTGGGAAAAGAGAAAGACTTGTTAGAAATACAATCTTGAAGGTCTAGTGAGATGGCTCAGTGGGTAAAGGCATTTGCCATCAAGCCTAATGACCTGAGTTCCATCCCTGGAAATCACATGGTGAAAGTGACTCCCACAAATTGTTCCCTGATCACCACAGCTGTGCTGTAGCATATCTATATAAATAATAAATAAATAAATAATGTAAAAATTTGTAAATGTTTTTTTAAAGTACAATCTTGAAATTCCTAGTAATATCATAAAATTGAGTTTTCAGGTTATACTCAAAATAGGTCCAATTTTAACAGAAGATTAAAAAGGGAAGCTAGGGATATAGTTCAGTGAGTAGTAGAGTGCCTGCTGAGCATGTACAAAGCCTTGGGTTCAATCTCCAGACTGCAAAAACTGGGTGTGGTGGCACACTCCTGTAATCTCAACACTTGGAAGTTGGAGGCAGCAAGATCAGGAGTTCAAGGTCATCCTCAACCACATTGTGAGTTTAAGACCAGCCTGGAATACATGAGATCCTGTTTCCAAAAACAAAACAAAACACAGGCAGTGCTGTGTTTGAATGTGAAATGTGTTCACAGACTCATGTATTTGAACACTTAGTCACCAGCTGGTGATATTGTTTGGGAAAGTATAGAATCTATAGGATGTGAATCCTCACAAGAGGAAGAAGCTGAGTGGGATAAGCCTAGATTTCATGGTCTAGCCCACTTCCTGTCTGCTCTCTGCTTCCTGACAGCAGATACAATGTGACCAGCTGCCTCACACTCCTGCTGCCATTCCTTCCCTGTCATGGTGGACTTCAAATTGTAAGCCAAAAAACATTCTTGCTTGCTTAAGTTGCTTTTGGCAGATATTTGGTCACAGTAATGAGAAAAATAGCTGACATAAGCAAGGCATCTTAAGATTATTGAAAAATAAATTTTAAGAACTGGAGAGATGGCTCAGCAGTTAAGAGCACTGACAACCTCCAAAATACAGCTTGAACACATACATCAGAATGTATACAAGTCATGTAAGTTGGACATGGTGGCCTTAAACCCCAGCACCCAGGAGGCAGAGGCAGGAGGATCCAGTTCATGGCCAGTATGGTCTACATAGTCAGTTCCATGCCAGCCAGGGCCATGTAGTGAGACCCTGTCTAAAAAATAATGAAAAAAGTAATACAGAAAGAAAAAAACTAAGAAACAGAAAGAGGCATTCAACATCAATAGCAAGAAGGGAAACACAAATTAAGATCACAATGGGGCCAGTGAGATGGCTCAGGAGGTAAAGTCAAGCCTGAGGACCTGAGTTCAATCCCTGGGATCCACATGGTGGAAGGAAAAAATTAAGTCCTAAAAGTTTACAAGTTGTCCTCTGACCTACACACATAGCACATATATACACAGAAATAATGAATAAATGTAATAAAAATAAATTTCTTAAAAAAAAAAAACAAAATGAGGCAACATTACATATATCAGAACAGCTGTCATAAAAACCAATGACATCAACTGCTGGTGACAATCCAGGGAAACCAGGTCATTCAGTCATCACTGGAAAGGGCTTTCTGATTTTCTGGGAAGGGTTTTCTTTATTTTGATTTTTTTTCAGTTCTGGGGATTAAACCCAGGGCCTCCTCACAATACAGCAAATGCTTTGTGTTATACCACTAAGCCATACACCTAGCCACAGGTTTTAAAAACTAAATGTATGATTTAGTCACCAAACATATGACTCGGCAATCACCCATTTGGATATTTATCCCACAGCAGTGGATCCTTATATTTATACAACAACCCGGGCATGTATGTTCACAGATCAGTTACTGGAAACAACTAATGTATCCCTCCAGATCAGTGTTGCTCAGAACCATACCATGAAACACTACTCAGCTACAAAACAGAACAGATGACCAACACATACCACATGACTGGTTCCCAAGGGCTTAATAACAAAACCATCAGACTCAAAACCTGCTGCTGAGAAACTCTTCCCACCTCTGTCTCCCATGCTAGGGGCCCACAGGTGTGCACTACCAATGCCCAGATCTTTTTCTTTTTCCTTTCTTTATTAATTTTTATGAGTGTTTTGCCTGAATGTATAGTATACCATGTGTATGCAATGCCCACAGAGGCCAGAAGAGGGCATTGGATTCATGATCTGGAGTTACAGATGGTTGTGAGCCCTGCCATGTTGGTACTGAGAACTGAACCCAGGTCCTCTGGAAGAGCAAACAGTGTTTTTAACTACTGAGCCTTCTCTCCAGTCTCCTAGCTCGTTTTTTAAGGTATTTTTTTTCCTTCCCAAATAAAAACTGCATTTTTTTATAATAAAACAAAGTCAAGGCCAGGTGTGGTAGCACATGCCTTTAATCCCAGCACTTGGGAGGCAGAGGCAGGAGGGT
>NW_008351360.1:462830-504340 GCF_000622305.1 Nannospalax galili | reverse complement strand
GAAGAAGAAGAAGAAGAAGAAGAAGAAGAAGAAGAAGAAGAAGAAGAAGAAGAAGAAGAAGTAGTAGTAGTAGTAGTAGTAGTAGTTAGGGCTGGAAAGATTTCAGGTTTCAGGTATCTCACCCCTGGTTTATGCAGTGCTTGCAACTGAACGCACAGCCTCCTGTATGCTTGACAAATACTCTACCAAGTGAGCTACATCTCTAGCCCCAATTGCTGCTTTATTTCATAAAAGCAAAGAGGATAAAGAATAATGTTCTAAAAAGGTTTGGGGTACATTTCTAACTTCTCTGATATTGGCTCAAAATTAAAAACAAAAGCACAACCAAAAAGAAAACAAAAGAAACAAGGGGAAATGGGTACCCTCAGCTCCTCTTACCCAGAAGCTCCCCTCACTTCAGAAGCTCTCCTGCTCAGAACTGCATCCTACCTCGGGAGTCGGGGCAGCATAGGCCGCGTAGGGAGGCGGCGAGGCAGCTACTGCAGTCTCATCAGACAAGATTGCTGAACCAACATAAGCCTGTGGGAATGGGAAAGAGAAGAGCGCTGAAATCAGCCAGAACTTTTACTTAGCAAATAACATGATTAAAGGACTAAAAGCTCAGCTGGGTGAGCAGCGGCAACATCTGTTGGCCCAGTGGGGGTATCCAGCCTCATTTTATAAGCCCTCTGAGTTCAGCAGTGAGGTGACCTGTCCTGGATCTGTCCCCAGCTAGAGCAGAGTGCTCATGGCCCCATCTAAGAATGAAAACGCCAACTGAAGAGGTCTCAGATGGAAGAACGAACCACCAGGTTTACAACACGGTTTACAATCTCTGTTCCTCCTGAGGTCAGAAACCAGATTAGTACAGGGATGAAGTATGCCAAGGTTTCTTGGGGCTGAAGTCTTATGTATAAATGGGGCACCATGGCTCTCTTTAAGCCTTTAATTCAAACTACAGCATAATTGAAGGTGTTGCGAACCTGGAGAAAAATGAACAACTCTAGACAGCACTGAACTACTGTGCCTGGGTGAGTAGAGTGCTGTCTTAGTTACCTCTCACTGCTGTGATAAAATACCCTGACAAAAGCAACTCAAGGGAGAAAGGGCTTGTTTTGGCTCATGGTTTTAGAGGGATATAGACCATCATGGGGGGAAGGTATGGCAACAGGCAGGGGAGGTGTGGCAGGAGCAGGAGGCAGCTGGTCACAGTGCAGCCACATTCAGGAAGCAGAGAGTAAACAGGAAGTTGGGGCAGACTAAAAGACCTCAAGGCCCACCCCCAGTGACCCACTTCCTCCAGAAAGGCTCAACTTTCTAAAGGTTCCATAACCTTCTCAAACACCACCACCAGCTGGGGTCCAAGTACTCAAACAAGTGAACCTATGGGGGACATCTCAAACCAAAACAGATAGCCCCTGCCAAAACATCTGGCAAAACCTGGTCTGATCACTGTCCTTGAGAGGCATCCTGCACAGCTCTGCTCCTGAAGCACAGCATGGAGAAGAGAGCCCTCTTGCTTCTGCATCCCCACCTGTTCTCTAGTTTGTTACACAGACCCAGGATGCACAAACAGTACCAGAGACCACCATGCACAACTTACTGTGTTCGTTCTGGAATCCTGCAGTGTAAACTTCCAGGCCCTGGAAAAAAGAAACAGGGTACCTTTTTTTGAGGCAATCCCAAATTTCAGTGATTCTTCAATGCACATTAGCATCAGCATTCCTGAAAAGGTTTGGTTTGATCCCCTGCACCACATAAAACTGGGAATGGTGGTACAAACCTATAATCTCAGCATTTGGGAGGTAGAAGGAGGAGGATGACCAATTCAAGGTCATCCTCAGATATATACTAAATTTCAGGCCAGCCTATCTCAAAAAATTAAAATGAAAATCTCATTTCACCAGATAGTTGGAGAAAACAATCCAGACTCAGCTCCCTATCTTTCTTCAGAGGTCCCTATTATGTATTGAACTGTGTTCCCTCAAAAGACATGCTGAAGTTCTGGTACCAATGAAGGCGATCTTATCAGGGAAGGTACACTAGAATTCTGGTTCCCAGTACCAGTGCATGTGACCTACCAGGAAATGGGATCTTTGCAGATGAAATCAAATGAAAATGAGGCCAAACGTGACAGGGAAGAAATGTGGGCACAGACAGGACCGTGGAAGGCCATGTGACAAGAGACTGAGACTGGATTGGTACAGCTGCATGCCCAGGGATGCCAACAATGGCCAGCAGCACTGGGGACTGGGGATGGGAAGAGACAAAGAAGAGTCCACCAGGATCCAGGGAACACAGCCTTCAGTGGAACTGATTTTAGACTTCTGTGAGAATCCATCTCTGATTTCAGTTAACCAGTTTGTGATGGTTCAGTAAAAGAGAGCTAGAAAAGTTTTCTATTCTTTTTTGCCTTTTTATCATTTTATTTCAAGTACATTTCTTATTTTTATTTTTATTATTTTTATTGTATTTACCTATTAATTTATTTTGAGGCAAGGTGTCCCTGCAGCCCCAGCTTGCCTGGAACTTGTTATATAGACCAGGATGGCCTTGATCTCACAGAGATCTGCCTGCCTCTGCCTCCCAAGTGCTGGGACTAAAGACATGTGCCACCATACCCAGCCTAAGTATGTTTCTTATTAACAGAATAAACAGCTGGACTTTTTATTTTTTTCCCAATGTCAGATCTTACCCTTTAAATTTTTTTTTTCAGTATTTTTTATTAAAAATGTGTTTGGCCTGCAGCTATGGCATGCATGTGGAGGTCAGAGGACAACTTTAGGGAACTGGTTCTCTCTTTCCACGTTGTTGAAGCAGGGTCTCTCTTGTACTTTCTGCCATACCAGGACTCCAGGCTAGCCGGCCTGTGAATTTCCAGCATATTCTCCTGCCTCATGTCACCAAGGAATGCTGGGATTACAGGTATGAGCCACTTCATGGCTTTTCTTTTTTTCTTATGTGGGTTCTGGGGACTGAACTTGGGGCTCAGGCTTCCACGGCAAACAATTTTAATCACTGAGCTATTTTGCTGGCTCCTTATTCTTTTTTTTAAAAAAAATTTATTTACTATTTTTATTTTATGTGTACGAGTGTTATACCTGCATGTAGGTAAGTGCACCTGTGTCATTCAGTGCCCACAGAGGACAGAAGAGGCTGTCAGATCCCCTGGAACCAGAGTTGTTAGCTGCCATGTGAGTGCTGGGATTAGAACCTGGGTCTTCTGCAAGAACAGTCAGTGTTCTTAACCGCTGAGCCATCTCTCCAGCCCCAGCTCCTTATTCTTAAAAAAAAAAAAAAACAACTCTTCTTTTACATTTAATTTAGTGTGTATGTGGCGGTAGAGGTCACAAGAGAAAGAGAGAGAGAGAGAGAGAGAGAGAGAGAGAGAGAGAGAGAGAGAGAGAGAGAAATAAGGAGAATGTGTGGAAGTCAGAGAACAGCTTTCTGGAGTTGATTCTCTCTACCCATATGCACATACCCACAGATACACACATTCATCATATGGGTCCAGGGGATCAAAGACAGGACTTCAGGTTTACAGTAAGTGCCTTACTCTTTTAAGCCATCTCACAGCCCCTTCACAGCCCCTCATACTTTGAAAGAGATTTTTTAACCAACTCATATCTGTTGGACTCTGAGATACTGCTGCCAGGCCACTCCTTTTGTAAGCTGTGTAAACTTTACCTGTTTGCATCTCTTTCATTCGGCCAAAGGGGGGTGGTGGTGGTGCATTTTTTTGTTCTTTTTTTATTTTGTAGTTTAGAACATGTTATCTTCCATATGTGCTCTCCCTAAAATAAGACCTGACCTGTGTGGGTCTCATTTTGCCAGACAAGGGCGGTGTCTGTCACCATGTTTTTATTTTTTCTCTTCTATAAGAAAATCTCCCATGTTTTTCCAAAATACTTTAAATTCTAGTTCCACTTTTTTTTTTTTTCCACTATGACTTAAGGAACGTTTCTCATTGAGACATCTAAGGAACATTTTTCATTGAGACATCTCAGCCAACAGCAGAACAGTTAAGGACAAAGGTTCAGGAGCAGATCCTGGTTCTAGTCTTTGAGCTCTAAAACTTCAGGATGTGGTATAGGCAGAGCAAGGACCCCCCCCCCCAAAATGCTCCAGTCCCAGCTTGGAAACATGATTCCTCACAATGTAATGGGACTCTGTGACTGGACCAAAGAAAGGACCTTGGGTAGGGGGGCTGGAGAGATGGCTCAAAGAGTGTAAATTATTTTTGTAGAGGACCCTAGTACAGTTCCAAGCACACAAGTTGGGTGGCTTATGGCCACCCATAACTCCAGATCCAGGGGAATGTGACACCCTCTTTTGGCCTCTGCAGTCACCTACACCCACATGCACAAACCCATAGAGGCACACACATACACATAAATAATAATAATAAATATTTTTTTAAAGTTTAAAGAAAAAAAGATTTACTGATATAGCCTTGTCATGATGGCATGTATCTATAACTGCAGCACTTAGGAGGTTGAGGCAGGAAGATTATGAATTTGAGGGCAGCCTTGACTCTATAGCAAGATACTGTCTCCCCTCAAAAAAGATAGGTTCTGCTCTTCAGTCTCAAAACTTCCAATCTACTCCACCCCAACCTGTCCCCTGCTAGCCTCGGACCCAGGCCCACTGCAATTCCTTTGCATCCAATCCCTGGACTAGCTTCCTAACCCACACTAGCTAAACTCCCTAATATAGATTCTATTGGCTTCTGATCTGTCTTATACAACCCAGCCCTCCTACTACCCTTATCAGCCTATCTACTACCCTGTCCTACCAATGACCCAGAACAACCTACTACCCTGAAAGAACATGAAACACACACCAATTTATTTTTCATACCTGAGGAAAAAGCAACCAAGCTACATAAACAATATAAACAGAACCAAAATTCAATTAAACAAAAGCAGAATAGAAGTTCCTACTGGACACACAACCAACAAAGAACATCCATATGCCCAAACAGCAGCACAAAACCACAAGTAATATGAAAACCCAAGAGAATATGTTCCCAACAAAACCCACTAGTCCTACAGCAGTATACTACAATGAGAACCATCCTGAGGAACCCCAGGATGCAGAATTTAAAAGAACAATCATAAACATGATCAAACACCTTAAAGAAAACACAAACAACTCAAAGAACTCAAAGAGGCAAGGCATAAACTTGTGATGGAAGCTCAAGAATATGCAAACGTGTGGCTTAATGAAATATCAAAAACAATTCAGGACTTGAAAAGTGAATTCACAAAAGAGATAGGAATATTGAATAAAACCAAAACTGAAATGAACATGGAATTGAAGAACTCAAAAAGCCAATTGGAAACAACAGGAGAAAGCCTCACAAGCAGGACAAATGAAATGGAAAACGGAATATCAAGACTGGATGACAAAGCTGAAGATCTGGACATCTTAAGCAAAGACTACATAAAAAATTTTAAAACACAGGAATGGAATATACAGGAAATGTGGGACAATAAGAAAAGACAAAATCTATGCATCACAGACATGCAGGAAGGAGAAATCTCAGACCAATGGCATTGACCAGATCTTCAACATGATTATAGAAGAAAACTTTCCTAAATTAAGGACTTACCTATACAGATTAAAAAAGCACACAGAACATCAATTAGATATGACCAGAACAGAAACTCCCCACAGCATATCACAGTAAAATCATTAAATGTACAGAAGAAAGAGAGGGCCCTGAAAGCTATTAGAGAAAAACAAGTCACATATAAAAGCAGAACCATCAGAATTACAGCTGACTTTTCAATGCAAACTATGAAAGCCAGAAGAGCCTGGACTGAAGTATTCCCAGTTCCAAATGACCATGGATGCCAACCCTGAATACTTTACCCAGCAAAACTATCTATCATAGTTGAGGGGGAACAGGAAATTTTCCATGACATGAGTAGGCTGAAAGAATCCATGCCCATCAAACCAGCCTTACAGAGATTACTCTAAACAAAGAATGAAAGATAGAAATGAGTATACCCAAGAGGCTACAGAAAGAAAGCAAAGAAAGGTATAACAATGGAAACACAAAATAGGGACACAAACACAAAGAAGTTTAGAATGACAGTATCCAACATGCATCTTTTGATAATAATGCTACATATCAATGACCTCAACTCCCCAGTCAAAAGACACAGGCTAACAGAATAGATCAAGAAAGAGAAACCATCTTTTTATTGTCTTCAAGAAACTTAAGGATAGACACTACCCTTAGGATGAAAGGATGGAAACAAGAACATTCCAAGCAAATGTCTCTAAGAAGCAAGTAAATGTTGCAATTCTAATATCTAACAACATAGACTTTAAAATTAATCAGAAGAGATAAAGAGGGTCACTTCATTCTAATCAAAGGAATAATTGATCAAAAAGATATTACAATCATGAACATATATGCACTAAATTCTGGTGCACCCTATTTCATAAAAGCAGTACTAAAGGACTACAAAACACAGATTAACCCCAACTCAGTAATAGTAGGTGACTTCAATACCCCACTATCTTCAATAGATAGGTCAACCAGAAAAAGACTAGACAGAGAGACATCTGAATTAAATGATATCTTACATGAAATGGACCTAATAGACATCACAGAATATTCTACCCAAGCATCAAAGAGTACACTTTCTACTTAGCAGCTCATGGAATTCTTAAAAAATTGACCACATTCTAGAACACAAAACAAATCTCAACAAATAAAAAAAAAGAAAAGAAAAAAAGAATTTGATGCATTCTACCAGACAACAGTGCAATAAAGCTTATAATCAATAGCACAAGAAGCTCTAGTAACTACTTGAACTCAGAGATTAAACAACACACTCCTGAATGATGAATGGGTCAAAGAAGAAATTAAGGAAGAAATAAAAGCATTCCTGGAACTAGATGAAAATGAGAATACAACACAGCGAAACCTCTGGGACACTTTAAAAACAGAGGAAAGTTTATAACTCTTAGTGCCTAAATTAAGAAATCAGAAAGAGCACATGAAAATGACTTAACAGTACAACTCAAGACTCTGGAAAGTCAAGAACCAACCTCAAACCCCAAACCTAGTAGACCAGAAGAAATAACAAAAATCAGAGTATAAATTAATGAAATAGAAACAACAAAAAAATACAAACCCCCCCCCAATCAATGTAAAAGCTGGTTCTTTGAAAAGTAAAACAGGATTGACAGACCCTCAGCCCAGTTAACCAAAAGAAAGAGCAAATCCAACTAACAAAATCAGAGACAAAAGGGGAAACATCACAACAGACACACAAACACACACACAC
The DNA here is from genome assembly GCF_000622305.1 of Nannospalax galili. NCBI lineage: Eukaryota > Metazoa > Chordata > Mammalia > Rodentia > Spalacidae > Nannospalax > Nannospalax galili. The sequence continues at coordinate 497,054 of NW_008351360.1, read as the reverse complement.
AAAAAAATTCTAGAACATTGTAAGGGAATACTTTAAAAATCTATATTCCATTAAATTTGAAAAATCTAAAAGAAATGGATGAATTTCTAAAGTCATGGACACCACCAAAGTTAAACCAAGAAGAAATCACCAGCCTAAACAGACCCATTACAAATAAGGAAATTGAAACAGTAATACAAAACCTCCCGACTAAAAAAAGCCTAGGCCCAGATGGATTCTCAGCAGAATTCTACCAAACATTCAAAGATCTACAACCAATACTGCTTAAATTATTCAAAAAGATAAAAATGCTGGGTGTGTTGGTGCATGCCTTTAATCCCAGCACTTGGGAAGCAGAGGCAGGCAAATCACTGTGAGTTCAAGGCCAGCCTGGTCTACATAGAGAATTCCACGCCAGCTGGAGCTACAGTTTTTTTTTTTTTAAAAAAAAAAAAAAAAAAAAAAAAAACCCAAAAAACAAAATAACAAAAACAGACAAAATTAAAACAGAGAGAGAACTCACAAACTCCTTCTATGAAGCCGGTACCACCCTAATACCAAAACCAGGTACAGACACAACAAGAAAAGAAAACTCTAGGCCCAATCCTTAATGAACATAGATGCAAAGATACTCAACAAAATACTTGAGAACCACCTTCAGACACTCATCAAAAAGATCATCCCCCACAATCAAGTCGGCTTTATTCCAGAGACACAGGGATGGTTCAATATAAGTAAGTCAATAAATGTAATAAACAGTGGACTCAAAGACAAAAATCACACAGTCATCTCAGTAGATGCAGAAAAGGCCTTTGACAAAGTCCAACATGCTTTCATGTTAAAAGTCCTAGAAGGAGGCTGGGTGTGGTGGCACATGCCTTTAATCCCAGCACTTGGGAGGCAGAGGCAGGTGAATCTCTGTGGGTTCAAGGCCAGCCTGGTCTACATAGTGAGTTCCAGGCCAGCTGGGGCTACAGAGAGACCCTGTCTCAAAAAAAAAAAAAAAAAAAAAAATAGTCCTAGAAGGAATTGATCTAGAGGAAACATACTTCAACACAATTATAATTAAAGCTATATACAACAAACCCACACCCAACATCATTCTAAATGGAAAAAAATTGGAAGCATTCCCATTAAAGCCAGGAACCAGACAAGGATGTCCACTATCTCCACTCCCTTTCAATACAGTGCTTGAAACTCTTAAGGCAAGAGCAGTAAAACAAGAGAAGGAAATTAAAGGAGTGCTAATTGGAAAAGAAGAGGTTAAATTATCACTATTTTCAAATGATATGATATTATACATAAGAGATTCCAAAAATTCCACCAGAAAACTGTTAGAATTATTCATACTTTCAGTAAAGTGGCAGGTTGCAAAATCAACTTAAATCAATTTACAAAAAATCAGTAGCCTTTCTATGTAGCAATAACAAACAATCAGAAAAAAGCATTTAAAGAAACCCTCCTATTCACAATAACCTCAAAAAATATTTAGGATTAAACCTAACCAAAGACATTAAAAATCTTTACAATAAAAATTTAAATTTTTTTGGGGGGTCTTTTTGAGACAGGGTCTCCCTGTAGCCCCAGCTGGCCTGGAACTCACTCCGTAAACCAGGCTGGCTTTGAACTCACAGAGCTCTGCCTGCCTCTGTATCTCAAGTGCTGGTATCAAAGGTGTGCATCACCACACCCAGCCAGAAAATTTTAAATCTTTAAAGAAAGAAATAGAGGAAGACATTAGGAGATGGAAAAATATACCACGCTCATGGATTGGTAGAATCAATATTGTTAAAGTGACCATCTTACTAAAAGCAATCTATAGATGTAATGAAATGCCAATCAAAATACCCACAACATTCTTCACAGAGTTAGAAAAAAAACATCCTAAAATTCATATGGACTCACAAAAGACACCAGATAGTCAAAACAATCTTTGGGGAATAAAAAAAAAACAACAGTTGGGGGGAATCATCATACCAGATCTCAGATTATATTACAGAGCTATAGTCATTAAAGCAGTATGGTACTGGCACAAAAATAGACATGTAGCTCAATGGAACACAACAGAACACTCAAACATGAGTGCATGCATTTTCAGCCACCTTTTATTTGATAAAGGTGCTAAGAACACGCAATGGAGGAAAGACAACATCTTCAACAAATGGTGCTGGCAAATCTGGATCTGTAAAAGAATGAAATCAGACCCTTATCTTCCACCCTGCACAAAAGTCAACTCCAAATGGATCAAAGGCCTCAATATAAAATGTGAAACTCAGAAACTGCTAGAAGAAAACATAGGCAGTACCCTCCAAGATATAGGCATAGGAAATAACTTTCTAAATCAGACATCAGCCGCTCATGCATTTAGGTTAACAATAAGTGGGACCTCATTAAGCTACAAAGCTTCTGTATAGCAAAAGAAAACAACCAAGGAAGTGAAGAGGAAACCACCGAGTGGGAGAAAATCTTTACCAGTTACACATCTGGCAGAGGATTAATATCCAGAATATATAAAGAACTAAAAAAAACAAAGAAGCAAGAAAACAAATGACCCAATAAAAAGATGGGCATTAGACCTGAACAGAGAGTTCTCAAATGAAGGAATAAAAATGGCTAAGAAGCACCTTTAAAAATGCTTAGCATCATTGAAACACCTTAAAAAGTGCTTTGCATCCTTAGTAATTAGAGAAATGCAGATAAAAATCATTTTAAGATTTCATCTTGCCCTAGTCAGACTGGCTAAGATCAAGAGAAGGAAAAACACCAAATACCGGTGAGGATGTGGAGAAAGGGGAACTCTCATTCACTGCTGGGGGATTGAAAACTTGTGTAACCACTATGGAAAGCAGTGTGGAGAACTTTCAGAAAACTAAAAATGAATGTACCATACAATCCACTTATACCACTACTTGGCATATACCCAAAGGACTCGGGCTACTATAGAGATACCTGTACATCCATGTTTGTTGCTGCTCTCTTCACAATAGCTAAGAAATAGAAACAACCTAAATGTCCCTCAACTGACAAATGGATAATGAAAATGTGGTACATTTACACAGTGGAGTTCTACTCAGCAGTAAGAAAAGATGAAATTTGCAGGTAAATGGGTGATACTACAGACTGTTATACTAAGTGAAGTAATACAAACATAGAAAAGCAAGCAATGTATGTTCTCCCTCTTTTGCAGACTGCAGCACCAATTCCTCATATGTGAGTATATATCTTTATGTAACACCAGGAGCCAGGAAAAGGGAGGTAAAGGAAAAGGAAGAACCCAAAAGAGGGGGATAGTAGGGAACTGACGTTACCAGGGGGGAGGTGGGGAAAGTGGAAGTGTTCAGCTGGAAGGGGAGGGGGGAGGGACATGCAGGGAGCCATGGTGGTGGGGGAGGAGGGAACTCAGAAGATGAGAGGGGGCGGGAGGTGGGTGTTATTGGGGGAAGGGGGATAATGGGGACGCTTGGACTGGGGATGGAGGAGGGAAGTTGGATGGGGGGTGTGGGAGCCCGCGAGCAAGCGACCCTGCAAAGATGATGCTGAGAAGCGGGAGAGACGTGGCCTGACTTGTTTTGAAAGGCTTCAGACTGGCTGACGGATACTTCCGCACTGCTGAGGAGTGCATAATCGAGTGCATAATCAGCACGTGATCATTCTTAAGATCCATGAAGTGCTGCCTTCCTGCTCCATTGACCTTTAAACTGATTGGACACCCTCAGGAGGGAGGGGGGATTTCCAGATGCCTTTATGAGCTCTGTAACACCTGCAATAAACGAACTCCTGCTTGACAAGATTCCCTGTGGTGTCTGATTGTGGAGGGCTGGCGGACGCACGGACAGCGCACTCACCTTTCCCTGACCGGTCTGCCAGACAGAGCTGAGCTCCTCAGGAGACCCCCACAGCGGGGGAGTAGAGACAGGGAACTAAGGAAGTCAGAGGGAAATGTGTCGCCTCTGAAACCCCCTGAGAAATGTACATACAGTGCCTGAACATTAGTGCATATGCATACCTGGGGGTTGTATGGCAAGGAACACAGTGCCAGATAGGGGAGACCTCCCTTGGAGTGGTTGGTCAGAGTGGTCCAAAAGACTTCCAAAATAACACGGGCTGTTGCCAGAGCTCTTGGTTATCTCCCAGAACTGTAAGGTAAGATCCTACTGGTGAAGACAGGACATACTTTGGACATAGGACTTGGAGCAATGGAGCAGGAACTGACCTGGAAGCCTTCTACCTGAAGTTTAACTTCCATAGTTCTGGAGGATACCAAGCAAGATGCTAAGGGAGAAAATCAGTCAATGATCCAATCCAGCCCTAAAGCCTAATAACCACAATAACCGGCACAGAAAACTGCCTCTATTGATGTGGTAGTGGCACTGTTATCTGGGGAGTAATCAACAGCTATCTAATTGGATTCAAAGCCCTCTCAATGGGAGTGAACTCACGGGTGGCACTGTAAACACAGCCAAATACACATGGCTGGAGAGGCCTTAGATCCTAGAGAAAACCCTGTCTCTGTCATAGCTCAAGACAAATGAAATTTCTTACCATATGCTAAGTATGATCCTTATATTTACATACAAGTGTATCGTACACTACTCATCAAAGAAGCTTCTTTTTGCAATCAATGAAGGCTACTGCAGAATCCCACAACTGGTCAGACACAGAGAATATATGTCTAAGAGATGCCCAGTCCTAGGTGACATATCTACAGTGGAATCTCTACACCTAAGACTCATGGATCATAGCAGACTGGGGGTGGAGGGAGAAGGAGGTAGAGAGAAAACTGGTACATCCCTCAACTCTCACCAGTGAAGCTTTCTTATACAAGAGTGCGATGTACACAAAAGACCACAACTGGCCAATTTTTAAAGAATAAGAGACTTTGGAGTGCATGTCCCTGGATAGGACTCCTATATCAAATCTCCCCCACCCATGGCTCAGGGACCATTGCAGAAAAAGGAGTGGAAAGATTGTAAGAGCCATGGTTGGTCCATGAACATAGGAAAGCAGAGACTTTCAGACCACTGGAAGCTTTCACATGTGAACTTGTGGCAATGGTGGCATCAAGCACACAATCCATGTCAGTTCAATCAGACAAGGGCCCAGAGTGCAGCAAGGGAAATGGGAGGTGGGTCAGGCCTAGTCTGGGAACTATTGGAGATTGATTACTACTGGGTGAGGGAGAGTGGGTCTTACCAATAATCTCTAGATAGGCTGACTAGACTCCAGTGGATGAATTTGCACTGAAGGACATCTGGTTGATTGGATAGGACTACAAATGCTTGACTGGATAGGATTTAACATGTATGGCAGAAACGTGAGTTCCATGGGGGGGGCATGGATGAGGGAGGGGGGTCTAAATATGATTAAGAACTGCTGTATGAAATGTACAAAAGCTCAATAAAAATATATCAACCCTACAGTTTGATATAAAATAAACATTTATATTAAAGATGTTTGTAGATGTGAAAGCAGAAGCAGACAGGCACAAGGTGTAGGCTTCCGTGAAAATGTCAAGAATGTGTGGACACTTCAGCAGCCTAGAGGAGTCTCATGAGGTCCAGAGATAACACACCAGTAGTGCAAAGTGAACAGAAAACAAACCTACTCATCTTCTAACTTTCATTCAGTGTTTTCAAGTTTCTGAACCAAGATTAACGCCTGTGCTAACAGGGTATTAACAGATGAGCTTGGCGGGGCTTTTCTCTTGCACTTTTGCTTTAGGACAGCAAACAGGGTTTATAACTCCCAAAGAAAGAGAAAGCAGTACGATGCTGGAGCTAAAGACAGAATCACAGGACAAAAACAAGACTGGGGCTGGGAAGACAGCTCTGGGGGCCACCGTGCTTGCTGTGCAAGTATGAGGACCTGAGTTTAGATCTCTAGCATGTAAAAAGCCAGGCAATCCTACAAGCACCTGTGACCCTAATGTTGGAAGGCTGAAGTAGAGAGAGGGGGTCTGCTGGGGATTGCTGGCCATGAACCAAGACAAAAAAAAAAAAAATCTGGAGCACCAGATTCAGTGAGAAACTCTATCTCAAGGGAATAAAGCCGAATTTGATAGAAAAGGAACTTGATGTCCTCTTCTGGCTACCACATGTGTCTATATGTGCATGTACTCCCCCCAACACACACACAAGGCAAAGAACAAGACTTAAGAAACCACTTACCACTCCCCATTATCCAATGTGGATAATGAAAAGGCATAAAATAGCTGCTAATTGGTTCTGCATTTTCACCCTGGAATCCTGCCTGGACAAGCCAGGAGGGACAGAAATTAGAATCAAGGGGGTGGAGAGATGGCTCAGTGGGTAAGTGCTAGCCACACAAGCATAAGAACCTGAGTCTGAATCCCAGAATGTACAGGGGTGGTGGGCAGTAGAGACACTCTAGAAGCTTGCTGGAAAACACAGCAGAAAAGCAAAGAAACCTTGTGTTTCAAAACAAGGTGAAAGTTGAAGACTGACACTGAGGTTGTCCTCTGACCTCCACACTCGATGCAGCATATACGAGCCTTCACACACACACACACACACACACACACACACACATGCAGACATATACACATTATACACACACAAACACAAATTCACACACATATACACATCTTACACAAACACAAACACAGATGCACACATACACACTATACACACACAAATACACATATATAGATGCAAATATGCATGCACATTGTACACACACACACACACACACACACACACACACATATACACACAAAAGAGAGAAATTTGTACCAAGAAAAGCACCTGTTATATTTCTCTCACAAATTCACTGCCTGGAGGGAAACTTACTCCCATTTCTTTCCCTCCCTGACAAGTGGAAATTAAAGCAGAGACTACTCCGTCAATTAAACACATAATGAAGTCAAAACTCACAGACAATCATCTGTGCTTTCTGCACAGAGACTGATCGTTTTCCCATCTCGACAGATGATCTGCAGCAGACAGTCTCTGGGCTTCCCATCTGGAGGCTGGATGTCTAGGGAAAACAAGTAGAAATAACGAATGTTTACATAGCTTTTTCTCCCCCAATTTCTCCTTACACATTCTAAGACCTAGCAACCTAGATAAGCAAAGAATAAGACAGTAAGTCAAGTACTCCATGAAAAAATAACCTGTGTCCTGACCTAGAAAGCAGAAAGGAATCAGTCAGGCTGGCTGGCAAGACTTCCATCTGCTTCCTACAAAGCGCATATAAAGGACGACCCCAGCAAAGAACTGCATGGTGGCTTTGAAGAAACTCACCAGAATTGCCAAACAGATGTCGGTTTTGGTTTCTAAGTCACAAAATCAGCATGACCTAAGGGGGAAGTCCCCCTTTCTTAGGGTTGCTAGCACAAGGTTCCTTCTTTACAGCCTGAAGGGATGCAGGCTGGGTCTGACTTCAATGAAAAAAAAATCTATCTGGCTTGTAATGTGATGTTTGCCCCGCCTAGACAGAGCCCTTCTTCAGTTTGATACTGAAAGCAGACCCATTATGAAGGGAGGCATGGTAGCGCCGGTGGACGGCTTACCCCGACACTCATGCCCCATGCGGATATTGATGCAGTCCACTGGCATGTGGACCTTATCCTCTATACTCTGCCGAGTCTGGTCATCGTAATAGATCAGGTGGCCATCTGACCACAGGTCAAACCAATTCTTCTTCCAGCGCTTCAAAATAGTACCTGAGGAAAACAGTGGGGAAAGTTGGCTTTGGGTTAAATGAACAGACTGCTCATTTATGCTCGTAATGCACAGCAGACATGGGGGAGACTGCTCACCTGCATAGAACTTCTGGAAACAGTCCACCAAATAACAACGGAAAGAGACACAAAGCCTGGTCACTCACACTGGAACAGTACAGACACTTACAACCAAGCCTGACAATCAGATCCCCACGCCCCACATGGTGAAGAACAGAACTGACTCCTGAAAGTTGTCCTCTGACCTCATGTATGCCATTGCATACAAAACAAATATACATGTTTGAGAAAAACTTTTTAAAAAGACTCCTCAAAAGAATAGCAAAGCCTTTAGGACTTGTCCTGAGGTTTGTAAAGGACTCCCCATACCTCTGAACCACAGGGAAGCTGGAACCACAAAACTCAAGAGAAGGAAATTTACTCAGAGATTGGGGCCACACTCCAAAACACCAGGACTTTCTGTGTGAAGCCAACATCTGTCTGGGCTAAGGCTACCCAAAGACCTGGGACAGACACAGTATAGTGCCAGTACCCTTGGAAAGGCACACCTGGTTCTTCCTGCTTTAAAGCACATTTAGAGTGGCAACCTAGGAGATGAGCAGCTGTATATGAAGGGCAGGCCCACAGCATCCAGGCCAAGGAGAGTGGACCTCAAGCCTAAAGAACTGTCTCCTCTGGAAACAGAAGTTTGGCTTTTGATAAACTCATGCAACCAAGGCAAATCTTCCTAGTGTCATTACAAAGACATCACCGCCTCAGAATGAGTTACTTCTCAGACCTCAGATTGGACAGGCATTTCGCACACACTGAGATCAGTACCTGGGAAGCCAGCAGCAAGTATGTGTGGTCAGACTCTGCAGTCTCAGATAAACCATTAATAACAAAGCACCCCACTGAGGAAAAGGAAAGTAGCAGGGACTCCGTGTTTCCTGGTTCCTATCAACTTGGGTAAACATGGTCAGTTCCAAGTTTGCGAAGACAGTTCACAAAGCTCTAAAAATTCCCAGGAGCGAGGCTAGAGAGATGGCTCCGTGGTTAAGAGCACTGGATGCTCCTGCAGAGGACCCGGGTTTGATTTCCAGCACCCACATGATGGCTAACAACTGTCCATAACTCCAGTTCTAGGAGACCCAATGCCCTCTTCTGACTTCCAAGGGCACTGCACAATACAGGTACAACTACATACATGCAGACAATACACTCATATACAAATAATAAGTAAAATATCTTTTTTAGTTCCCAAGGGGAAAAACAAGGCAACAGCACTAACCAGACTTATAATTTGTTTATAAAAGTGATCTGTTTTGGAAGACCCAAGTGTCTGTACTCACTCTGTCGAAGCAACCATCCACTCTTCACAAACGCCATCTCTTCAGCTGCAGGAGAAATCATAGGTAGGTTCAGAATCATATTCAGGAAAAGAACAGCTCACCTGGCTCAAGTTTCAATCCTGTGCCCTCCAATGTAAGCTGATGAGCACTCCAAGGATGTGGCCTCACATCACTTGGCATATAGGAAATGCCTCCTCCATGGGCTCCATACCACCCCACCCTTCATCCCACCTTGCTGGGTCCAGCAGGCATGCGGTAGTCCTGGGGGGCACTGACACTCAGCTCTGATAAAGACTTGGGGCTTCTCACAACATACCCAACTGCCTCAGCCTAACTCTGACATGTTCCACAGGCTAACATGCTTGGTCACACCCCATGGATGTCAGCAGGTACAGTATTCAGATAAAGGCAGAAAACCTCCAGCCTTCAAGAAATACACTGATGCATTTAATTCCATAAAAGTAAAAATTTTGGACCCAGGAGATGGTTCATCAGGTAAAAGTACCTGCTACCTGACAACCTGAGTTCAATCTCTGGGATCCACTTGGTAGGAGAAAACTGAACCCCCAAATTGTATTCTGACCTCTACTCCTACACCATGGTGCAAGTGTTTTCTCTCTCTCTCTCTCTCTCTCTCTCTCTCTCTCTCTCTCTGTAAATAAATGTAAAGAAGATACTCAATTTCTCTCTCAATTCAAAGGAAAAAATTCAAATGCAGAGTTAATAATTTTGCCTATCAGATTGGCAAACTCCACTGCCCAGTCAGGACAAAGCATACCCTTTTAAGTATAGGAGGCTTAGCAGGGATAAAGAGACACCTGTGTCCCTCCCTTGGCTATCAGACTGTGAAATAAAGCACCTTATGGAATTAGAATTTCCCCTGGAATTCTCATGGAAGAAGGGAAACGCTAAAACCTGTGCCAGCCAAAGGGAGGAGCTTATCTTCTGGAAAGAGATTTCATATAGTTCTGACACCTTGTCAGACCACCGCAGGAGACTGGAGTTGACACAATGATGGGTCATGTTTGGTGGGAACACTCATTGACCAGGGCTGCTTAGCTATTCGAATCTCTGACCCTCTACTTAAACCTAAACCTCTGTGAGGACCCAGAAGATTAACTTAGGGGTAAGATCACTGATCTCTTTGTCTCTTTTCCATGTGACCACAGTGAATAAATCTTTTCTCATATTAGTTTTTTACTACTAATATGGCTCTTTCAATGGGCTTATCAAGGATGGATAATGCAACCTCACTTATTGTAGCACAAGCTGTGACCCTAACGCTGTAACAATGGCAGGGATAGAAATTGCATCCCACAGTTCTAGAGGTGATGTGCCAAATTAAGTTCATATACTTCGACATAGTAAGCTCCCCAGTTGTAGCAATGGTCTCACTGATATCAACAGAGGATCACCAACAGTATACACAAAGGTATTCACTGAAACTGTTACCATCAGCCAGCACAGTCTATGAAGGACTGCTTGGTGGGCACCTCTGCCCACAGACCAGGCTGATGAAGAGGAGTGAGGCAGGACAGTATGAGGACAGCACAGAGCCTGCACTTGCACTTGCTGGGTAGCTTTAGTTGTCAACTTGACACATCTGGGTAAAGAGAGCTTCAATTGGGGAATTTCCTCCATTGGACTAGCCTATGGCCATGTCTGTGGGGTATTTTTTTTTTTTGAGTGATGTGGGAGGGCCCAGCCCACTGTGAGTGGTCCACACATGGGCAGGTGGCCCTGTACTGTATAAGAAAGCAGGCTGAGCATGGGCCAGAAGAGCCAGTAAGCAGTGTTCCTCCATGGCCTGTGCTTCAGCTCCTGCCTCCAGGTCCCTGCCTTGAGTTCCTACTTTGGGCTTCCTCAGTGATGAACTATGACCCAGGAGATGTGAGCCAAATAAACCCTTTCCTCCCCAAGTTGGTATTGGTCAGAGTGTTTTGTCACAGTAACTAAAAAGGAACTAGAGCAGAAATTGGTACCGAGAGTGGGGTATTGCTGTAACAGACCTGACCTTGGTGTTTGGGGAAGACTGTAGAAGCATCTGGAACTCTGGACTAGAAAAGTCATTGAGTGCTTAGAGTTTATTGCTGTAGAGCTTGGAACAGTTATGCTGAAAGAGTTGTAGATGATGGAGTCCTGGTTTGTGAAGTTTCAAAGGGAAGCAGAGACTATTAAAGCTGTTTGTGTGATATTTTGAATTGAGAATCTATGGGTTCTGGTCAGCTGAGGATGAAGAATCAGCTGTGATTAAGAAGAGTCCAGAACCACTGAAGCAAAACCTTTGCTTTACTGGGACAATTGACACTGGTTAGTTGGGGCTGAAAAATAAGCTGCTAGTAATAAGAGACCAGCATCATTGTGGTGAAATCTTCTGGCAAGTATTTCCTCAGAGTCAGCACACAGAAGCTGTGGTCCAGAGGGCCCTGGGTCTCCATCTCAAGCTGGGAGCAGGACTTGGTAATGTATAAGGGTCTCCTGCATGGTTCTGGTATTGAAATTGTGAAGGTGTCATAGAGAGCAGCTGAGGCTTGGCAACCTGAGGGGCCAGGAAAGGTCACTGGTGAAAGTGCAGCCTCAATTGCAGTAAAGACCCTCTAGGAATGAAGGGGTCATGGAAAGAATTTTAAGCTTTGCACCTTGAGAGGCCAGAAGAGCCCAAGGGTGAAGGTGCAGCCTCAGTTTCGGTGGAGACCCCAGCTTTTTGGAGATGCCAGGACGGCTACCGGGGCAGAAGCAGGTGTGGAATAGGGCTGGCCTGGGCCATTGAGATGAGCTGTGTGTGTTGTGGGCAGCAAAGTCAGAGATCATGAATGAATCCCAGACATGCAGCCTTGAGCTACTTTGCTGGACTTAGGTTTTGCTTAGGTGTGCCCAATTTTTCCCTTTTGAAATAAGACAGTACTTGTTTTGGATTCTACAGGAGCCCACAGTTAAGAGACTTTTAAAAGAGACTATGTGGACTTTTAAGTATTTGGATTTTTTTAAGGACTGTGGGACTTTTAATATTGTACTGTCTTATGTTGTGATATTAACATCATATCTTGGGGACAAAAAATGTAAAGGTTGTGATTTAATAGTGATGTATTTGTGTGTCAGGTTGACAAGGGGTCAATTGTGCTAGACAGCATTAGTTGTTAACTTGACACACCTGGGTAGAGGGTGCTTCAATTGGGGAATTTCCTCCATTGGACTGGCCTATTGCCATGTCTGTGGGGTATTTTTTTAATTGTTGAGTAATGTGGGAGGGCCCAGCCCACTGTGGGTGGTGCCACCCCTGGGCAGGTTGTTCTGTATTGTATAAGAAAGCAGGCTGAGCAGGGGCCAGGGGAGCGAGCCAGTAAGCCGCATTCTTCCATGGCCTGTGCTTCAGCTCCTGCCTCTAAGTTCCTGCCCTGAGTTCCTACCTTGGGCTCCTTTAGTGATGAACCCAGGAGATGTGAGCCAAATACACCCTTTCCTCCCTGACGTTGTTATTGGTCAGAGCGTTTTGTCACAGCAATTGAAAAGAAACGAGAACATGCACCATGTGCTCTGGGCAGCCAGGTGGGAATTACTAAGGATGTGTCTCTCCAGGGAAAGGAAATGAGGTGGATGTTGTATGCACAACAGAATGGAGGGGGACAGGCCAGCACTGCTAAACTTTCTGTTTAACAGCCTCCAATTTGATGTAGCTGAGGATAACCTTGAGTTCATGACCCTCCTGCCTCCACATCCCAAATGCTGGGATTACAGGTGTCACCAGCAGCCCAGCAGGCTGTGTATGCAAGTTCCCTTGATATTATTCAGCTTCTGTTTGTTTGTTTTACAGTACTAGTGGCTAACCCAGGGCTTTGGGCCTGCTACACAAGTACTTTGCCACTGAGCTAAATCTTCAACTCCCAGCCTTTAAGGAACTAAGTAGTTTTGGCCAAATCAGAGTAAAAGTCCATGGGAAATAAAAAAAATGCAAGTGAGTTTCCTTTAGGGAATGTTTTCTTGGAATCTAAATGTAACTGTATTCTCATCCTTCTCAAGATCCTAAGTACAGCCTGTGGAGCTCAGTCATCTACACTCCTACATCTCTCAAACCCTGTCCTTGGGCAGGTTCTAGCCCTTCTTGCAGCTTCACCATTCATACATCTTGTCCTACCTAGCATCTTCCCCACATGATCTTTTTCTCAATCCAGAAAGCCAGTTTCCACCTTTCTCCCGGAGGATATGAACAGAGAAACGTCCACTGCTGCTGACAGCTACCTCGTGACCAGGAAGAGGCAGCCCAAAAGCAGCTGACTCTAAAAATAGCTGACTCGTTAACCGAGCTAATCATGAAACCCACCTGTGATGCTTAATCTTCACAGTCAACTCGATGGACCTAGAATCACCTAGGTGAAAAACCTCTGGGTATGCCTGTGAGAGAATTCTAGATTAAGTGAGGTAGAAAGAGCCACCCTAAGTGTGGGCAGCACCATTCCATGGGCTGGGATCTCAGAAGAAATATAAAGAAGTGAACAGAGTACCAGCATCCATCCCTCTCTACTTCCTGACTACAGATGCAATGTGACAACTGTAAGCCAAAATAAGCCCCTTCTCCTGTAAGCTCCTTTTTGTCAGGTATTTGGTCACAGCAGCAAGACAAGTAACAAATACAATACCAACAGTTTGATACAAATGCTATAGCCTACAAAGTTCACACTAGAGAACCATGTAATCGAGTTGCTGAAAAAAAAAAAGACTGGTTTATGTTTAGGGTTTTGTGTTGCCATTCATAGTTATTCTTGGCTGCATGGAGTCATTGGAGCAGGTTAGACACACCTGCAAGAAACCAGTGAAATATAAATCAAATAATGGGAGAGAATGTTACAGTCATATCTCGTCTGGGCAAGGATTGTGACTACCTCAGAAGACTAAACTGGAAGGGGAAGCATTACGCCAAAGGGCAAAGTCAGTCAGGAACAGTCACACTCCACTTTCCATGGCCACAGCATCATGTGAGAAACTGCCTAGTAACTGGGAAAAAAAAAAGGACTTGGACAGGCAGGAACCACCTATTTATAGTACAAACAGAACACCTGACTGAAGTGCTGTCACACAACTTCACTGGTTCTTCCTTAGCTGGTGGTTGTGACACTGCGAGCACAGTATGGAAATGCAGAACAAAAGGAGTTTCCTCAACCTCCATGGTGTTTGTTTAAATTACAAATAGTTCTCCACTCTAGTTTGGCTATAGTTGTCTTTATACCAGTCAAAACATCAGACCAGTGTAAAAATTGAGACCAGAACAGCTTCACTTACTTAAAGGCCTTAGGACTCTGCCCACTAGGCATCCATTCAGCAAGATTATTGCCACTGCCAGCACCCAGGAAGATGAAGAGTGAAAAGATAGCTTTAGGATCTGCAGATTTCCTGTGACCTCTGATTATGATTCACAAACGGAGTCAACATCTTTATTGCCAGGTCCTGTACCTGCTTCTCTTGGTATCTGCTTGGAGCGGAGGCTGGATTTCTTTTGGGGTAGTAAAGGTTTAAAGGATGTCACCAGGAGAAACCAGAAAGCTGACGGAATCAATCCCAGGACAATGGAGTCCAGATCAAAAAATGGAATGTAACAGAAATCTATCTATCTAAAGGGCATATAAACATATCTGATATATATGCATACAAAAATATATAATAGTTCAAAATTAACACTGAAAAGAAAATGGGGATTATTATGAGACAGAAGCTGGAATTAGTGAGCTAGGGAGATGGCTCAGTAAGTAAATTATTTGTGATGTAAGCATAAGAACCAGAGTTTGTATCCCTAGCACCCACATAAGCACAGGGGATAGGGTGGTGTGGGTAGGGAGTGGCCTACTGTTATCTCAGTGTGGGAAGTGGAGACAGGATCCATGGAGCAAGCTAGCTAGGCAGATTAGCAAAATTGTCAAGTTATGGGTTCAAGATGGAGAATCATGGAGGAAGACACCAATATCATTCTTGGGCCTCTACATGTACTCATACATACAGGCACACAGGTCTCCACAAACACATATGCCTACACACACCCAAATATACACATACACATACAAGCATACCACACATACACAAGCAAAAAACATAAAAAGTGAAAAAAAAGCAAACAAACAAACAAAAAAAACAACAACTGGGGCTGGAGAGATGGCTCAACAATTAAGACAAGTGACTGCTCTTGCGGAGGTCCCCAGTTCAAATCCCAGTACCCACATGGTGGCTAACAATTGTCCATAACTCCATTTCCAGGGAATCTGATGCCCTCTTCTGACCTCTGTGGACATTGCATGATATTGGTACATCTATGCATTTAAGTAATACATTCATAGACATAAAATTAAAAAATAATAATTTTTTTAAAAACCACCTGGAATTAGCAATATACTCCTTCTAAAATGGGTGATTCATCTAATAAGTAGCTTCTAATCTAATATCATTTTATCAACAACACTTAGTCATTATGCAGAAAATTCTCACATATCCCCTAGTGCCCAGATTTTTATCCCTAACACTAGTCTCCTCTAAAAGGATCTAGCACTTCTTGAAAAGGAGTTGGTTATGGTTTGGAGCATGACACCTCAGGATGCACTGAAGAGGCATTACTGCAAAAATACAATGCTGGGGCTGGGAGATGGCTCAGCAGGTAAGGGTACTTGCCACCAAGGCTAAGGGCCTGAGTTTAATACCCATGACTCGCATGATGGAAGAAGAAAACCAACTAATACCTAGAAGTTTGAAACAATACTATAGTCTACAAAGTTCATACTAGGGAATCATGCAATTGAGTTACTGAAGGAAAAAAAAAAGACTATTTTAAGTTTAGGATTTTGTGTTGGACCCCATTTATAGTTATTCTTGGCTGCACAGAACTATTAGGGTGTAGGTTCAACACACCTGCAAGAAACAGATGAAATATAAATCAAATGATGAGAGAGAATGTTGCTTGTCTAGCATCTGCAGGCTCCATTCCCAACACCACATAAGCAAACACATACATAAATACTGTATGGAAGTGGGCCAGGAACCTAACAAATACTTAAATAAAATAATAGTAAAGATGTGCCTGGTACAGTGGCATAGCCCCATGGCACATCTCTCCAGGAGGCTAAGGCTGGACAGCTTGGGCACAGGAGTTCAGAGTAAGCCTGGGCAATATAGTGAGACCCTGAATCTTTAAAAACAACTTTCATGAATATCTTCAGAAAGGATAAGAAAGCCAACTAGCTAAATAAAATAAAGGGCATCTATTGGCCAAAACCAATAGACAGCTGAAGGTGGTGACACATGACTTTAATCTCAGAGTGTGGGGGCCTGAAGTAGGGAGACTGAAAGTTCAAGGCCAGTCTGGGCTACATAGTAAGACCCTGACTCCAGAAAAAAAAAAAAAAAAAAAAAAAAAAAAAAAAAAAAAAAAACAAAACAAAACAAAGAACCAATGAAGAATGTATAGTACATGAGTATAAAAAGTTGAAAATGAAAAATAATTTTAAAAAGGGGGGGTGGGGGCTGGAGAGATGGTTCAGCAGTCCTCTTCTGTCCTCCACAGACAATGTACCACACGGGTACACTTACCTACATGCAGGTAATACACGCATACACATTTTTAAAAAGTTGAAAATGGGGCACTAGTATAAATGTGTTGTAGAAAGGACCCATTTCAATGTGAGCTTGATTTCACAAAACTGAGGGGGCAGGGACTGGTTTTAAAAGAAAGCTCAAGCCCATTGTGGTGGTGCACGCCAGTAGGATATGCAGAAGAGGTGGAGGCAGGAGGATCATGAGTTCAAGGCCAGTTTAGGCTACATATTTTCAAAAAAAGAACAACCAAAAAAGAAAACTCAAGGACTTTCTTTAATGTGGTACACTATCCCTTCACTAAGTAAGTTAAGTGGTTATGTGTTATGAGGAATATATGTTGTGTTTACTATTTAAGATGTTAGGATTTGCTTTTTTAAGAGTTGAGGCTCAGGCATACTGAAACTCTGATAGCAGGGGATACCTAAAACAGGTTTAAAAGCAAACTGAACTACTACTACTGCTCAGGTAATAGTCCTGAGGAAATGAATCTTGGGTCTACAAGCTAAGGAACACAGGGTGGCTTGCTGGGCAAGCTTGTAGAGGCCACCACTAGAAGAAGCCTAGAGGGTAAAAAACTCCAGGCCAAAGGGAGCATCCTATGGTGCCCCTGTGGAATCTTCATCCAAATGGGACAGGACCGTCAGGCACAGGACATAGTCCAGGGCACTGAAGCTGTGGCATGGTGTCATATGACTGCGCGCAGACTAAGTGCTTGATCTCCACTAGGGAGATGGACATCATCTTTGTCTTCTGGCCTCCTGGGCAGCAGTCTGGTGGTACTGCCACGCGGAGCACTGTTTCTTTATCAGCACCCATCACTCTATCCTGACTCCCAGACCAAAAGCAACACATGATACAAGGAACACAGGGTGGCTTGCTGGGCAGGCTTGTAGAGGCCTTCCAGACCCTCCAAGGCAAAGAGAAGTTGAGGCACATCAGGGCGGTCTGTAAGTCAGCAGCTGCAGCCCACCAGGCTCACCAACTATATCCTGAACACCCTGGGATCACAAACTTTGAAACAATGGTCCCCAGGGAATTGGAACTCCCCTAGGAATTTCATGCTGGAAGAAGGAAAAGCTGAAGCCTAGTGCTAAATTCATCTCCTGGACAGGGACTTCACACAGTTCTGACAACTTATGACCACCCAGCAGGAGAGACTGGAACAGAGACAAA
This sequence comes from Nannospalax galili, assembly GCF_000622305.1. Classification (NCBI taxonomy): domain Eukaryota; kingdom Metazoa; phylum Chordata; class Mammalia; order Rodentia; family Spalacidae; genus Nannospalax; species Nannospalax galili. The sequence continues at coordinate 479,300 of NW_008351360.1, read as the reverse complement.
GATGGATCAGTGAGGGTGGGGCCACACCTTGCCCATGACTGCTTAGCTATGCATACCTTGTACCATCTGTTTAAACCTAAACCTCATTTCAGGCCCAAAAGACAGATTTGGGGGAAGCCGGTGTATGTCTCTTTTTGTTCTTCTTCCCAATGTGGTCATATTAAACAAATCATGTTTTTCTGCTTTTCACTACTACTTGTCTTTTTAAGTGTCCTGCTGAGAATGGGTGGCCAAGCCTAGGCTGTTTAGACTGCTAAGGCCCAGGCTTGTACCATAAAATCTCCAGTATCTTTACCATCAGGGAAATGACACATGTTGTTGAATCCAGAGGGGAGAAAAAAACAAAACAAAACAAAACAACCAGAATGCTCAAGAACAGTAAGATTCAGAGTTCTCAGTTAAAATGATAACCACAACCAAAACTGCAGTAGACCAGGCTGGCCTCACAGAGATCCGCCTGCCTCCACCTCCCAAATGCTGGGATTAAAGACATGTGCTACCACACCTGGCTTTTCATGAATTTTTAAAAGCATATGATCAAAATCATACTTCCTGATTTTTAGTCTATAAGATATGATTGTGGTAGTATCAACTGATCAGCTTGAGGACCAAAACACAACTGGATTAACCAGTTCTCTTTCTATAATACTTCTATATTTATGGGTATACATGCGTGTATAGGTACATGTACACATGTGTGGGGCCAGCAGTAAACCTCAGACATCATTGCTCTGGAGCAGTCCACCTTACTTTAAAAAAAATATATATATATATATATATATATTATTTTTATTTTATGTGTTTGAGTGTATTACCTGCATGTATGCAAGCACACCCATGTCACATGGTGCCTGTAGAGGTCAGAAGAGGGCACTGGATCCCCTGGAACTGGAATTGCAGACAGTTGTTAACCGCCATGTGGGTGCTGGGAATCAAACCTGGGTCCTCTGCAGGTTGTCAGTGCTCTTAACTGCTAAGCCAACTCTCCAGTTCCCACCTTACTTTTTTGAGACAGGGTCTTTCGCTGAACCTGGAGCTCTCAGATTCAGCTAGGCTGGCCAGCAAGCCCAAGATCCCCCAGTTCCACCTCCTCATCCTGGAATTAGAAGTTTGTGATAACATGCCCAGATTTTTACATGGGCGCCTGAGATCAAACTCAGGTTCTCCCATTTGCACAGCTGAGCTATCTCCCCCGTCCCTAACATTTTTAACAGTTTTCTCTTTGCAGTTTTTGGTCATCACTGACATCAATACAGTACTTCTTTAATGCCTTTGATGTCAATTAATGCAGAAGAAGGGCTGAGAAAAAGAACACAAATATTACAAGATAAAAGTGTGACAAAGCTTTCAGGACTGAGACTGCAGACACTAGTCAAACTCAGCATCCTTGACAGTGTGTGAACCCAGGTGAAGGCAGACACCACAGTGAAGAAGTGCAGATGATAAGGAGAGAGGCACAGTCACCATGACTCTTAGACACTAGGCTGATCACCAGACCTGAGGGAAAAGACTGACCTCTGGAATGACTAATAGCCTTTGTTTGCCCCTCCCTGTACAATCTGCTGGCCAGAGATGGCATGTAAGGGGATTTTCTAAGGTGTGAACTCCTCCCTGGGCTCAATAGAGCCCTGAATAAATAAAACACAACTTAAAGATTCAGTTTTTGCACACACCTTCAATCCCAGTATTTGGACAAAGAGGCAGGTGGATCTCTGTGAGTTTGAGAGAAGCCTAGTCTACACAGGGAGTTACAGGCCATTGAGACCCTGTCTCTCAAAAAGAAAAAAAAAATTAATTCGTGTCTCTGCTCCCTAGAGTGTGTAATGACAGGTGGCACGAGCTCCACTACTACACCATATATATCTGTAGTCCCAGCACAGCACATGGAGGGTCATGATGTAGGGAGTAGCATGGACTCATAATGAATTCCTAGGCAGCCCAGACTACATACAAGTCCTTGGGGAAAGAGTGGGCATGTTTTTGCACCACTGATGGACACATTTAGTAAATACGTTCCTTTTATCAGGAAATTTTCCTACAAAAATGTGCTTAATCCTTAAAACTTCTTAAAAATTCTTAAAATATAACACTTGTAAAAATCCTCAGGTTTGCCAGGTGCACGCCTTTAATCCCAGCACTTGGGAGGCAGAGGCAGGCAGATCTCTGTGAGTTCAAGGCCAGCCTGGTCTACATAGTGAGTTCCAGGACAGCTGGGGCTGCAAGGAGAGCCTGTCTCAAAAAGACCAAAAAAAAAAAAAAAAAAAAAATCCTCAGGTTCTCAGTTCTCTACAACACAGTTCCATATGTAATCTACTGAATACCTACTGTGTGTCTACCAGGAAGACATAACACAGTTTGATTCCTTCCCTGAGCAAGATCAGTGGGAAGTCTCGAACACAGAATAAACCCACAGACATTACCACTACATAAGCCCAGGCAAGCACCTGCCTGGCTAGAGGGTCTCTTCCTAAAGTACCTGACCTATCTATATCCTGCGGATCACCCAGAATCAGGACTTCCTGGACCCATGAAGCACTTCAAGCACCCCAAGGAAGGAACCAATGGCAACAGTACTCCACAGTACATGCCCTCCCTCCCTCAAGCAGTGCAGACTGGTGGACACAGATGTGTCTATGCATCCATGTTTGGTCAATGATTCATTCAACAAGTATCGAGTACCCTAAGTAAGCAGGCAGTTAATCCACCCTACCTTCCCCTGTGACATAGGACAAGTCATTTCCTGCATGGACACTGGTTGCCTCAAAGGCCACAGGAGACCAGCCTTCCTCCCTTTCCTAATCTAGCATGCGTGCACGCACACACACACACACACACACACACACACACACACACACACACTAAGCTTCTCCCTGGAGGAATGAATCAGTGCATTCTGAGTGTTCTGATTAACCACAGTCCCTAGAATCAGTAACAATTCTCCCATTCCTTTCCTCCACCCACACTAAAACACTGGAAATTCACTCCATTCCCTTATGAAGCCCCTTGGTAAACCACTCTCTGAGACTTAGCAAAACAAACCATTTCTGCTTGTCCAAAATAAAAGTCCCCAACTTCCCAAGGTCCAGTTGGCTAACAAATATGACAAAAGTAGTAAGATATGTACAATTAAACACCTAAAACTAAAGACCAGTGGGGGTTCACCAGAGTCTAAGGCCTGTCCAGGACTACAGATTCCTAAAGAGAAGAAACCTCCTGGCAGAAGGCTTTAGTAAAGCGGTAGGCAGTCCCTGAGGGGGCCTGTGCAGCCACAGTTGTTAGAAGGGGCCAGAGAGGTAAGATCCTCCAAAGGGATGAGCCCCCCAGGTGAGTGGAGAGGGCCTCCTCTAAGAAGTCAGGGATGCGCAGCTCTACAGAAGATACCATTAGGACAGGGGACACTGGAGAAGGGGAGAGGATGCTGGGCTGGGGAGGACACAACTAGGATGGGGGACACTTGGAAAGGGAGGAGTCACTGGAGGGGATCACTGGGGCTAGGGAGGCAGAGCTGAAGCGTATACAATTAGGACGCAGGACACTGGGGAACCAGGAGAGGACTCTGAGAGGAGCTGGGGCTGGTCAAGGACACCGGGGATGAGGATGCAGGGCTGGAGGACAGGATCAGAATAAGGGGAGTGGGGGGACACTGGGGAGGCAGTTGGAGGAAGGGGTTGGGGGGCAGCTCATTTGGAAAGAGGAAGGGGACAAGGAATGGGGAGGATATGATCAGGATGGGGACACTGGGGTGGGGGAGGGGGCAGGGATTTGAGAGGATAGGATCAGGATGGGGGCCACTGGCCGGGCAGTTGAAGGAAGGGGTTGGGGGCAGCTCCCTAAGAAAGGAGGAAAAGACAAGGAATGGGGAGGATATGATCAGTATGGGAGACACTGGGAAAGAGGGAAGGGATGGGGACAGGGGATGAGGATATGATCAGGATGCGGGACACTGGGTAAGGGGGAGGAGGCAGGAGCTGGAAAGGAGGAGGGGGCGTGGGGCTAGGGAGGTGCGGCTGTAGAGGCTGGAACTGCTGGAGAGAGGCCGGAGGTGAGGATGCTTGCGAAGCAGGTCCCCCAGAGGGGCGCGGGACAGGGACGGGACGGTAACACGCCAGGGTATCCACGGGAAAGGGTCGCTCGCGGGCGGGGTATGGCACCGCGGGCGCAGTCACCTGTAAATGCGCGGGATGCCGGGCAGTGATCAGATTGGGAGGGCAAGGTCGCAGGCTTCCAGAGCTTCCTCGATGGATAGCCACACGTCCGGGTCCTGCGTCACCCGCACCACCTCCTGCGCATGCGCAGGCTGCCGCTGGGTGGTGTCCTGGAAGTCTACATGCCTGGAGGAGCCATAATCTTTCTTAACAAGGGCCTAGTTACCAGCTCAAAGCATGTTGTAATTTATTTTGCCTTCTGAACACCATCTCCAAAGAAAAGGATCAGAGCGCCCTAGAAAACTGCATGGCCGTGGGCTGGGGCAAGTCAAGGACAAGCTGAGCCTGGAACATCCTCAGTGTCAGAAATGACTTTTCCTGTGCAAAAACAGAAGAATGGGGGTTTGGAAGGACACAGGAATCAGTCTGAAAGAGCAACCAAGGAGCAAACGTGAAAGACTTAGCGATAAGTCACATAGCATTGTTATAGCCTAGAAAATAAAATGTAAGGAAATGATTAAAGAAATCAACGAGGAAGGAGTTGGGTGTGTTAGTACAGGCCTACAATCCTAATCCTGGGGAGGCTGAGTCAGGAAAAATTGGAGGCCAGCCGGGCTACACAGACATAGTCTCAGAAACCCAAAACACATAAACAAGTGTGGCATCTGTGTGGTGGCACACACCTGTAATCTCAGCCTTTGGGAGATGGAGGCAGGAAGAGAAGTTCAAGGTCATTCTTGGCTACATAGTTCAAGGCCAGCCTGGGAATACAAGACATCCTGTCTCAAAGAAATGTATTATACTATCATACTTTTTGAGTGATGGTGTAACTAAAAGGGGTCTGTCTTAGGTGTTTCATGATGTTGTGCCTAGGTTCTTTGTGTCTTAAGCAATGAATTGGACAAGACACAGAATAGTAATAGTGAAATTATACATTTATTAGAAAAAAGCATAGAGTATATGCCACAGAAAGGGAGCAGGACTGAGCAATCTAGAGACTCAAGACCCCCAAGTTCTTTCAGGGGTTCCTTTTATGAATTCAGATGGAGAGAGTAGCTGATCCCCAGGGGCAGAAACGGGGTGAAACCTTAAGATGATTGACAGATGGGTTGTTAAATAATTTTGGACCATTTGCAGGTAGGCAGATCATACATCCTATAATTTTAAGTATATGTATATGCATATACATGAGATGGTAAATAGGAGTTTTCCCTTGTCAGGTCATTTCAAGGACAGATTTGCCCTTACAGCACTTATACCCAATACTGGTTTAAGTTGGCTGTGACCCCAAATCACCCACAGGAGGAGAGATCTGGGCATGGCCCTATGGGGAAGGGGCTACCAAGAGGAGGTACCTCCTTGTCAGCAGGCTGTCCCTATGCTTGCCTACCTCAGTGGAGCTATAGAGTTCTTGTTTCTTTTTCCAACTTTTCTAAATTTACCAAATTTTCTTTTAAATATATTTAATTATGTGTAGATGTACGTATGTGAATATGTACATGAGTGTGAGTACCTGCAGAGACCAGAGGCATGGGATCCCCTGCAGTTGGAGTTGCAGGCTGCTATGATCTGTGATGTGGGTGTTAGGAACCAAACTTGGGTCCTTTGCAAGAGCAGCAACTGCTTTTAACCACCAAGCTATCTGTCTAGCCTCCAGTTTTTTCCTTTAATGAATATATATCACTTAATTAAGGGGCAAAAGTAAGATTTGAATACAGTTTGGTTTAAGTGGGTGTTCCAGCAGTGGGATGCTACAGTGTCTGCTGGTAAGTTCTCTGGTTCAGCAAAGTTGGCTTTCTGTCCTCTTTACTAACAAGAAGAGTATACCTGATTTCAGCCCATGTGTCTACGCTGAAAGTTTAACTTCTGGTCTAAGTCTAGAGGGGTGACATTTGAATGTCATACCCAGTCACCCTATCTCAAGTCAGTCAAACTAAATTATCAAGTGACTAGTCCCACTTCCTTGTTTACTTCAGTTAATAATATGAAAAAAGAAAGTTGGGTGGGGCATGGTGGGGTGTGCCTGTACTCTCAGTATCTGGAAGCCTGAGGTAAGATCTAGAGTTTGAGGCCAGCCTGGGCTATACGAAGAAGAAAGAGACAGGTCTCTGTGCTCAACCCAACATGCTAAACCAAAGTAAGATTTTACACTCTCACAAACTTTGCTTCCAGGGGCCTGTGGTAAAGTGCTTTTGGAACAAGCCTGAGGACTTGAGTTGGAACCCAAGAACCATGGAAAAGTTGAAAGAGCGAATGGACTCCGTGAAGTGTCCTCTGGCCTCCACATGCACACATGGTGGAATGCCCCTCTCCACATCATAATAATAACAACAGTAATGGTAAAAACTTTGCCCCCAGCTAGATGGTCAATAGAAAACCATGGCATTTTCCTATTAAACCTTCATTCTATATAATAAATGGATTGGCTGAGGAAACACTGAAAAAAAAAAGAGTGCAAAGGATTCACATAAGAAGTAAATCATTGACAGAAAGTTCACATACATCCAACATTTCTCAAATTATGATCATAATCTAACAAATACAAATTAAAAATGAGTGAAATACAAGTTTCCAATTACAGAAAGTTCAAAAATATTTAATGAGAATTCAATATGTAAATGACTGGATGGTATAATGCCTGGCAGTCACTGCTTGTACATATATAAGTTGGAACAACCTTTGTGGAGAATATTTTGATAATATTGAGGGCTTTAACATAGTTCTTCTAATTGGGCATAGTGGCACATCCCTGTACTTATACTTTAGAAGGTAGAGGCAGGAGGATCAGGAGTTCAAGCCTAGCCTCAGCTAAATAGCGTGCTTGAAGTCGGCCTGGGCTACATAAGATCCAAACAAAAACAAAAGCCTAATTCATCTCTTTAATTTTTTAATGCATATGTGTGCTGCCTGCATGTATGTAAGTTCACCTGTGCAAGCAATGCCTGCAGAGCCAGAAGAGGGCGTTGGATCCCCTGGAACTGGAGTTTCAGGTGGTTGTTAGATGCCATGTGGGTCCTGGGAACAGAATCTGGGTCCTCTGGAGAGCAGTTGGTGCTCTTAACCACTGAGCCATCGCCCCAGCCCCTAATTCATCTCTCTAAACCAGCAATTTGGGCTAGAGAAAATGATTCAGAGGTTAAGAGTGTGCAGTGCTCCCAGAAGATCCTAGTGTGAGTCCAAGCACCCTCATCAGGTAGCTCTCAACCACCTGTAACTCCAGCGCCCAGGAATCTGATGCTATTGTGTAGCAATTTTGTCTAAGATAAAACTTCACATTTTGAGACTAGAGAGATTGCTCAGTGGTTAAGAGCACTGGCTGCTCTTGCAGAAGACCCGGGTTCAATTCTTACATGACGGCTAACAACTGTCTGTAACTGCAGTTCCAGGGGAATTCAACACCTTCTTCTGTAAGTAACCCCAAGAAAACTCATTGGTTCATTAAGTTGGACTTTGGTGGTATCCTTACTTTGGTCTTTCATGGGTTCCCTATCTGGGGTGAGTAGCTACTTGTTCAAATCTCCCCAGGAATAGTTTCACACAATAAATGTCCTCTTATGGACTCTGCAGGCACCTGCACTAACATATGCATGTAATTAAAAAAAAAAAAACAGAGGTGTGGTGGCACATGCCTTTAATTCCAGCACTTGAGAGGCAGAAGCAGGTGGATCTCTGAGTTTGAGGCCAGCCTGGTCTATACCCTGTCTCAAAAAGCCAGAAAACAAAACAAAACAAAACAAAAACAGACATTTGATGTGGAGGTAACTACCTATGGTACATAGAAACTCTAGTCAAAAATTGTGTGCAGAGATGTATTTCTTGAGTGTAAGAGATAGAAATCAAAACAACCAACAGATAAATTTCGAATTCAACTGATTAGCAAAAAATTTAAAACTCCCTAGCAAGCGTGACAAATAGATGAAACTGTCAGAGTTCATCTTATCAGGGATCGTGTAGTTTTCTACAAACACTTTCAAGAACATGGATTTTGAGTCTAATATGTATATGAGTATGTATGTGTGTGGGTACATGTGTCCCACAGAACACTCATGGAGATCAGAGGACAGCTCTTGGGAGTCAATTATCTCCTTCCACTATAGAGTCCAAAGATTGAACTTGGGTCATCAGGCTTGTGGGTGAATGCTTTTACCAACTAAACCATCTTGTTAGCCCCAGACCATAATTTTAAATAATGGCTTGCTTAACAAATGACTTGCCAAATTCCTGGAAATATATCCTCAGGCTCTTAAATCCATGATCTTGTTTAGATGTCTCTTGATGACAGATGCACTGATGCCTTCAAGTCTAGGGCTATAATCATCAAATTGCTATGAACATTTCTGTGCAAGTCTTTGTATGAAGGTATGATTTCATTTTTCCACAGCACAATTTGCAGGATGACTGGACAGATGTTTGTTTAGTTTTATGAGAAAAAATCAGACATTGTAACTGGTCTACATAGGGAGTTGCAGGCAAGCCCAGGCTACAAAGTGAGACCCTATCACAAAACAAAACAAAACAAAATGAAATAAAACAAAACACCCCTCTGGCAAAAGACAACTTATGGGAGAAAGGGTTTATTTGGCTAGGTTACAGTCCCTCATGACAGAAGTCACAGCACAGGAACTTGAAAAAGTTGACCACATTATAGTTAAGGAGCAAAGAATGCATGCTAATGCTCACTTTCTCCATTTTATACAGTCCAGGATTCATAACCCAAGGAATGGTCCTATCCACAATTAAGATGGATCTTCCTACATCAATTAACATTAATCAAGATAATCCCCCACAGGCATGCCAAGAGGCCCAGCTCCCTCTTGATTCCAGATTCCTTCAAGTTGACAGTACTGACAATAACAGGTTCATGTCTAGATGACTAGAAGGACATTGCATCATTTGGTTAAGGGGCAAGTTTTTACAGTGTGAGTTACTGCCTTTGGGGACTGACTTTGTAAAGATGTCATGAGTTATTAGAGGTCAGACTGCCGATGGTCTAGCTCTTTTGCTAGAGTGGATTTCCCTACAGTAGTGTCAAGATGCTCTAAGACAGATTATAGCTTCTTAAAGATAACTCTTTCGGGTCTTGCTTGGAGGCAACAGCAGCCTTACTCTAATCCTAGCCTTGCCCTGAGGTGATAAGAACCCCATTTTGGGGGTGAAAAAGCTCAACACAGCCATCCAACCCAGATTCCAGAATGGCATTGAGAGTTTCCTGTGTTTTATTGCTATGAAGAATGCTTTGACGAATAAGCACGTAGTTATTTCATTTTATAAATATCTATATAAATAAACTTTCAGAAATGGAGTTGTTGGGTTAATAGTTTTTTGTGGTCCTTTCTGCAATCCAGCAATCTAGTGCTGACTTCCTATGGCCTCAGCAGTAGAGGGTGTTGCCTATTTTTTTTTTAACCTTTTTGAGAGAGGGGCTCTCTGTAGTCCCAGCTGGCCTGGAACTCACTATGTAGACCAGGCTGGCCTTGAACTCACAGAGATTTGCTTACCTCTGCCTCCCAAGTGCTGGGATTAAACCAAGCTTGTTGACTATTTTGGGGAATGTTTCTCAGTCATGGGTGAAAAACACCTCAATTTTTTGAAAGCTTGTTTGTTTGTTGTTCTCTTCAAACAGGGTCTTGTGGGCCTGGAACTCAGATACACTATGTAGACTAGGTTGCTTCAAGCTTGAAGCACCCCTCCTTCCTCTGTCCCCCAAGTCCTGTGTCTCAAAATTGCTTTATTAATCACTTGCCTTTTGATTTTCCTTAAGGGGAATTCTCCAGCTAACATTTTAAAATTTGTTAATCTAGTGTGTGTCTGTGTATACATTGTGAGTTGCTTCTCTCCTTTAATCTTGTGGGCTCCAGGGATCCCCAGGCTCACGTGGCAAGCACTTTTACCTGCTGGGTCATCTCACTGGCTCCTCCAGCCATTTTTTTTTTTTTTTGTAGTCATTGTTTCTGGGCTTTGGGTGATAGAAATTTTTTACTCTAAGTTTAGAAAGGAATTTTTCCATGCTCTTTTATTGTTATTTTATGATTCCTGGTTAAATTTTTATGCCTTTTAAGTTTGGAATTTATGAATTATAGATAGTTACATCTATTTAACAGTCCTTCTCTATCCCCAGTTAGTCATCTTTGTAACTGTGACAAATTTGGTGAGAAAAGTCTGGTGTGGTGACACATTCCTTTAATCCCAGCACTCAGGAGGCAGAGGCAGATGGATCTCTGAAAGTTCAATGCCAGCCTGGTCTACTTAAAGTGAGACCCTGTCTCAAAAGAGAGAGAGAAAAGTCCACTTAAAGGAGTAAAGATTTATTTTGGCTCATAGCTTTAGAGTTTTCAGCCTCTGGCTGCTTGGCTCTGCTACTCTTAGGCCGTGAAAAGACAGAACATTGTGGTAGATGCACAGGACAGAACAACCTGCTCACCTCATGGGGACTAGCATGCAAAGAGAAAAGAGAGTTTAAAGTTCTAATATCCTCTCCACACATACTCCAAACATCCTTCCACTGGACCCTATCTCTTGGGGTGTTTATTATTATGCCAACATCATAATCATCTGAACAAATAGACTGGCTCTTAAATTTTTATGAGTGGGCCCAAACTTGGAAGACACTAGTTCATAAGTTCCCCTAGCTATTTATTAGAACGGTCTGTCTCCCAGAACTGTGCTGATGTATCTATCTTGTCACCTCAACCTGTGCAGATGGAACTGTGTCCTCACTCTGTTGTTAGAAATAAAATTTGAAGTCTAAGGACTCTGTCAGTACCAAAGAACACTCGGACAAAGCGAAAGTAACCTGGCAAGGCAGATTTTACTTTTGCAAAAGGGTGATTTGTGAGATTTGTGTGGTCAGTCAGATCCAGCAAGCACATGGGACTTGGAAACTTGGTAAGCTTTTAGCCCTAACCCAAGAGTACCGTGTCTTTTCCCCATTGATTGGGGTCTGACCTCAAAGTCTTTCCCAACTGGCTAGTTTAAAAGAATCTGAGGAAAGGGAGGAGGAGAGTTCCACTCCCCTAGGCCATCAGGTTCAAGAACTCATCAGGACCTTTCCTAAAACAAAAGTCTTCAGGGTGTGGTGGGATTAAAAAATTAGAATTCTTTGTCATAAACCAAGTTCCAATTTTTACAAGGTTTGAAAGAAAAGACTAATATTTAATGTTTCTTATACTGTGCCAATGGACCTGTCTTTGGAACCCCGTTTCACCCGCTATGTCATCCTTTCCCCTAGTGAGGCCACACCCATAATTTATTCAAAATGGTTTCTCCAGCTTATATATTGAATATATAACTTTTTAATAAAACCAAAAATATGAAATATAAAAATTTACAAATACATTACATATATTCTCTAGAGAGAATCTATTGCTTCTATCATTTTGAGTTTTTTCTCTGTACTTATATTAGTTACTTTTCTCATTGCTGTGACAAAATACCCAGACAGAAACAACTTAGGGAAGAGTTTATTTTGGCTCAGTTTGCAGGTACAGTTCATCATAGTGAAGAAGGGATCGTGGCAGGAGCTTGAGAAGTCAGCTCCTCTAGGGTCTCCAGTCCGGAAACAGATAGAGATGAATGCTAGTGCTCATGGTGCACAGCTCTTTCTTTTCTATTGGGTCAGTCAGAGTGGGACTTCCCAGATGGACAAAAATCCATACCCTCAGAGATTTGTCTCCAGGATGATTCTAGATCCTGTCAAGTTGATAATCAGTACAACCATCACAGTACTTTATTCTTGGATTACAGTAATTTAAATGACCCCACCTCTTTGGACCTGATATTTACCTGAGATAAACAATTCTGTTGTGTGAAGACATTGCTTGAGATTTGCAGTTATTTCTTGGTGTTTCCTACCTATCCAGATAGATGAACTGTGTTTACAAATGAATATGCATGCAACTTAGGGGAAAAAGTCTGTGGGGGCTGGAACCATGGTGGTGCTCTGAGCTGCCCCTAACTCCAGCTCTAAGAAATCCTACATCCTCTTCTGATCTCTGCACCTGCACTCAACGTGCTCTAACCCATACTCATACACAAAATTAAAAATCTTAGGGCAGGGCGTGGTGGTGCAGGCCTGTAGTCCCAACACTGAGGAGGTAGAGCAGGCAGTGGATCTCTGTGAGTTCCAGGCCAGCCAGGGCTACATAGTGAGACCTTGTCTTAAAAAAGAAAAAGAAAAAAAATCTTGGAAACAGGAAAATTTATTTTTGTTGCTCTTGTTCTTTTGAGACAGGGTCTCCCTGTAGTCCCAGCTGGCCTGGAACTATGTGGATCAGGCTGGCCTTCATCTCACAGAGATACGCCTGCCTCTGCATCCCGAGTGCTGGGATTAAAGGAATGCACCAGCATGCCCTGCCAAAAAATAGGGTTTATTTAAATATTTATTAAAAGGTGCATGAGTGTATTGCCTGCATGTGCACCCCTGTCGTGCAGTGCCAGCGTAGTTCAGAAGAGGGTTTCAGATTTCCCTGGACCTGGAGTTAGGACAGTTGTTAGCTGCCATGTGGGTACTGGGAATCGAGCCCCCGGGTCCTCTGCAAGAGCAGCCAGTGCTCTTAACTGCTGAGCCATCTCTACAGGCCCGAGAAAATAGTTTTCCAACAGAAAAAAAAAGTAAATTACGAAATAAATAAAAATAATGCAAACCGGCATATTTTTTTCCCCCGAAGTTAATACGCGTCATCATTACGTTTCCCAAAGCAGTTTCCAATACCACTTTCACTAGAGCCCTAAACTGAGGCCTGCAGCGCATGCGTGTTCTTCAGCATCCGGGCACCTAGTCCACGGGAGCGCGCGCGCAGGCGCGTGACGTGCCTAGCGCGTCCTCGGTGCCCGCAAGGCGGGCGGAAGTGAGGTCGAGGGCTCCGGTGTCTGCGCAGCATTAGCGGCAGCGCGGGCCAGGGCGAGGTGTGCGGGACGAGCGGTCGGCCGCATCCGAGCGGTGTCCGGGCGCTGCCCGTCGCCGAGCCACACGCCAAAGTCCGGCGCGTGCCAGTCCCCGAGGTGCAGGCCGCTGTGAGTGCGGAGTGGGGGCGGCGGCTGCGGGCCGGGACGAGGGGCGGCCGGAAGTGCGGCGGCGCTTTGTGCGGAGGGGTCTCGCGGGGCCAGTTGGGCCCGGCGGCCGCGCTTTGTCCGCGGCGGGGCCGAGGGGCGGGGCGCAGGTGGGCGGGGGCGCTCGGCCTCTGAAAGGTCGCGGGTTGCGCGGAGGAAGCGGAGCTGCTCCGCCCGCTGCTTCGTCGTCCGCTGCCTGGCGGAAGTCGAGCATCCTGCTCCTGCTTGAAAACGTAGGCTTTTGAGGATTTTAGCAAGGAAAGGATGATTCGGAGCACAGTCTGGATTAATGTGAAAAACAAAGTACGCCTTGATAGAGTGTCCACATGTAGTTTCTCTGGTGCTTTGTATGAGTTAATGTTTAGTCAACGTCACATAAATATTTTGGAGTGTTTTGCGTGTAAGAAAGCTTTACAAATTAAAAGGCTGACTCGTGAGCTTTTTGAAACCATACACACAAAAATGAAAAGATTTATGGGGTTCCTATTCCTTAAACTGCACAGTTAGCCTTGTTACGTTGTCAAGTATGACAAGATTTTAAATAAAAAAATTTTTTTTTTGCTTCCAACAAAAAAATTAGAGAAACACCCCTTAAAACTTTGGTAGGTCAAGGAGTAAAGAAAGTATTGCATTGCTTGACAGTCAAGATCTGAGACATTTAGGCTGTTTCCAAATGCCGAAGTTACTGTGGTGGAAACTGAAGATTTTTGCCTCCCAGTGTTTTTATAAAGCACGCTTGCCTGTATCTCACTTATGCAACATTTGGGAATGTTTTGTTATGCAAGAAAGCTCAAAAGTGCGTTAAAAGTGGGACCAAAGGAAAGTTAAGGTCTGAGAGAAAGGGTGTTAACAGGCTTTGAATTGGAGTCTGCCTGTTGTCCTTGTTAGAAGCAGTTAACAGGCCCACCCCAGTGGCTGGCTGCCTTCTCTCTTCCTCTTGTCCCTGAGGAGAGTGGAAGTGGCCCAGGGTGTAAATTAAGTGGGGAATCCGGGAGAAGGAAGTAATGCCTGTTAACTACTACTACCCATTGCCTGCTTCCCAGCTGGTTTGGGCCAGCTCTACACCTGACTTTCAGACTTTTATTTTAAGGGTAGACAGAGTGGTAACATGCCAATATTTGATGATCCTAAACACTGAGAAAATAGGAAGAGCATAATGTCACAGAGATTAGAGTTAAGAAAAATAAAAATGCATCTTAAAAACAATTTGTGTAGGTTTTGTGGATTAAGAAAATTGTCTTCTTGACAATTCATTTTCCTGGACCAGTTGAGAACAATTTAAAACCTGTGCAACAGTAGGACTATGTCTCTCTGTATATTTATTTTGAAAATCTCAGTGTTCTGTACAGAAATATATGAAGTTGTCCCAGGAGTTTACAAACAGGTGAAAGCTTGAGTTTGGTGGAGTGTAGAGTTTTCTACTAAGATATACTCTTCTTGCTGTCAGACATAACCTGAGAATTTTAAATATCAGTTTTTCTAACAAATATTGAAGCTTATGCATGGTTGTCTCTGAAGAGAGACCATGTAAGCCCTGTAAAGTTAGTGTTGATATGAAATACTAAACTCTTCCGCCTTTAAAATTGTGTAACTCCAGCTTCTCCTGGGAGCTTTATTTAGATCATGGTATGTTTTAATACTCAAGATTGAGGAATTCTTGCCATCGTCTTTATTACAGGTACATCTGAGGTTTGTTCTGATGCACGTGTCAAATAACCCTTTGAATTCCCAAAATTGAGTCATTTCAAATAGGTTTCCTATTAAAATTTAAAAAATTGCTGCCCCTGTATCTAGTTCTGGAATTCAGTACTTGGTCCTCTAGCACAGTAGCGGTATTGGTAGTTGCTCAGTGACCAGTAGCACTAGGAAACCAAATAGATTAATGCTAATAGGTTTTTTTTTTTTACGTTTTCATTATATAGCCCTCGTCCCAACATACTGAAGTAAAGTTTACTAATGTTTAGCAGTATTTACTCCTTTTTTAGAAATGTTTTAGATTACAGGCACCATATACTTATTTCATATTTCTAAAAAATTACATATTTGCATATAACCATAAATAACAAATTTGGCTGTAGGGTGCCGTCTGATACCCAGCCCATGTTCAGTTGTATGCAGTATGTCGTCAAAGTACTTTTTGAGATCGTTCCATAGAAATGACTCTATACAAAATCCACCCATTACGTTTAGTGTAAATCTATTTTTATCTAGAGACACCCTCCCCCCCTCAACAGTCATCAGTCATTGAGAATCCTCACCTTTGGATTTGTGTGGTTGCTTCTTAGTGGCACTAGGTGTGTTCATCACACTCATTGACTTTCCTTGGAGCAGTGCATCTTGGATGATAAAGAGGAACTTGAACTCCTCTCCTGTGAAGGTGCACACTTGTTAAGTAGTTTGAGTGATAGAAGATTGATCAGGGCTCAAGTTTTATATCTGTTACTCAGGTATGCATTGATAATTCTGAATTAGATTTTAAGTGTCCGAAGTTTTGCTTTTGAGACAGAGCCTGGAACTCTATATAGACCAGGCTGGCCTCAGTCTTACAGAAATCCTCTTGCCTCTGCCTCTGTGGAACTGGGATTAAAGGCATGTGTCCAGTTCAAGTTAATTTTTATTATCAGAAGTCCCGTGTTTTTGCTAGGTATTTATTCACATTTAGAAGGTGTTTATGAGCTCCCTCTGCTGAGCACTGTGAAGATACAGGGGAATGGTGTCAAATGAGGTATTTTCCCTGCCTTTGGGCTTACAGTAAATGGACTCGGATGTTTGGTATTTGGTCACAGAACTGTGTGACTGGTTTTCTTTCACCGAACTAAGCCATTCTGCCAAGTTGGAAAGGGAACTGCAACATTTTCTTTCATCAGTCTTATGATATTTTACTTGTCTTTTTTGGTGCCAATAGTAGAACCTAGGGCTTCAAACATGTAGACAAGTGCTGTGCCTTTTGTCTGTAGCCCCAGTCAACTGTATTTTTTATTTCCTTAAGACTTTTTAGTCACTTTAGGGAATGTTCTAATTTGCTTTCTGTTACTGTGATAAAACACTCTGACCAAAAACAATTTGGGGAAGAAAGGATTTATTACATCTTAACAGCCTGCCGCTCATCATTGAGGGAATTAAGGGCAGGTGCCCAAGGCAGGAACTGAAGGAGAAGTCATAGAGGGATACTGCTTACTGGTTTTGCTCTCCTGGCTTCCTCAACTACTTTTTTTTTTTTTTTTTTTTTTTTTTTGAAAAGGGGTTTCTGGGTCCCCCCAGGGGCGCGGACACCACA
>NW_008351360.1:405700-462746 GCF_000622305.1 Nannospalax galili | reverse complement strand
AAACCTCTATCAGATGTGTCGCTGGTGAAGATTTTCTCCCATTCTGTGGGTTTTCTGTTTGTTTCTTTGGTTGTCTCCTTTGATGTACAGAAGCTTTTTTGTTTGTTTGTGGGGGTTTTTCTTTTTTTTTTTTTTTTTTGTCTTTTTGAGACAGGGTCTTCAGGTAGCCCCAAGTGGCCTGGAACTCACAAAGAGCCACCTGCCTCTGTGTCCCAAGTGCTGGGATTAAAGGCATGTGCCACCACGCCCAGCTCTCAGCTACTTTAAAATTTTTGTATTTTATTTATTATTTTTATTTTATGTGTATGAGTGCATTGCCTACATGTATGTAAGTGCACACATGTCATTCAATGCCCATGGAGGTCAGAAGAGGGTGTCTGATGCCTTGGAGCTTGGTTTACAGATGGTTGTTAGCTCCCATGTGGGTGCTGGGCATTAAACCCAGGTTCTCTGCAAGAACAGCCAGTATTCTTAACCACTGAACCATCTCTTCAGCTCCCCCCTCACCTACTTTTCTTATACAGCCCAGGACTACCTGCCCAGTGATGGTATGGCCCACAGTGGATTCAGTCCTCCTGTATCGAAAAGAAAATACCTCACAGAATGGCTACAGGCCAATCCGATGGAAGTAATTCCTCAGTTGAGGGTCCCTCTTCCCAGATGAGACAAATTGAAAACTGAAGCCAACCAACCTAGTGACCGTATATCATTAGCTTCTGGAGAACTAGTCTGATTTCTCTAAAATGTTTCTGGTCTTTGGTCACTACTGTGGCAGTGCTGCCTCTTTAGCCAAGGTTTTCCTCATCCCTGCCTCTCTTCCTCACCAGAGTTTGCTCTTTTCACCCAACCTCAAGAATGCTTTTTGCACTTTTGGCCATTAACCTTGTTTGTCCCGAGCCACCACTAATCATGATTTATTTCTTATGGACCTGTGCTGTCCAAAACAATAGCGGTTACCTACATGTGATTAAGTGAAACAAAAAAGTAGTGTACCATATTTGGACAGCAAAGACGTATGTTTCCATTTTTACAAAAAAAAATATTGGATGTTGCTTTTTCTGGACTGTAAATTTAGAAGGGAACTATAATTTCCTCTAGTTTTCTCAGTAGCCCTTACATGGTACTTTGCCCATCTTGAATTCAGTGAAGAAAATAAAATCTGATCCTGGCATGGAGGAGAACTAGAGTCTGGAAAGTATTTTCTTCTTGAAAGATGATAGATGATTCACAGGTGTACACACACAGGTCAGAGGAATAAGAATTGGCGCTTGCTGGTTTGTGTGTTCCTACACTACTGTCCTTGTTTTCTCTATCCATAGGCCTGTGCTGTCAGGTGCAGTAGTTCTGGCTATGTGTGTCTGTTTGAAGTTAAAGCTAAAACATTAGATCCTGCACTGGCCACATATTTAGGTATGCTTGGTCAACTGTGGTAAGTGGCTGTTACCTTGGACCTTGCAGATAGAGGAGAGCATCGTCTTTGGCTGAGATTGTCAGCTGTGTGTAGTTGAGGATATCAGGGCAAATTAGCTTAGGTTTAAAAGTCACTGGTGATGTCAGTTTGTTCTTAACGTAGACTGTGATTTTTAACAGGCTGAGAATGCTTGGTTGTGAATTTTTTGTCAAATGAGCCCAAATTTTGAATTTTTGTTTTGTTTTCTGAGATGGTCTTGTTTTATAACCCTGACTGGCCAGGGACTCATTATGTGAAGCAGGCTGACTTTGAGCTTGTGATCTTCCTGCCTCTGTCTCACAGATGCTAAGATTCAAGTGTAGGCATCTTGGCTTGGCTTTTTAATGTTTTCCTTTTTAAAAAAGAACAGTTTAAGGGCCTGGAAAGATGGCTTAGTGGTTAACCATGCTTATTAGGCTCCTGCAGAGGACCTGAGTTCAGTTCCTAGCACCCACATCAGGAAGCGCACAACTGCATGTAATTGCAGTTCTAGGGTATCCAACACCCTCTTCTGGCTTCTCATGGGTACCTGCAGGCATGTGTGCCTGCCTGCACGTATCACATAAATAAAAATAAAACCTTTAAAAGAGCAATTTTAGGTTGACATCAAAATTAAAGAATAAGTAGTTTCCATATCCCCCTTACTCCTTCCTCATTTTGAATTAAAGATCTTAATCTTTTATAACCACCTAAATCAGTGAGTGACCTATCAGATGAGGAGTGAGGAAAACTTAACACTTTATCACTTAGGACACTTCCTAGGGTACTAATGAAAGTCTTTTGAAGATGGGGTAAAATCATAGCTATGCAAATTCTTGAACTTTTCAGGGAAAAAAAGGATTAGTAAATGATAGAACATTGAGTGGGTTAATACAGTGACTAGGCAATAATCTTTTAATTTTTTTAGTTTTATGAGTGTATGGTCTGCATGTAAGTGCACCTATGTCCCAGAGCCCACAGAGATCAGAAGAGGGAGCTGAATCCCCTGGAACTGGAGTTAGAGATGGTTGTTAGCTGCCTTGTGGGTTCTGAGAACCAAACCCTGGTCCTCTGCAAGAGCAACCAGTACTCTTGACCAGTAAGCCATCTCTCCAACTCCAGTGGACAATAATCTTTTAGGAAAATATATTTAACAAAGATGATTCAATAACAGAAACATGGAAAAGGATCAGTGCATTCATCTTGTTTAGAGGTAACCACTATTCACATTTTTATGTATTTCTTCCCAGACTGATCTGTCTTTGTATTGGAGATGTACCTGCCCATAGGTGAATGTATATTTGGTTCCACAGTGCATAATGCAATGTTGTGCCCTACTGTTTTCACATGGTATAATTTCTATGTTTTTTTATTTGCTTATTGAGACACGATCTCATGCAAGCCTAGACTAGCCTTAAACTTGTGACATTCCTGCCTCAGACCCCTGAGTGCTGGGATTACAGGCATGAGCTACTGTGCTAGCTTTAATTTTTGTTAAACTTTATTTAATATGTGTGAATATAGTGCCTGCGTGTATGTAAGTGCACCTGTGTCATGTAATGCCTGAGGAGGCCAAAAGAGGGCATTAGATCCCCCGAAACTGGAGTTATGGACAGTTATTAGCCACCATGTGGGTGCTGGGATTCGAACCTGAGTCTTCAAGAACAGCCAGTTAGTTCTCTTACCACTGAGCCATCTCTCTAGCCCCTCATTTTTGTTTTTAAAACAACCACCATCCTTACCCCTGTGGGCGACTGAACTCAGGGCCTTGTACATGCCAAGTAAGGGCTGTCAGTGAGCTATGGTCCAGACTCTTTAAAAAACAATTTAAAAAACAACTGTATGATAATTTCGTGCTCTGGCTATATCATGGTTTATTTAACTGTAACATAGACATGAAGGTTAATCGTAGAATTTTCTCATTTTAAGTAAAGCTGTAATGGATACCTTTTTCTCTTAGTTCTGATGGATTGAAGAAAGTTGTGAAGACTACTTGATCCTGGTTGGGCACAGGTGATTGTTAGGACTAGGGAGTTCCTTTTCTGTTCTCTGTTGGTTAGGAGCTACAGAAAATACATTGATTTATAATAGGCTAGAAAAAGACATTTGCTGCCTCCTTTTTTAGGACTAATGGTGGGGAAAAGTCTAGAAATAAGTACTTGGCTAAATCACCTTTTTTTCCCCCTTTTAGTTCTTGAAATCATGAATCCTGTTTATAGCCCTGGGTCTTCTGGGGTTCCCTATGCAAATGCCAAAGGAATTGGTTATCCAGGTAAGCAAGTTGAATTTTGTTTTCATTATTGAACTTTGAATACTTGGTCTGTTTCCATGTCAGTATAAACATTTGCAGTAGGCAAACCCAGCTCAAAGAAGTTTTAGTTAAATAGGAAGGAGGGAGGGAGGGAGGGAGGGAGGAAGGAAGGAAGGAAGGAAGGAAGGAAGGAAGGAAGGAAGGAAGGAAGGAAGGAAGGGAAAAATCAAGAGAAGTCTGGCTTACGTTAGAGCTGGATGGGCGTGGTTAGGACCAGGACCTACTTTCTCTACCTCCTGGTTGCTCCCTTCTTCAGTATTGGTTTATGAGGTTCAGCCCCTTTGAGCAGTCCCTGAGTAGAAGCCTCGTTATCTCTGCCCCATAGGAAAGACCAATGGACTCTCCCAGTCCCTGTTCACAGCTTTCCTGGCTTTTGTCCTGGTTGAGCAGTACTTCTGTCTCCCTGGTCCAGCGAGGGGATCCTGTTGAGTACCTTAGGCCTAAGCCAAATCCTTGCTTTCAGTGGAGTCTGTTAGTCAGAGCTGAGCTGAGGGAGGCCATAAAGTGAAAAATGGGGAAATCAGAACTTGTTCATACATTGCAAATGGTTATCCTGATTGGTTGGTTAAACAAGGAATAGTTATTTGTAATATTACAATTTCACTGTGGGTTCTTCCCCCTTTAGTACGGATGATGGAACCCAGAGCTATGCTGTGCTAACTAGGCAAGTGTGCTGCTACTGCTGCTACATTCATACCCTGTGTGTTTTTGAGATGACCTTTGTTAGTTACCCAGGCTATCCTTGAATTCACTTTATAGCTGAGTGAGGCTGACTTTTCGATCTCTTTGCCTCAACCTCCTGTGTAGCTGAAATTACAGGCTCGCCACCATGCCTGCCTTTCATTATGAGTTTCGAAATCCCGTAACATGGGGGAAACCATGTTGTTACAAAACACTAAGAAACTGGAATAAGCCAGGCATGATGGTGCACGCCGTTAGCCCCAGCACAGAGACAGAGGCAGGTGAATCTCTGTGAGTTCAAGGCTAGCCTGGTTTACATAGTAGAATTACAGGCCAGCTGGTGCTACAGGGAGACCCTGTCTCAAAAAGACCAAAAGAAAAAAAAGAAAATGGAATAATACATTTTACAAATGTATAGCTGAACTTGCAAGAAGGAAAAGTAAGTATCTGTGACCAGATTTGAAAGTGATCCAAAACTTGCTTGTTTGGCCATGGAGCTGTGGGTCTTGTGTCTGTCCTCAGAGTATTGGCTGTAACAACCCACATGGGGACAGAAGAAGACGCTTAGAATGGAGTGAGAGTCAGTTGGCTTTCTCCTCAGGCAACCTGATCTCTAGACAGTGGTCCTCCCACTGAAGAGGTGGAGCGTCTACTCACTGGCCCCACAAGGAAGCTTGTGTCTTGAGTGGGCTCTGAGAATTGGTGTCTTTCTGAAGTGCTTGTAAACATTTAGGAGTTTTTGAGGCTCTGGTTTGTATTACTTGTGCTTCCTAGTAGAGGGCATCCAGAAGTTGAAAAGCTAACTTCAAACACCCTTAGCCCTAGAATACCTGACAGCAACAAATTCAGAGTTGCATTGTCTTCAGTGTAGTTTGTGTGGGCTTCCTGCAGAGTTCTACCTGCTCCTATGCAAAATTATTATAAATCAGGTAAAAGTCATTAGTCACTCTCTGTTAGGTAAAAGTTACTAGTCAGAACAGACAATAGGAATGGAACCAGCAGGCAGAAGCCATGCTGTTAGAAAGTTGAGGATACTTGTACAATAAAGAACCCAAATCCCGAGAGGAGAACAAGATGCAGAGGGATGGGGGAGAGAAACAACTGAAAAAGAGGTGGGGAGAAGAGAAAGGCATTCAAGCCAGATGTAGATTAATTTGCAGATAGAACACTGCTGAGGGTGAGCCAAAATGCTATATAAGGAAATGGCAAGAGAGGAAAATAGACTGCTTAAGAACTTTGAGGGGCTGGGGAGCAGTTAAGAGCATATACTGCTCTTCCCTGAGGACCTGGGTTTAGTTCTTAGCACCCACATTGAGTGGTTCACAACTACCTAGAACTCCAGTTCTAGGGGCTCTGATGCCCTCTTCTGGCCTCCACGGATTACCCACATGCATGTGCACATACACACAGACTTATAAATATACATAAGTAAAAACCCTTTATAAAAAAAAGGAAAAGGAGCCAGGTGTGGTGGAACATGCCTTTAATCCCTACACTGGAGAGACAGAGGCAGGCAAATCTCTTGAATTCAAGGCCAGCCTAGTCTACATAGTGAGTTCCAGGCCTCCTGGGGCCTATGTAGTAAGAGCCTTGTCTCCACCCCTCACACCAAAAATGAAAAAATAAGAGAGGAAATAGACTGGTTAAGAAATTTGAGAAGAGTTCCTCAGAAAGACTTAGTAGAAAGATTAGAAGAAAAAGAATGACAGTTTTCCAGTATTGATGAAAAATAATGGGGGATAAGACCTCTTGTTTTTTTTTTCTGATAATATTTTTATTTTATGTGTATATTGCCTGCCCGTGTGTAAGTATACCCATGTTGTACAGTGCCTGCAGAGGCTAGAAGAAGGCATTTGATTCCCTGGAACGGTTGTTACTGCCATGTGAGTGCTGAGAATTGAAACTCTATATAAGAGCAGCCAGCCGGTGCTCTTAACCACTGAACCATCTCACCAGCCCCAGACCTCTTGTTCTTAAAAGTATTAACACTAATTTAGATGAAGCAGCAAAAGAGGATCCTGAATGAATCTCAAGGCAGGGAAATAGCCAAACACCTGTGATACTAGCATTACCTGATTCATTTAAGGCATCAGTTGTCTCAGCTTATCACCAGTCTGGACAAAGCTGTGGATACTGAGATGTGTGCATTTTGTTCCTGCCCCTCAGTCATCCTGGGCAGGGATTGACACGCCCTATGTCAAGATTGAAGTGTTTTTCAGACTTTGTGGATTATACATCTCAGTTGTGCCACTAGCACAGAAGCAACCCTTGACAACCATTGGTATGGCTGGTCAACAATTGAAAACAGGTAGTGGGCTGAACTGGCCCTGTGACCATCATTTGAATGTCCTTCCCTGGTCAAGATAATTTTATAGTAAGCCATTATTTTAGGTAGGTTTTTTTTTTCCCCCCTCATTTTTGCTCTAAATTAGCTTTAGAAAGAAAGCCTCTGTAACCTCGAAGCAAAGTTTTGTATATTTTCTATAGTTTTTCCATACTTTAGCTTGGCAATTTCTTGGTTTTGGTATCTAAGTCACTCTGACTTAGAAAGGTATTAGTGCTGGCACTAGTACCTAGGGGTCAGATCTGAGATTATGTGCCTGCTGAATCTGAGGCCAGGCCAGTGTAACTTCAGTGCCAAGGTTGATAAGACATGGAGGCAATTCTTCCTCCAGGTTCTGTCTGTGTAGTAATTACTGGTACTGCTGAGTTTCTTAGTGCTGTTGCTATTTTCTCATTTGTAACACCTGGCTTTGCTCATTTTCTTTTATTCCAAAGAGGCAATTTTTAGCACATTTTTACAGAAATAACTTGAAGCAGATTACATAAAATATATATATACAATGAAATTTAAAGGAGGAAAAATAGGAATAAGAACTCTTAAAAAAAAAAATAGGACTGAAAGACCAAAAGATTTCCCAACATGGGGTCAACTTTGGTGGAATAATGAAGGTCTCCATTGTTTTTGTTTTTCTTGGCGGGCAGGGGGGAGGTCCTAACGAGTTTATTGGGCTTCCTAACAGAGCATAGGGTGGGGGTTTATTTACAGAAGAGTGGGCTCCCCCCGCCCCCATTTATGCCTGAACTGGAAAGTCCACACTCAAATATAGATCCTGTGACTTGCCGACAGCTGCACAAAATGGCAAGAGAGGTGCCTCATGGCATTCTCAGCTTAATATTTCCTTAGCCCCTTCCCCATATGCAGTTTAGGTTGACTGATGGGTGGAAGGGGTAACTGACTCCTCCATGGACTCCTTGACGGACATGGGAAGGAGGTATGACTATAGCTGGTGGGCATAGTGGTGGGAGGACACTTCCAGTTAACACTCCACTCCTTCCTCTGGTTCTTTCTGCCAACCTCTTGCGCATAAGCCCCTGAGCCTTGGAGGGAATAATAGGTATGAGATGATCTTCCTCCCATTGTGGCAAGGCACTGAACTTTTGGGTCTCTGCATCATCTGTTTTCCATGGGCTGCTGGCTCATTTCAGTGGGATTCCATCTACTATACAAACACACAGCAAGAAGCAAGAACATCTAAACAGTGGCTGCTATAATAACCTATGGACATAAACACAAATGGTACTTTAGCAGGTGCATCATATCCATCTAACAAAATAATCACAGTGGCGTCCCTACTGGGGCCTCTAGCCTCCCCTTCCACAGGGGTTTGACTTGGTCTACAATACCAGATGTTTGTTCCACCTTTAGGAGCGGGCATCATATCCAATTGAAAATTTGCTGGTTGTACCTACGCTAGACATGCCACTGTTGCACTGGTACATCTTTTTTGGCATATTGATAGTGCAGCACTGGGGGTCTGTCATTGAGTAGAATTACAGGGGACAGTTCTCCCCATTTGCATGTCCCCTTCTGGCACTATGAAAGCCACCCATTCAGTGGTAGGGAGTTTCCAGCTTAGTCCAAGCTTGATTTCTCTCTCTCCCATGCTCACATCATGCAGTGTCTTCAGCAATAGGGTTTTACCAACCAATTCCAGTGTGCAGCCAACATTATTGGCAATGACTTTTATTGTTTTGGGAACCTCTAGGGCCCCTTTGGCTAACAGCTCATAGGGGGCAGCCCACCTCTGGCACTGGGATTTTCATTTAATAACTGTATGGCTTCTGGTAGGGCTTTCTTCCATGCTCATTTTCTTTTATTCTTTACCTTTTAAGAAAACATTAACAATATTTTATTACATTTATTTATCGTGTATTGTGTAGGTACATGTACCGGTATACATGTGCCATGGTGCATTTGGGGATGGCTGAGGACAACTTAAAGGAGTCGGTTCTTTTCTTTCACCATGTGAATCGTGGGGCGTGAACTTAGGTTGTCAGACTTGACAGCAAGCACCTTAACCCATTGAACCATTTCACCAGTCTCTTACCATGTTATTGTTGTTCTTTTTTTGTTTTTTGGGTTTTTTTTTTTTTTTTTTTTTTTTGGGTTTTTTTTTTTTTTTTTTTTTAAGAAACAGGATCTATCCATGTAGCCCAGGCTGACCTCTAACTCTCAGTTCTCCTTCCTCTTTGAGCAAAGCAATTATAGGTATGGGCCATCATGTCTAGCAAAAAATATATTACCACACTTTTGAGCCATATCTTTATATACTGTTGTCTGCCTTAAGACTCACTATTTTTATCAGGTCAGCCACTCACAGTAACTTTTAGAGAGAGAGAGAGAGAGAGAGAGAGAGAGAGTGTGTCTTTGCTTTTCTATTGCAATATTTCCTTGTGAAGTCATTGCCCATTATCTGGACAACTCGCTTCATTAAAAATTTTTTTTTCTTACAAGTCCACCACAAAGTGTGTGTGTGTTGGGGCGGGGGGAGGATTTTGCTTTCATTTTGGCAGCGTATTTTCCACTATATTTGTTATAATGGCTATAATTACCATAAATTTGGTAGATTAAAACAGTAGTAACTTACATACTCAATGTCCTGGAAGCTAGAATTCTAAGATTAAGGTGCTGCCAGGTTACACTGTCTGGAGACTCTGAGGAGAGTCCATTGTTTGCCTGCCTCTCTAGTTGGTGGCACTGTTGACCACCCCTGACTTGTTGGCCGTGGCTGTCACTCCATTTCTGCCTCTGCTCATACTCTCTTCCTTTGCTGTGTATTTTAGTAAGGACAGTTGTCTTTGGACTTATAGCCTAGTAGTAGGTTGTTGCTCACATCAGGTCACAGTCATAGATTCCAGAGATCTCATGTAC
Source organism: Nannospalax galili (assembly GCF_000622305.1). Lineage (NCBI taxonomy): Eukaryota > Metazoa > Chordata > Mammalia > Rodentia > Spalacidae > Nannospalax > Nannospalax galili. Next base: position 453,110 of record NW_008351360.1, on the reverse strand, counting down.
CTTTTGGGAGGACTGTCCTCCAGTTTTTTTTTCTTTCAACATTGAATACAGATTTTTACAAAGTTACTTTGCTCAGACTTTAAAAATATAATGGTGTTGTCTTCTGGTTTATTTCAAAGTGATTTTTGCTTTGAGTGTGCCTCTGTAGATGTCTGCCCACTCTCATGTCCTTTGTTGTCTTTAAAATACTATTTTTACCATGATGACTAGATGTGGGGTTTTCATTTTGCTTAGCATGTAGAAAGCTTGAGTCTGGATTGAGTTCTTCCAGTAGTAGCAGTAGCTTTCCACATCTTCTTTCTGTCTCTTTCTCTACGGAAAAGTAAATAAAAGCACTGATGTTCTGCATTTTCCCTATCAGCTTCTTACAGATAACTTCTGCTGATCCACTTCCACTTTACTCATTTGATTGCTACAAAGCCCATGTGTTGAATCAAACTTTTCATCTTGTTCTTTTCTCCAGCATTCTCTTTGGTTTGCTTGTCAGCTCACTGCATCTCTGCATCACCTGTGGTTCCACTAACCTCTTGTCATGTAGTATTTTTCTTGTCTTTTAGCCATGTAGTCCTCTCTTGGTCTGCCTAGGGGGTTTGTCTTTGGTTGTCAGGCATGTTATAATAGAATTGTAGTGTCCATTTGATATCTTCCCTTGCCTGGCAGCTACCCTGATGATCTTCCTCCACATAGAAGTTAAATTTGTATGTTTTCTTTCAGCTTGGGCAAAGCTTGGGTTCCCGCTTCCATACCTCTGTGGGAAGCTGTCATGTACTTCAGTGAGTTTTAGTTTTTCTAAGTCTTTTGCTGAGATAGCTTTGGAATGTGTCATGGCTTGAACATGGTTCATTTCGTTTAAAGCTCTTCAAGGGCCCAATTTTATCATTGTAGTGCTGCAAGACCACCAAAACCTACCTTTATTTCTCTTGCCCTTGTTAAAAACTGGTAAGTTCATGTATTTTTGTTTCTCTTTGATGCGTACATGTTCTAGACACTGGGATGGAGTTAGGAACACATAATTTTTAGGAGGATGACATTTGTGGAAGGTCAGAGGAAAAGGCAGAATTAGGTAGGGAGAGCCTCAGACTGGGGCACTCAATTGTGGAAGTCTCAGCCAGCCCATCAGGTTCTAGGGACAGTTAGAGGTGACCTTCCTAAGGCAGGTAGAGTTGCTGGGGGCTGGCACCCACAGTACTCCAGTCAAATCATAGATCTTTCTGGAGAGGAGAGGTAGGTGTAGTTGTCAACTAACATATTCTAGGAATCACTTGCATAATTGTTCACAGAGGTTGCCTGTTCTTTTGTGGGGTTTCCTCAGTTTGTTCAGCAGGCATCCTTTAATAAGTGTTGAAGTGTTCTGCTTGTAGAATGTTGCACAGTGAATAGCCTGGTTCTTGGGTTGACTGCATTTGTGGAAGTGACCTTCAAAGTGGATTCCGAGACTCTGGAGGGGGGATCATAGTAAACGCTTGTGCAGGTTTAAGTCCAGCTGACTTGTGTTTTGTACTCATAGAAAGTGTGTTTCCTCACAACCTTGCTAGCAGTAGACTGCTTGCTGATCAGTGTTGGAAAATTGTATCAGTGTAGTTGCTGTTCATGTCTGTTATTTTTAGGTTTGTTTCTCCTACTGAGTTTTTGTTCTTCTAGTTTTAAAAGTTATATACATGCATGTCAGGCCCTATGGGTTTGATATCCAGCCCAGCAAAAAGCAAAAACAAACTCAGGCTTTTGTAAATGATGTGTAAATATGTGGTTTTTTACTTATTTTGCATTCTTGGTTTACGTTCTTTTGTTTGTTTATATGTAGCTCCAGCCAGCCTGGAACATGCTGTGTAGACCAGGCTGGCCTCAATTTCACAGAGATGCACCTACCTCCTGCCTCCCTAGAGCTGGGATTAAAGGCACATGCCACCACACCCAGCAGAAATTTAGATTTTGTGTCAATTATTGCAGAGGCTTATGGATTACAGTAGCATTTCAGACTTAAAAAATAATAAAACCACTAAACAGTTTTTTTCTAACTGGTTCTCTAGCATCTCATCAGTATCTGTAGGTGAGTGGATGACAGCTCCAGATCCTGCTTGACCTTTGCTTTCAACCTCTATGGGCTATGGAACCACAGCCTTTGGTGTCCAAAATGAGTAAGGTTGGGGCTGGAGAGATGGCTCAGCAGTTAAGAGCACTAGCTGCTCTTCCAGAGGACCCAGGTTCAGTTCCCATCACCTACATGGTGGCTAACAACCATCCATAACTCCAGATCTAAGGGATCAGAAGCCCTCTTCTGACCTCTTGCAGGCTTTGAACAACACAGATGCACATACATACATATATACATACATGCAGGCAAAACACTCATAAATAGAAAAAAAGCAGGGGAAAGGGGAAGGATTACAAAGTGAGTAAAGTTGATAAAATCATTTGGATGCTGCACATTGTCTGACTGACTAGAAAGCAGGTAGAGAAGTGAGCCCTTGTAGGGGTTCCTGTGCATCATTGGAATGGTGACCCCATTCCAACAGAAACCTTCAGGGTTGTTTGGAAAGGTGGGGGGGGGGAAGTCAGGTAATGGAGCAGGGGTATCCAGGCTGCAGGTGGGGGGCTATGGGAACTCAAAGGAACTTGATATCCAGGCAGTCTGACTGCAGCATCTGTCTTGTAACCCCATGGATCTCAGGGTTGGTTTGGCTGATCTGGCTAGCTAAGCAAGTATCCTCTTCCTCCCTTACTGCTCCCTATGTGTGCTTCCCCAAGCTGTGCACTCAGGATGACCTTTTCCTGATAGAGCACCGTTCTTCAGTCAAGGATATATGAATGGCTGCTCTGGTGCTAGAACTTCCAAACAAGGGGTTGGCAAGATGGCTTAGAGAATGCTTGCTAAGCGTGTAAAGTCTTGAGTTTTATTCCCAGCACCCCCTCCCTCCCCAAAAGCAAAATAACAGCAAAACTGTACTCACAAGGACTGTCTCTTTGGAAGTTAACCCAGACCATTGTGCTCTGTCCCTAGTTTTCACCCAGTCCTTAGTTTCCTCCTGGTTACTGTTACAAAACAGGATTCCCCAAGGAGTTATGATAGCACCTTGTATATATTAGTCCAAAACCAGATGCCTATTGTATTAGTCACATTTCTGTTGGCTGTGATAGAAACACTGACCCAAGCAATTTATAGAAGGAAGAGTTTATTTGAACTTACAGTTCCAGGGGAATTACAGTCCGTCATGGCAAGGAGACATGGTGGCTAGAGGTGGCTGGAGCAGGAGCAGCAGAAGCTAAGCTCTCACATCATCATGTAGGCACAGGAAGCAAGAGAGCAACTGGAGAGCCAGCAAAGCTTAAGAACTCTCTAAGCCCACCCCCAGTGACCCCAGGAGCCACACCTTCTAAAACCTCCCAAAACAGCACCACCATCTGGGGACAAAATGTCCAAATACTTAGAGCCTATGGGGGACATTTTCATTCAAACCATCACATTCCGCCCCTTGGCCCCCATAGGCTTATGACCATATAAAATGCAAAATGATCTTGCTTACATATAGATCCAGATTTCTTTTTCCCATTTCTGGGCATCTTCGGGGTTGATTAGAGCCCCATCAGAAAGAAGATTGAAGTTTAATAATACTGACAACCTGGGCTCCTGACTGGCCATCCTGAATAGAGGAAGCTGGGGTATAGACTATGAAGAAGCCTGAAATGAATTGTTTGAGACAGTACCTAAAACCGAGAACAAAACTTTTAAGTGAAAATATACAGTGAGGCTATATCTTTGCAGTCACTGAGAATGTGTGACCTTAAAACACCTGTTACTCCCCTAGAATCAGCAAAACAGGGTCTTAGGTCTAAGCTCAGTTTGAATTCTGGTTCTTCCCCACTTTGTAGTGAAGCCAGCTGAGGATAATGGACATTAGTACATGATGTTCATCACTCTTGCTGAGTCACAAATTATGAAACTGCCAGGAGCCTTGGGTTTCTTTATTCCAGCTTAGATTAGTCTTCCCTTCCTCACCTCCCTTCCCTCCACCTCTCTCATCTCTCCTTCCTCTTAAGATTATTACTTAGCTTTTTTGTGGGGTTTTTTTGTTTGTTTGGTTGGTTGGTTGGTTTTTTTTTTTTTTGGTGGTGGTGGTGGTTTTTTGAGACAGGGTCTCCCTGTAGCCCCAGCTGGCCTAGAACTCACTGTGTAGGCCAGGTTGTCCTTGAACTCAGAGATCCACCTGCTTTTGCCTACTGACTGCTGGGACTAAAGGCTGTGCTACCGTGCTTTTGTGTCTTTTTAAAGAAACAGCTGCACTGTGTAGCTCTGATTGACCTGGAGCTCACTATGTAAACCGTGCTGGCCTTGAACTCACAGAGACCTGCCTGCCTCTGCCTCCATAGTGCTGGGATTAAAGGAGTCATGCCACCACAACCTGGCTTTACTCAGCTATTCTTCTGTGTTTATTTTGGCCCTGAGATTGAACCCAGGGGCTCACGTGCTAAGCATGAACTTTATACTAAGTTGTACTCCAGCCCTTTGGTTCAGCTATGCTAGACAGTGGACTGCCGTTTGAGTTTCTGCCTGATTTTTTTTTTCCCCCAGTTGTAGAATGTGAGTATTTAATCATAGGTCTAAAAGGTAGGGTTATGTTTGTGACTCATCTAAATTGTGAGGAAACAAGATAACTAGAGACAAACTTTTGATCACATGGTGATGTAGGGGTCTCTAAGCTTTATAGAGACTGGAAGAAGGGTAAATCTCAGGGAGGCCTGGTAGTCAGGTGGTTGCACTTCTTCACTGACACCCTGCTGTGCTGTGTATTTTCCCTTAGCTGGCTTCCCTGTGGGCTATGCAGCAGCTCCTGCCTATTCTCCTAACATGTACCCTGGAGCGAATCCTACCTTCCAAACAGGTATGTGCTTCTTGACAAATGTGTCTCATGTAGGGGGAGGAGGTATGGAATTCTTCATAAATGAACCTGTTTCATGTAATCAAAGCTTGGTTCCCCATGAACATAAAGCATAAAGCTTTGTTTACTGCACTTCTCAGATCTTTCCACTGGCCTGCCATCCAATCCCTGGGTGGTGCAGATGTCAGTTCTTAGGACAGAACGTACTTCTAGGAACTGAAGACCATATTGTCTCTTCACAACACTGTGGTTATATTTTTAAAAGAAAGTCTTGTTCTCTGTATAAAGTGCATAAGAACATTTTCAGATTTAAGAAATTTCTATTAAAATTGAAAATGAATTAGTTTGGGCCTACATTGCAAAGCTGATTTAGTATGATTTCTTCTGGTGAGCCTGCACCCTTTGGTGTGAGCTGTCAGCTTCTTTGGGCCTTACTTACTCAGACAGAATTATGTGATTACTTTGCGGGTGTTGGCCTGTGCTTAGACAAGGGCTCGGCTTGTCCTGTGGCAGGTGTCTTCTGGGACAGTTCTTTGACTTACAGAGCACTAGCCTCACACAGTTGCCTTGGACAGAGAAGAGAAGCCAACAGTATCCTTCCTGTGAATTCCTCTTTTGACACATAAAATTGTACCTTCATGTTCTGCTTTGTCGAACATGACCACCTCTCTTCTGCCCTACACTTAGACCCAGAGAAAACTTTGACTTTGTCTTTCTGCTTCAGAGTTTTCTGTCCCGGGTTTGTGCTCCTGCCCACCTAAACCAGGGTGGTATACACAGAGGAACTTTTTCTTAATGATATCCTATCTCTGGGAGACCCAGTTAATCCAAGTGTCTCTACTTTAACCCCCTAGCTTTTTCCCATAGTAACCTTTTTCTCTCCAGAACTCTACTCCTCTTGTGGTGTTGTCTGGCTTCTTCTCACATGCTTCCTCTCCTCCACCTGTCTTTGAGTCTGTTTTTGGAACATCTTCAGCAATTGTTCATGGTGTTTACTCATTGGGGGCTGTATAGGTTCCAACACCCTTCTCCTTTTTGTGAGAATCTTCGTATTGTACAGCTTTTAAAGCAGTGCTCTTGAGGTATTTAGGACCTAGCTGCACATATTTAAAGTGTGTGTTTGGTATTTTCTGCTGTAAAGTGTATCACCATCACAGTTGGTAGTGAATATACCTGTTTTGGCAAAAGTTTGGTTCTGTCCATTACTAACTCTCCCAGGTTCCAAGGAGTCACTGATTTTGCTTTCTCTCACTATAGTTGAGCTTGTGTTTTGTAAATTTTTTATGAAACTTAGCAGTTTCTAGCCCACAGGCTGTTCTGGTATTGTATTTTATTGGAACCTCTTCAAAAGCACCCTCCAACCTGTTCCCCAGCCTGGTGGGAGCCTCTTCCCAGCACTCTGGGGCTTTTGCCTTTTCCCTCTATTTCAGTCCTTGTCTTCTTTTAGGTTCCTCTTTGCTTTTGTGGAGGATTTCCTTCAGAGGTTCCTGGGAGATCATGAGGGAGTCATGATTTAGAGAATTTCTGCCTGTAAAACACTTTCTGTATGCTTGCTCACTCACTCATTGACTCACTCATTGGCTGTTTCTCTCATGATAAGTCTCTGGATATGGTTAGAATTGTGGGCTATCAGCCATTTTCCCCAGGATTGTTGGAGGATTCAGTGCATGAAAATTGTCACACTTAGAAATGGCACTTCCTTCATTTTATTTAATAGTTTATATTCAAATTTAAGGCAAGCCAGTAGTCTTGAATATTTGGAACCAGGATCTACTTGATGCATATTGAATATGTTTATGAAATTGAATGTATACATTTTGCCTCCCTTAAATTTGTAACAGCCTGCCTAACCTTAAAAAATAACTTTGACTTTAAATAAATTATTTTTTTGTTTTTATTTGCAGTGCTGGAGATTGAACCCAGGGTCTTGCACAAGTTAGGCAAGTGTTCTACCTCTGAGCTACATTCTTGGCCGTGTGTGTGTGTGTGTGTGTGTGTGTGTGTGTGTGTGTGTGTGTGTGTTTATTTATTTATTTTATGTGTATGAGTGTTTGGCCTGCGTGTATATACGTGCACTATGTACATGCCCAGTACCCATAGAGGCCAAGAAGAGTTGGATTCCCTGGAACTGGAGTTACAGTTGTGAGCTGCCATGTAGGTGCTGGGAACTGAACCTTGGTCCTCACGCCTCTCCTTTCTGTTTTGAGACAGGATCTTGCTATGTACCTAAGCTGATCTTAGACTCCAAGCTTCCTACCTTAACCTCCTGAGTGCTAACAATCTAGGTATAGTGTTACACCTGCTTAAAGAGTTTTTATTAGGAACAATTTCAAGTGTGTATACAAGCCTATGAGAGTGTAGTCCCAGTCATCTTGCAGTCACCTGGCAGTCACTTGGCTTGGAATGGTAGCAGCTCAGAGCTGATATTTTCATCTATATTACTACCACTTTTTCCTGTAATCTTTTAAAGTAACTCCCATACATCATTTTCATGATATTTAGAAGTAGTTCTAAAAGTATATATAATAATGTCATTATATCTAAAAATATTCATTTTTAAAATTATTCTGTATTCCAGTTTTCAGGTATGTCATCTGTATTGTGAGTTTTATGAGGTTTTTTTGTTTTGGGTTTTGTTTTGTTTTTTTTGACTTTTTACACTGAAGTAAATGAGCTATGTTCTTTAGAACCATATGAAAACTGGCTAGCACCAAAAATTCTGAATGATTCCAGATTTACACCTAGCATCTGCTCTCAAAGTGTGACATACTTGAATATTTTGATTTTTAGTATCTTGTTCATGTGACTTCACTTATTAAAGAGAGTCTCATGTTCCTTTTTTATTTCTGGGTTTATGCAAAGCATCTGTGCTGGCCTCAAATCTACAATCCTCCTGCTTCAGCCTTCTGAGTTACAGACATACACTGCCATGCCCAGCTCTGGCAAGATCACTCGATTAAGGCCCTTGGAAATGATGGGACAGAAACTGGGTTTAGATGGGATGGGGACCAGCGTGAGGTGAGGACTGCCTGGCATGAATATGGTCATGGTAAGTCCTGGAGGACTGGATTGGAGAAGAGGAGTTATACAGGACAAGGCTTTATTTTCCTACCCTCATCGCCCACAGTTTCTTTGTTTTCAGTCAGCTTTGCTCTCCACCCTGAACTGGTTCTACTTTCCTCCATACATGTTGTGCTGTGGGTGATCTGGTTTCCTTCTAAAGTTAAGCACCTCATGTAAAGGTTATCTCTGGTAGGACCTGACCTGTCAGTAACAAACAATAGCTGGACCTGGTGGCCAGATATATCCAGTGAGAGATACCTCCATGTGAGAACCATTTACTTGGGAGGAGTTAAAGACTGTCCTGGGCCTTCTTGCAGTATCAGTGGAACTGGAACTTGATGGCTTCTACGTTGCTTTTTTTTTTTCCTGTATACTTAATGTTTTTTGTTTGTTTGTTTTTGTTTCTGAGACAGGGTCGCCCTGTAGCCCCTGCTGGCTGGAGCTCCCTATGTAAACCAGGCTGGCCTTGAACCCACAGAGATCCCCCTGCCTCTGCCTCCTAAGTGCTGGTATTAAAGGCATGTACCACCACTCCTGGCTTGTCTTCATATACTTAATGTTTTAAAAATTTGTTGTGGTTTAATTGGCATATAATAAAGTTGCATGTATTTAAAATTTTTAAGTTTCAAAATGCATTTACCGTGTCTTTATCCATTTTCCTTTTGTATCCTTTGTAAAGACTAGGAGATGATCAGCTAGAGAAGGGAGCTGTGAAGTTAGCTCTCTACCACTATAACAAATGCCCAAGGTATTCAGCTCTCTAAGAGAAAAGATTTGTTAGGGCTTACAGTTTTGGAGATCTCAGTCTGTGGTCATTTGGCCATTACTTTGGGCCTCTGGCTAGGCAGAAAGAAGCACATGGTAGAGCAAAACAACTCACTTCATGGGTGTGAATCAAAAGAAAGAGAAGGAGAAGGGGCCAGAATCCCACTGTCTCCTTTGAGAACTTACTCTCAGTGATCTAAAAGACTTCTTACCAGCTGATTACTGCTGGGTGAGAATGAGCTGATATTAAAGGGAGGTACTCTAGATAGACTGACTAGATCCCAGTGGATGAACTTACACTGAGGGCCATCTAGGGACACTAACTTTACATGGTAGGATAACACAAATGACAGAAGGTATGAACTCCAGTGGCGGGGTATATGGGAGGGTGCCAAAGGGGAAGGGAGTATAAAGATAATTTTCTGTATGAAATACACAAAAATTCAATAAAAGATTTGTTTTTAAAAAGACTTAATACTAGGCGCTACCTCTTGACTGTTCCACTACCCCATATTGCCACACTGCAGGCCAGGCCTTCACAACATGGGTCTTTCTGAGAACACTTAGGATCCAAGCTACGACAAGAGACTCTTCATGTGCTCTTGTCTTTAAATTTGCTTTTAAAAAAACCAAGTGGAAAATCTACAAAAATGGAAAATTTGGCTCTCTTGGCAAAGCACTAATAGTGAAAGTTAACATACTCAAATGTTTAAGTATGTATACTTAGAGTTAATGTACACATAACAAAGTTAACATAGACATAATGAATTTCAAATGTTACAGGGAGACCTAGGAACATGTTTTGTCATCTTCAACTAGCTGAGGTTGGCAGTTGTCTGGTTTGAGTTAAGAGGTCAGGACTCCAGATTTAGGCAGGTCTGGGTTTGAGTACCTGCTGTGTGCTTTAGGATTGGGCCAGCTGCTGGGCATGCTAAAAGGTAAGAACACGGAGGAGTGTTCTGAGAAACACATGGAAAGGTGTGTCATTGAGGTCTGCTGACCTTGCCCACAGTGTACAGACCCCCAGTATTGGCCTGCAGCCAAGACAGAATAAATGAGCAGATCTCACCTAGCCCCCCTAGAGGAAAGTAGAATTTCTTTCTTGTGATTGAAAAAAAAAAAAAAAAAGACCATTAAAATTTGTGGATGTTGTAGGAGATAATCATTCCTAATAGTATTAGAAAAATTTAAAAATATTTGTATCCTTGATTCATGTTTGAAAACTTGAGATATAATTTATGCACAAACACATATTTAGTGTGCATTTGGATGAATTTCCATAGCTGATTTTTTGTGTGTTATGTAGCCGTCACTCAGCAAAATTTGGGACACTCATTATTCTAGAAGGCTTCTTTGCCCTCTCCCTGATTTTTTGGTGGACTGGGTAGTTGTTAGATATGTAAATGAGGTAATTCATTGTACTGTTCTGTGGCTTCCTAAGAAATCCATTGTGGTTTGAAATTCATTTATAATTTCGCTTTGAATTGCTAAGTAGTGTTTATCTGGCTGGATCACAATGTCTCCTTCTGTTGATGAACATTCATGAATAAGGCCGGAGACCATGTTTTGTAAAGTTCCATTGTAGCCCCTAGGAGAAGCGACTTGGGGTGGTGTTGCTGGGTGCCATGGGAGTATGTCTGTGGCTTTAGACCTTGTTACTTCTGACACTCCATGGACAGCTGAGTGCTCTGTGTCTCCAGTTTGCACCAATAGGAATGTAAAGGATGGTCATGGGTGACATTTCAGAAAGCATTTGTGCAGATGTAGAACTGGAAGCTGTCCTTTTCAGTGTTCAAGTGTCAGGTTTGCTGTGTTTGGGCAGTTGCATACCACTGCCAGTCTGTTGTTGCTTTGGAAAGACTCCTACCCCCTATTCTGGCCACCACCTGTGGGTTTTCTAGCAGTGATTTCTTCTGGAGTTTCCTGTCAGCTGCTTGTAGCATGTATCCTGGTTCACTTAGTAGTTATCTTGAGGCTTGTCTTGTGTTGTATGTCAGCAGTTGGTCCCTTTTGGATGCACCACAGTTGTGTGGTCATCTGCTGATGAACATATGAGCCAGTTCCAGTAATTCTGAGCCTTGCCTTCTGGTCCCAGAGCAGACCTCTGTCTCTGCTGCTTCCTCATTGGATGTTTAGTCCCCCTGCGCCTTTGGAGTTCTCCCTTGACTTCTGGAGATAAATTTTGAAGCCCACAGCCCCCAGGTCTCTTTACAAGGCACTTTGCTGCGATCAGGCTACTTGTTCTCCCTGCCACCTGAGAGTACAGCTTCTGGAAGTAGCTAAATTATGTTCCACCTCAGCCACGTAAGGCTGTAGAATGTCGTCTTCCCCTCGTGGTTAGTGTAGCTTTATCTTCTGTTTCATAATCTGCCTTAACATCATTCATGCCATTTTGCTGGGGATTGATGCAAGTCAGCCTGCCCCTTTGACCCAGGTGCTTTGCTAGGCCCTGGCGTTCAGTAGGTTTCTTTCTTTGGTTTTGTGGTGGTGAGCAGCATTAAGATGAGCTTGCTTACAGAGAAATTTTTGTGTGTATATGCTTATTTCTTTGAGATGGATTTCTGGACCTTAATTGCAGGATTAACAGATAACACATATCATTACTGCTAAATTGAGCCCAGGGAGACCATAGCGGTTTCTGTTCTAGCATAACAGGGCAGAGTCTTCTGTGAGCATACGCTCTGTAGAACTCACCCCACCCCCGCCCCCATCCCCCAACACGCAGACATGCACACACAGTTCTGAAAGCTGGTCTTGGAGGAGGGACAGGGCTCTAGCGGCATCATCTTGACTGTTTGTGATTGGAGGTAGCCCTGGCTCTTCATTGCATACTTGTCCTTTTCTGGCACTGGCCAGGTGAACTCAGGCCTTTGACTTCTTTGTTCCAGGCTACACTCCTGGCACACCTTATAAAGTGTCCTGTTCCCCAACCAGTGGGGCTGTGCCACCATATTCCTCCTCCCCCAACCCCTACCAGACGGCCGTGTACCCTGTGAGAAGTGCCTACCCCCAGCAGAGCCCGTATGCCCAGGTATGCTTGGGCACACCCTGCACCGTGGGGAGGGTTGGTTCTATCAGATCGCTATAGCCCTGGGACCCTTTGGCAGTTGTCTCTCTTCTCCCCACAGCAAGGCACATACTACACACAGCCGCTGTATGCAGCACCCCCTCATGTCATCCACCACACCACCGTGGTGCAGCCCAACGGCATGCCAGCGACGGTCTACCCTGCTCCCATCCCTCCTCCTAGAGGCAACGGGGTCACCATGGGCATGGTTGCTGGAACCACCATGGCCATGTCAGCAGGTGAGTCCTAGTTCTTGGTGTACGTGTTTGTGGTGGCTGGAGAGCTGGCTGAGGTGGGGAGAGTTCATGAAGGCGCTGACGCTTGTTTCTGGATTCTCATGACTTCAGTTATATGAAAGAACCCCTCCTTCCTTCCCCTTCTTTCAGGAGTAAGGGATATAGAGGAACAGGCCATGAGCCAAGTGACCTCCATTGTGGAGCATAACTGAACAGCACTAGCTGAATCTGATGGAGTCACTTTGTTACGTGAGCTAGGTGTCCAGTAGGGATGAGGAGTAGCAGATGCTCCTTACTGGCTCTGCCTTCTGCAAGCAGATAAACATTGAACAGTGGGGTACATTTTGTGTTCCTAATGGGCTACCTGTCTTTGTAGGTTAAGTTACACAAATGGAGAAGCTTGCGTGAGTCTAGGAAAGCTGGCATTGTGTTAATAGAGGGAATAGCTGCTTGTAGAAATCCTTTGGCATTTATCTGCTGAACCAGGGCAGCGGGTTTGAGGTGCATCTCCAAGGACCATAGAAGATCAGGGGTGAGGTTCCACCTTGGCCTTGGGATGAATGTGGCTGCTTTTAGGCTGTTGCCACATAAAGTCCCTTAGTTGTCCATGACTAGGTTTTGTTTTGTTTTTTTTCTTTTTAAATCTGCATTTGAGTTTCCTGTACTTGTCTGTTAAGGCAAAAACTGCTGTGGACTGACTGCTTGCCTGAGGGCCCAAGGCAGGGGTGTGAGCATCAAGGAGTTCCCCCCACTCCAGGTGTGAGGTGTGACTTATCCTCAGATCAGCCATTGCTGAGTGTAGTTGCAGGAAAAATGTGTTTTATTAATGTACTTAGAGTCTTACAGAGTATAGAATCCCCTCTCTCCTCTCTTCCTTTCACTGTCTCCCCTCCTCCCCAAACTTTTCAGTATACAGTTCAGTAATGTTAATTGTACTCTCATTGCTGTGAAACAGATCTCCAGAACTTCCCTGCAAATCTGAAACTCCTGTACCCATTAAACAAAAACTCCCTTTTTCCTTCCCCCTAGGTGTGGCAGCCACCATTCTGTGTTCTGTCTCTGAGTTTGACAACTCTTCAGTACCTCATATAAGTGGGACCATACACTGTCCTTTCGTCACTGGCTTTTTCACTTAGCACAGTATCCTCAAAGTTCACCTCTGTTATGCATGTATCAGAATTTCCTTCCTTTTTAAGGCGAGTAATACTCATTTTTTCTTTTTGTAGTTTATCATGTGACCCACTAAAATTAGTGTGCATGGTCTATGAAGGGGAGGCACAAACATACTATCACAACAAGCCTACTGTGTTCAAAACATCTTTCAACTCTTTGAGATAATCTAGTCAGAATTGTGACCTTTTTCTGGTTCAAGACCATCCCTCTTCCCATGTGCCTCCCCCTCACAAGGAAGCCAGGCACATGCTTTTCAGAGGCCTCATGGTGGAGCCCTGCTGGAGAGGCCACTTTATGCCTTTATGTGTGATGAGTTCCTCTTTCTTTCAGGTACCCTGCTGACTGCTCATTCTCCAACTCCTGTTGCCCCTCACCCGGTCACTGTGCCTACATACCGGGCCCCAGGAACACCCACCTACAGCTATGTGCCCCCTCAGTGGTGATCACCCTGCAGATTAATGTAAGTGACCAGTGAAGGCTGACTGGGCCTGGTGGAGATGCATTTCCCTAAGGAAATGGGACGTCAACCTTGAATTTAGGCTTTCCTAGTTTGCTTCTCTGTTGCTGTGATAAAACCGTGACTGAAAGCAACTTGAAAGAAAGTATGTGTGAATGTATTACCTGCATATTTGTAAATGCACTTGTGATGTGCAGTGCTCATGGAGATCAAAAGAGGGTGTTGCTCCCCTGGAACTGGAGTTACAGATTATTGTTAGCTTCCATGTGGGTGCTGGGAACTGAACCTGGATCCTCTGCAAGAGCAGCCAATGCTCTTAACCACTGAGCCATCTTTCCAGCCCCTCAGCTACCTTTCTTATACCCACCTGCCAAGGGATGGCACCACCCACACTGGCTGGGCTTCCCTGTGTCAATTAGCAATCAAGAAAATGCCCCACCAATCTGATGAAGGAGATTCCTTAATTGAGATTCTTCCCTTTCCGCAGGTATATCTAGTTTTGTGTCAAGTTGACAAAAAGTAGCCAGCCAGTCACTGACAAGAAAGGTACACCTGCTTCTAACTTCTAGAACAGTGTAGCACTTTCTGCTTTTTTTGTCTTTTTTTGAGACACGGTCTCCCTGTAGCCCTAGCTGTCATGAAACTCCCTAGGTAGACCAGGTTGGCCTTGGACTCACTGTAGCCCCAACAGTCCTGAAACTCAGAAGGTAGACCAGGTTGGCCTTGAACTCACATAGATTCACCTGCTTCTGCCTCCTAAGTGCTGGGATTAAAGATGTGCACCACCACGCCTGGTGCTTTGTGCTTTTCTTAAAAAAAAATTCATTATCTTTATGTGTATGAGTGTCTTGCCTGCAAGTAGGTAGATGCACCCTTGTAATGCCTGCAGAGGTCAGAAGAGGGTGTCGAATCTCCTGGAACTGGAGTTACAAACAGTTGTTAGCTGCCATGTGGATGCTGGGAATTGAACCTGGCTCTTTTGCAAGAGCATTCAGTGTTCTTAACCACTGAGCCATCTCTCCAACCCCATGCTTTATGCTTTTATTCTTAGTGGGACCCCCCCCAAGCAGAGAACAGAAGGAAATTGTATTAAACCGTATTAAACTGTTTGTACTATGCATCTTTCACCTCCTGATAGACTTGCATCATCCCCCTGCTTGCTGCAGGATTTAGGATTCCAGTTGTAACTGGGGTGTGGGTGTAGGGGTTCCTATCAGTAAAGTGGATGGGAAACAGTTACAGCAGCTTTGCCAGCTGCTGCCCTTCTGGGGTTTTTGGAGCAGGGTGCCAAGAGCCTGTCTGACTGTTTGTCATTCTTCCGCAGATTTGAGGATGGAGCTGTGCAGTCACATCATTGAGTTCCACAGCTGGTGCTGCAGGCCGTGTGCCTCCAACCAGGACTTTCTTCTTAATGCTCTCGACACTTAGCTAAACACCGCGTCCCGGCCCAGCAGGTCCCAGCGCCGCTAGTCTCCAACTAACTCTGTGGGTTGGTCTTAAAGCAAATCCTGTTTTGTGGACTGCCTGGCAATTTTTTTAGCTAACTGTAATGATAAAAAGGGAGTATTAATCTATTCTGAATCATATCTAGTTGAATGCATGTTTATAAAAACAAACACAGAAACAAAGCTTGCTCAATCTACCTGCAGTGACTGATGCAAAACCATCATATGCAAAACCCAAAGGAATGGACTGTGTTTTACAACCCATGTCATTCAGTACTGTTCTCGTAAGCTGAGTCTTAAAGTTATATATGTTGAAGTGAATGTCTTCATAAAGCATCTGAAGTACCAGAGGTGATTCTTCAGCCTCTTGGGGTTGGTGAGGGTTGCCAGTTAAGGACGTGGACTTCTTGTGTTCAGCCACCTGTTCCTTTGGCACTGCCTGAATCTGGAGGGAGCTGCAGGGACTGGGAGAGAGTAGTGAGCCTGTGGTGGCTCCAGAGCAGCAGTAGTGAGTGTCCCTCGCCTCCATTTTCACTTAGATGTGGTCTGGGGACCAGGGGGTGAACCTGAAGCATATCAGGGAAGATGGAAGCTGGGTGGCAATACAGCTGGGGTGAGGGGTGGGCTGTGTCAGCAGAGCAGTGTCTCTGCGCTCTGAGTTTCCACTATGATGTTTTGTGACTCTGTTGGGAAAGCCCATTGTAGAACTAACTAAACTGTCTTCTAGGTCAGAAGATGTCAAAGAGAAATAGCCACATGTGGAGGCGGGGTTATCTGCTTTATTTAGCTTAGAAAATCATTCCTTTTTTCCCCTTGAGAAGCATTGAGTCAGCTGAAAACACATAGTCATTGCTGTATTCAGGCCACAGATAAGGGCAGAGATTTCAGCTATGTGCTGTGGAGAACATTGTATATTTAAGACTGATTAAAAGAGAATGTCTGTATTTTAACTTAGTTCCTTATGTTTCTTATAGAGAGGCAGGGTTGTGATTATGTCTGAAAATGTAGAAACATGTAGCTTGTCCCGGGGTCATCCACCTGATGGTGACCTATCTTCTATGACCAGATGGAGGGGACTCCTAGAAAGGGAGCATGGCCAGAAGGCATGTGAGCTGCTGCTGCCACTTTTCCCTATAGCTGAAGGTACTCAGCAGCAAGCAGATGTGGAGAATGGAGAGGGCCAGGCAATACTGGAAGTCACTTGCCTGCGAGGATCTATTGTGGAAAAGATTCTGAATGTCTAATCTGAATATGTATATAAGAAATCAAGAGGGTTGGATTGGTTCTTTTCACCTGAATATGCCCGATGTGAATCTATGAGAGTATTTCTGTTTGGTGGGGTCAGAGGGCAGGGTATGAGGACCTCTCTGGGTCTGTTAGGGGTGTGTGTGTGTGTGTGTGTGTGTGTGTGTGTGTCATTTTTCTCAATCGCATCATTGAAGTTCTAAGGGCTTTGGTTGGAAGGGGATTCTGTGCTTGTCTCTAGTAGCTAGGTCAGGGCCCCCATGCTGGGGTGGAAGTCATCTCATTTGCAGTCAGCATGGCTAAGAGGGTGAATCATCTGGCCACTGAGTCTTTGGTAACCTTATTTTTATAGTAATTTTCTTCACAATTTTTTAACGTTTTATTTTTCAAGAAGTTTAAGATTTCTGCATGGATCAGTGTAAAACGAAGATTCCTTATTCCTGGTATTCATTAACACAGAATGTTTACTGATGAGTACTTTAATCACCTCGTGAGCACTTAATTCTGTGTGTGTGTGTGTGTGTGTGTGTGTGTGTGTGTAAGAGTGAGCAAGAGAGCACACGTGTGGGACAAACGTTTACCCTAGACACACAGCTTGTGTCCATTTTTGCATTCGGTGTTGATAACCCCATCTATGTGGTTGACAGTTTGTAGTGTTGGTGGTTCCAAGAACCCAACAGACAGAAGAAGGTAGCTTTCCCAGGTAAATGACCATAGAGGAGAAGAACATACTCACGATTCTAGTGTATGTATGAAAAAGTCCCCCACACAAGTAGAAACATACATGCATCCCTGTCTCTAAAGGGTAAAACTTTTCAACTATGGCAGGAATTTACTCGGTCTTCAGGTGTGCTTGAGGCTGGCATGCTGTGTTTCCACAGGCACTTGAGTTTTCAGGAGCAAAAGTAAGGTTTTGTATCTTGTCCTGCTGGTTTCATCAGCATCACACACTTTTCCCTGTAACTTTTTTAAAAATCTTTTTTCTCATTGAAATTAAGTTGACCAACTATCAAATATATAATTCATCTGTGTGGAACTCTTTTCTGTTTTGAAACTATCGGCCTCAGCTGGTGAGTGGATCTGCAGGTGGTAGATCATACCTATAGGTGAGATTCTGGGTATATGGTAGTACCAAATGGTTGGAGGCTGTGATTTTCAACAGCATTCACTTTCAGTAAAATTTAAGGAACAGAACTTGGCCAGTATGCTAATACACAGCTGCATAATTTGGTATTCTGAAAATTGTGGAGCATTCCAAGGAAGTGTGCTTTTATTAAGTGTGTGTGACATTCCTGACTAGAGTCCTTCAGCCAAATTCATTTAGAAGGTGAGGCAGACAGGCAGGCAAAGGACCTGATCCTGTGAACTCAGACTTCCTTTTAAGCATTTTGTCTTTTTAAGTTTATTCTGTCTTTTCCCTGAGGCTAGAGCGATGTCTTCATCTGCTGCTGCTGTCCTTTGCAGTTTGAAGGTTGGCAGAGACTTAAGTTGCTGAGTCAACGTTGAACCACCCATAAGCTCCCTGACTTTTGAGAACTAAGGCCAGCCTCAGAACTGGGCCAGTTAGCTAACAGGCTTGGAAGTGCTTCCAGAACCTTTGTCTCATTGTCTGCCTTTGAAGAACATTGAAAGCATTGAGTGGCTGTTGGCCTACCAATTGCCATTCTGGGCAATGGCTTATTGAATGCTCTGTAGAGGCTTTTCCTGCAGACAGAGCGGTCCCCAGCTCTGCATTGGGTGCCTGACTGCTGAGTGTCCACCCTTTCCCCAGCCAATTTATTGCATTTGATTATGCCAACTGCTGTGACAGGATGCCTCTAGAGCAGTGTGCATGTTTCTTGGGGGAGACCAACAGTGAGATGAAACTCGTTCTTAGGGAAGTTTGGGTTGCACTGACCTGGCGTGGGCTTTTGTGACTATGCCTGTGGTTGTGAGAGGCTAGCATATAACCAGCCTTAAATACTGAGGCTACTTTACAGAGAAGTCCAGATTTCCTCGCCTGTCCTTTCTGAACATTGGAATATAGTATTACTCTGATGGTGGGGCCACCTTCTCTCATTCAGCAGCTAACATCTGTGGTTTGTCCACTGGGCACTGCTGGATGGTGCAGGACCTCCCATGGGTACAGTAGCAGTTGGGTCAGCTACTGGTCCTTTTTTCTGGTGCTTTCTGAGGAATTTCTGGAAGGTAGGAGTGCAGCTAGCTTAGTGATTGAGCACCGCTTCCATGTCTATGTTACTTCATCTGAGCTGTGTACTACTCCTTCCTGTTTGAGCCTTCTAAATGTCATGCAGTGGTACCCCGAGGGGAGGACTTGGTCTTTGTAGGAACAGCCCGATTTAGAGGATTCCTTTCTTCCCACTCTTGTTCATTTGGAAAACAAAACCTGTGAAATAAACCTTATTAGAGTACATGGGACTAAAAGTTGTCAGGTGGGATGGGGAGATGGAAGCAGCTTTTCTGTTCAGGACCGCAGTAGTTCTACATGACAGGCAGGCAGCTCCCTGGGAAGTGGGTGGGCCTGATGCAGACTGGGAAGTGGATTAGACTAGCTGGGCCAGATTGTGGCCTGGTTCCCAGCAGGGTACTGTTAACAGCTACTTGGAAGAAAGGCCCCAAGGAGCTTGATGTGTTGTGACTGGATAGGAAAAGCGTGGTGGGAGGGGGTGTTGTTTTGGGGTTCTTTTTTTTTTTTTTACTTGTTTTTTTAAATACTTTTTTTTACACTGTTCTCTTGGTACTTTTTAAAGCTTAAGTCAGCATTGTCTTCCAGTGTTAAAAGGCACCCCTCACCTCTGCATTGAACCTATGTGTCAATACAAAGGAATGGATGGACCACCCATCCTGAGCCAGTTCAATTAGGTGTAAATTCATACTATTTTAATTTTTTATGCAATCTGATGAGTAGATGAGCTCAGATTTAAAATCCTTCAAAGCACGTTTATTGTAACAAGAATTGTTATGTATTAATACTGCAGTTTTCAATAAAGATTGACTTGTGTTGCATATTCTGGTTTTCATGATTTTTCCATGTGAGTTTTGTTAGAGGTCACAGCCTGACTGGCATGTTGTTGGAGCTTCTCCCAAGTCAGGAGGTTCCAGTGGGCTGGAGAGTGGCCATGGTGTATAGCCCTCACTTGGCTTTGGAGGATGGGCTGCTGGAGTAAGTTGCAGGAGTGGGTGGGGGGAGGGTCTTTTCAAATGGTGCAGGGAGGGAGGCTACACTGAGACCTGTAAACCTCAGTGACCCCCATCCCTTAAACCCAGTTTCAGCTGGATACTCTAGGAACAGACCACCAGTCTCCTAGGAGGTGGAAAAGGGCAGTTGGTGTGCCCACTTGTCATACCATGGCTCCTGGCCTGTTTTCCTTCCACTGCTGTCCTCCCCTCTCCCCTAGGTGTCTATAGCACTGAGCCAGTGGCCTAGTGAGCACCCTTCCCCCAGGCTGAGATCAGAGGAGAATTTGAGGGCAGAGGCAGGTTACCAGGCCCTGGAGGGATGGCTGGCATGGGGAAGAGGAACCACACACACACACACACACACACCATCCCCCCCAAAACAGAAAGCTGGCAGGTAGCCACGATACTTTTCACATTTCTTTATGAAAATTAAATGTGGTTTCTGGCTTAGAGAAGGTGTAGTGCAAGAGCGATTGTCCATGCTGCTGGATCCTGTGGGCTCCACACTGACATGCAGGCCCAGGCTGCACACCCCACACCTGAGGGTAGGGGGTCAGTCCACGCTAGGCCATAGAATTCAGTCCTTATGGCTTCTCACGCTCATGAGGGTAAGGCAATCTTTCTTGTGTCATTAACAATTCCTTTTCGCCATTGTTAAAACAACAGGACAAAATCATAAAGAACAGGAACCAGGTATGTGTGTGGCCACCCAGTGGACTGTCAGAGCCCAGCCCAGGTACATGGCTGGCTGTATGATTTTGTTCTCACTGCATATATCATAAGTGAAGGATATCCAGCAGCCAGCAGCGTCTAGAGGGGCTGGGAGGAATAAGGGCGACTATGGGCCAAAGATTTGGATGCAGAATTCCTGGTTCCTGCTCTCTGGGGTTGCAAGTGGCCTGGTGTCACCAGCAGGGCTGGGAGCCTGAAAGGACAAATGGAGAGCAGAGGGGCACACACCTGCCTTTGCAGGTGGTTCATGGCCACACAGTATGTCTCCTGCCCAAAGGAAACAGGAGTGGAGATGAGGAAGTTTCCAAAAGAGTGTCCAGAGCAGCTGAGCCTTGTACACATCAGCCTGGCCAGTGGTTCTGAGCTGTGGCTTGCAGGCTTACCATCATTGGAGGCCCTGTGCAGGTCCCGAGTGTTGGTGCCCATGCAACACTGCACTAGCAGTGGGGAAGAGGTCAGAGACCGGGCCCAGACCTGGTTCAGCTCTGGTGCTGTACCCTAATCGCTTCCAGGTTTGCAAAATAAGCAGAGGGCCAGATAGAGTAGGCCTCAGGGAGGGAAGGCTGGGGCTGCAGATAGGCAGGTCCACAAAGTGCCATCAGGTTGTCTGGTAGGTGCTGGCTTACTTGCGGAAGGGGGCCAGCCGGCTGATGCTGTGCCAGAAGGTAGATGGCTTCCGCCTGGGCTCTGCTAACACCAACACTTGCTGTTGAGGCCGGCTGGCAGGCAGTGCTGGGTGCTTGTGGCGGATCAGGTAGCCTGGCCTGCCAACAGCTGGGCAGGGAGGACAGCAGGGGTCACAGGGTGGAAGGCAGAGGTGCCTATCTGAGGGCTCTGCTGTAGATTTCCCCATGAGGCAGTCTGGCCACAGGACTTGGTTCCCAAAGGGACACCCTTAACACACAGGACCCCCAATCCCATGGTCTAGGCCTGATGTGCTCCAGTCTACTGGCTGGCCAGGGGCCCATCCAAGGAATGGGATGTTTGCCTCCTTCCCGGAGACAGCTCCTTCCCAGGTAGCTATGAAGTGCCATCAGCAGCCTGAGGAAGTAAGCATTGTCACTCCTGTGCCACTCTGGGAGTTCAAGAGCAGGAACTGTACTGACCACCAGTGCTCTGTCACCTGTGGCCCTTAACATCTTTGGGAACTCAGACCTGCAAAGGGCAGTAGGCATCTCCAAGGACCCAGGTGGCTAGCTGGCTAGGTCAAAGACTAACATGGTCAAGGCCCCCACTTACCTTTAGGCTTCCCTGTGGCCTGCTGCTTGCTGGCGTTCAGCATGGCCTGCTTCCTCTGCAGTTCAGTTATGGAGAAACCTGATGGAAGAGCACATGTGAGACTCCCGCCTCACTCCTCAGCAGCCCATATTCCTCCTTGGAGGGCTTCCGGGTCCAGATGCTGTCTTCCCAGTGTCCCATTCCCATCACACTTCAGACAGCCTGGCACAGCAGGGCTTGCTCCCTGACCTGCACAGGCAGCCTGTCTTGCCAACCAAGGGAGAAGACAGATTCCATGTCACCCCTCCATCTCTTACCATGATCCTGTGCCCCATTCCCACTTCTCTAGGATCTAGCTGCTTTCTCTCCACTGGGGTAGAGTCTCTCCCAGACTGAAGCATGAAGCTGGAGGCCAGGAGGGGTTTCTATAGTACCCCACCCCATATTCTCCCAGGGCTTGCACTGATGGAAAGATAGTCCTAGCATGGGGGCATCCCCACCCTACCCTCCCTAAGCCAGTAGACCCAGGCAGTGGGGCTGGCCAGAGAAAGCTCTGCCAGAGGGGTGAGGAAAGCAGAACCTGGTTCACCATGGTTCATGGTTCACCAAGAGGCTTCTGGAGCCTCACCTAGCCCTGAGACTGGGCTGAGACGCTGTCTCATTGTCAAGTTGTCCCTGACCACCTGGCAGGTGGGCCCCAGAGGCTAGGCAAGGCCCAGCAGGGTCTCCCACCTGTCTCCTGGTCCAGCCGCACCTGCTCCCTCTCCCTGGCAAAGGCCTTCAGCCAGCGCTGCTTCTGCTCTGGTTTCCTGGCACACAGTAGCTGGCTGTCCCCCGAGGCACCACAGTACAGACGGAAGGCATTCTTGACGCTCACATGGAAGTCTCTGTCCTTCCCATCCTCCACGTCCACTACCTCCAGGCTGTCCATGTCTAGCCGGCCCTTGTAGTACAGCACATCCCGGCGGAGCAGGTCCTGCCAGATGACACCCTGAGCCCCAGCTGCCCAGCAGCCTGCCTCCACACCCAGTTGTGTCCAGGTTCTACCCTGCCTCCCCTCCCAGCCACTGACAGAATAGTCTTTGAGGTGCTTATGGTCAAGTGGGCAGAAAGCCTCAGAAACAAAAGCAGTGGCCCACATGGTGTGGCAGAATACAGAGGACTAGGAAGGACTTGTGCACTGTGCCATGATTTGAAAGAGGAGCAGAAGCTAGCAGTAAAGAGGAGGCCAGAGGCGGCTAGGAGCAGAGAACTCCAGAGACAGAAAAGCAAAGGCTTGCAGGGAGAGACGTGGCTTGAGGAGCAAGCAGGGGCCAGGTCAAGGAGGGTTTTTTTTTTTTTTTTTAAACAGCACTGGGCACTGTTCAGACAGAGCCACTTCAATGTCCCTGGACTCACCCTGCAGTGCACCAGCCCTAAGGGCCTCACTGAGGCTCCTGGGAACAAGGAAGGAATGGCCAAGGTAGAGTCTAGCAGTTCTTTTTCCTCTAGGCAGCAGCCCCAGCCCTTAGCTTACTCCTCCACCCACTCTATATGAGACTGGTCCAACAAGGCAGGGTGGTTCTGATACCTTCTTACAGTAGATGAGCTGACGGTCAAAGAGAAAAAACATTCTCTGCTGACTCTTGGCTTGAGGATGTGTAACACGGGTCAGTTCCCCCGAGTAGATGAGCTCCGAGCTCCTGACCAAGAGATCTTCCCCCTGGGGGAACCCCAAGTAGAGCCATGAGGTGAGTACACCTAACCCTAGGCTCTTCCCACTGTGGATGCCTTCCCACTGTGCTAGGCTAAGGTAAGAGGGTCACTTCTCAAGTCCAAGGGAAGAACTCTGGGCTTTGAAGGTATGGCTCTGGGGGTGGAAGGGAGGAAAAGATAGGTTTGACCCATCTTTGCAAAGTAGGACTTCACTGTAACCATTGGCCTTATGTGGCTCTTGGAATGTGGCTGATTGTGTGCAGGTGTGATTCCCCTGTAAACTGCACAATGATTTTAAAGAGTATGAAACAATGTAAAATATTACTGATATTTTGTTGATTACATATGAAATATTAAGATATACTGAATTAAACAAAACCTTATTAAAGCCAATTTCACCTGTTTCCCCATTTTGTTTTGTGTGTGTGTGTGTGTGTGTGTGTGTGTGTGTGTATGTGGTCTATTATGTGTGGTGTGTACATGTGTGTCTGGGCATGTGCTTGTAGAGGAGTCTCAACTCTCCACCTTATTTTTTTAACGTTTATCACATTTGGGGGGGTTATGCACATGCCACAGCATGTGTGTGTAGAGGTCAGAGGACAACTTGCTGGAGACAACTTCCACCATGTGGGCCTGGGAGAGGGAACTCAGGTTATCAGGCTTGGTAGCATGTGCCTTTACTTGCTGAGTCATCTTGCCAACCCACCTCCACCTCATTTTTGAGACAGAGACTCTGACTGAACTCCTAATTCATCTAGGCTTACTGGCCAAGGATTTTCAGGGAACCTCCTGTCTCCACCCCTTTTCCCTCTTAGGGATTACAGGTATGCCACCACACCTATCTTTTTATGTGAATACCGGGGATCTGAACTCGGGTCCTTAGGCTTATAAGCATGGCCAGCACATTACCACCTGAGCCATTTCTCCAACCCTTTTCCTTTTGGAAGATAACTAGAAAGTATAGAATTCCAGACATGTCCAAATCTTCTGATTGTATAATACTGCTCTAGAGAAAAATTAGGCCTGGCTAGAACTTGCCTCTGTAGCTAAATGTATTTAGGTATCTGAAACTCCAGGCTTCAGACTTTCAAACTAATCCCTGCTTCCTTCTGGTTACTTTGGAAAATGTAAATCACAGGCTAGAACTGTTGGACGCCATCCATTTTAGGATGACTTGTTTGTTCTGGTCCTCGGCCGGGTGTGAGACTCAGAACCAGTCTACTGCATTGCCCAGCTTCCCTATCCAAGGGTTAGAATTCAGTACAAGGGCAGGGCCAAAGACTATTTTTGTAGTTTTCTGTGGCTGATTCTGGTTGGTTTCCAGATATTTTCTCATCTTGATAGTACACTGTGGTGCCATGTTGGTACAGAGAGAGGTGGGAAGACAGAGAATCCCCCTATACCTCTAAGGAGCAGGAATATCTGTTTAGGTTGTTGTCTTAGAAGGCAAGACTGGCAGACACATGGGAATAGGCAAGCCAGAGAAACGGTGACAAAGCCTTGACATGTGGGGATCCAGTTCTAGTCCCACTATTGGCTCTAAACTGTTGAAAGCCCCAGAAGGTATTTAAAACAGGGGTCCAGCCTGTCCCTGAGTAAGAAGAAAGACTAGCATGTCTTAGAAACACAGTTCCTCAGTAGGGCTGCCCCTAGGCTAGTGGTAGCTGGAGGAAGGTATGTGATACTGCACGCAGGAAGGCGACCTCAGATGCCAAAGTGGCTTTGGGAGGCACCACTTAAGGCCCAATGCAAGGGAACCTGTTTTCCCACCAGTAGTGTCTGCCAGCTCCGGGAGCACAGTGGCCCCCCACTTCTGTTCCCTTCTAAAATTTTCAGGGGCAAGGACAGCACAGTAATTTCTGGGACCTGGGGCCTTTTACCTCCCAGTCCTCTATGGAGCTCTGCCACTGAGCAATCTTGTCTATGTTTTCAAGTCTCCGTTTCCGTTCATTGATGAGCTGGGCCACATTCTTCATGGCATGCAAAGCAGCTTCGACATCCTTGAAGTCCCTGAGGCAGAAAAGAGATGGAAGGGTGCAGCAAGCTGGGGACCAGAGAGAGCTGTTGAGTGCCCAGTGACCTCTAGGTGTGCAGCTGCCTCTCTCTGGACTGTGCCCCTTGCCATAGCCTCACCCATCAAGTACACATTCCCTCTCCTCAACTGCCCAGGGGAGCAGCTTACTATTCTATTGATGTATCTTCCTCCAGTGATAGTTCAGGATAGGCTTGCATTACCCTAGGCTATTCCCCAGTGCCCACGGCAGGACTCAGCACTCGGTAATTGTTCAATTGGCTGACTGAAGGCATGCAGAGTCTCAGCACTGCCTCATGCCTCCTACCTGTGCTGGGGGTGTGTGTACTTGAGCAGCTCTGCCAGCTGGAGGGGGTACTTGCAGATCTTTTGCACCGGGGTCAGCAGAAAGCCATCTAGGGAGATGTCGATCATCTTTTGCAGCAGCCTGCAGGCCTCGAAGAAGTACACATACTTGCTGAGCTTGGTGAGTCGGGAGAGCTCCACACAGGCGTTGGGGTGGTTGTTGCAGTACTCAGAGTAGATCTGGAAGTCTGCTTGCTGGGGGTAGAGCTGGAGGTCAGGATGGCTATCTCCCGTTTCCCAGGGTAACAGGCCACAGCCATGCACCAGGAGGGACAGGCGCCTCTGCATTTGTTTCCTGGTCTCTGTCTTCCTACTTCACTGGACACAAGCTATGTGGAGTCGTATCAGGGATAGGAAAAACCTGAGGTATGTGTGTGCCCATTGTAGCCACTCAGCTTTTCAATGGGGCTCTCAGGAGTTAATAGAAGTATTAGCTTCTATTTCATTATTTTTTAATGATATCAGTGGTGCTAATCAGAAAGAGTTATCAAGACTACCCAGGGAAGGCCCTGGAAGGTGGAGACAGACATCCTTAGGCTGTTTCAGAAGGCAAGACAGCCTCTATACCATCAGTCAGTTCTCTGTGGGCCCTAACCAACCCAGTGAACCTGAAGCTGAATAGTAGCTGGAGTTTTGGGTGATTGCAGGCTGTAAATTCTACCCACATTCCGGCTTGCTCACCGTGTAAGGAACCCCAGAATCTATTAACAGCCCTTCAACTAGTGACCTAGTCCACCTTTGCCTTCCCCTCTAGCCAAAGAAAAACCTTACCCTGGCTGATGTCCCCTGCCCCTGTGAGCCTTCAGTGACTTGTTTCCCTAAGACTGTTGTTGAATGAGGGCAGCTAGGCGGACAGGGTTGAAGCCCGGTGCACTGGTGTGGAAACTTTTTCAGAAAAGAGTAGCTGGTTGCCTGGGCTAGAACAGGAGGCAGGTGCAAAGCAAGCGAAAATACCATAGGGCCAGAGTGTGTGGGGCCAGGGCACGGGGATCCGGGACGGGAGCAGATGTGCTCACATGTTCCAGAAAGCAGGCTCCCAGCTCGCTCAGGTGTGGGCGCTCTTGGTTGAACTTCTGCTCCAGGGCCTTCACGAACGCCTTCTGGCAGCGGTAGATGTCTTCGATATTCCCAAAGATAGTTCGCAGCTGCTCCTCACTGAACATGTCCGAACGCTTGCGGCACTGGCGGACATAGCCCTGGGGGCCATGCAGAATCAGGCTCCGCCCTGCTGCCCTCCCGACTCGTCCCACCCCTGGTCCCACCCCATTCTCAAGGTCTGGCCCTGCAGCCCCGCCTCACCTCACAGATGTCCCGAAGGTGCTTGATGTAGTCCCTCTCGGTGCTGAGGATCTCGTTGATGACGTTGGTGCGCATCTGGTCCTTGCTGCTCGGAGCCTCCGCCACGCTGTTCTGGGCCTCCCCAGCCCCGGCCCGCGGGGCCTCATCGTCCGCGGGTTCATCCTGGTTCACCCGCAGCTGTAGGCAAAGCAAGGCCTCCCTGAATTCTGCTCTGGAGCACCATCGGGGAGCCATGGCTGGGAGCACCCACAGGACACGAAGGTCCAAGGATAAAGCCCACAAGTTTCCTGCAACTGCCTCATAGGCACAAGGCCAGGGCAGGGGCAGCCAGTTTGAGGACCATGGCGCTGTCCTTGTTAGCCCAAAATCTCACCTCTAGTAACTTATTCTCAGTAGTGCTTGGAGCAGGCACTAGGAGTTTCTGAACCAGAAAGGCTGCTCATACCGCATAATCTAGGGACTGTAATTTAGGCGCTGGGTGGCAGCCTTGCTGGCTCACTAGCCTGTAACTTTAGAAGAGGCTTGGGGCAGTAGAGTGGGCCCAGGGCATCTACACAGGATGAGCACCTGAGCACCAGGGTCTGGGGTCATCCCTCCCTTTGCCTTGCCTCTGGGAGTCTGAACTGGAATTCCTTCCCTGAGACCAGTTGCAACTTATGGTTGGGACTGGGTCGGTTTGCTCTGCTCTCTTGGGTATGACTTCACGTGCCCATGCCTCAGTCTCCTCAAATTCCCACCTCCCAGGGCTGTGTGTTAAGTTTCCCCTCTCCTAATACATACTGGTGAACCTTGAAGTACTTAGTAAAGAAGGGTAGAATGAGCTGTGTGACCTGTGGTATTCTAGCACCACATTCTTCTCTCTGGCCCACAAGAGATTGCCAGCTGGGTCTTGGAAGCAGGTAATAGAGGAGGGGGTATATGTCAGTTTGGACTCCCACCCATCCAGGAAAGCAGAAAGGGTGGTCCTTGCCCCCTGCCTAGGACTGCAGAGCTGTTTGGGGCTTGACTTCTGAGCAGAGAGAGGAGACTTTTCACAACCTTGGGGGAAAGCACAGACTGCAGTCATACCCGCACAAAGCTGGCTGGGAACCACCCCTCGCCATCTGACACTCGGCCCCACCACCATTCTCTGTTGGTGGCATCCATCACTTCGATGACATCCCCAGCTTTGAAGCCCAGCTCCTGGTCGTCCATGGTGACATGGTCCCAGAGGGCTTCAGCACAGACCACACTGCCATCACTGATGAGCTGTAGAGAGAGCCAAGACAGGTGGGCCAGTGAGGCCTTGTTCCCCACCCAGCAGCCCTGGAAGCAGGGATCCTGGCCTGCTTTATAGAAGAGCTGATGAAGGTTCTCTCTAGGACAGCACCTCCTCTGGAGCAGGGCTGTGCCCTGGGCATGTCTAAATGGTCAAATCTCAGTGAGGGAGCCAGAAGTGAACTTGAGCACAAAATCTGATTGTCACATGACTCCCTCCCTGTTCAAACACACCTTCCTCAGCCTGCCGAGTGTGCTGAAGTAATGGTTTCTCAGCTCATGCCCTGCTCTGTGATGTTAGGCTGGGATGTGGCAGCTGCCATCTGCTCTACTAGGCAGCACTGGAGGGATAACTTGCTCCCTCTGCAGGTTCTTATAGACTTATACAGCTTATGAGGTGACCCAACTATGTATGACAGTGCCCATCACAGCAGTTGGGTCCTGTTTGATGTGTGTGTGTGTGGGGGGGTTGTTTTTTGAACCCTGGAGGAAGCAGCCTCATGGCACACTGACCTCTACAACCCTGACACCCGAAGCAGCTATGGGACAGCCCCCTTTAGACTTTAGATCCTGAACCCTGAGGGTCTTTCTAAATCATTCTAATTGCCCTCCTTTATTCCATAGGAGGAAACAGATACTTCTTGTATTTGCCAACTGTAGCTGGCTTCTCTAGACTGTTCTTGAGCATTCTGTCACTCACTGATTCAGTCACTTTATATCTGACAGCTCTCTGTATTGGGTTCTCTCTGCTCAGATCACTGGTGAGGCTCTGCTCTCTCCTGTGTGGCCTGTTCCTAGCTCCTTCCTGATAGAAGCTCTGTCCCCCATCTTTTGACTCCTGCTTTTCAGAAGGCTGTTTCTGTTTCGTGAATAAATGGCTCCAGGGGTTTAGAGGAGAATGTCAGCTGGGGCTGCACATGGCCTCCATGCTGGCTAACCCAACAGGGAAGAACTGGATGGAATACCCCCAAACAGGTCTCCCATACCACCCAGTTCTGCTCCTAGTTGTTCTTCACCCCTATGTACCCTCCTTCAGCCTCCCTGGGCACTCCCACATGCTAATCCTCACATTGACCCAGGAAGCAGGAATGGCTCCTAGGAGGAAGGACCAACATCTCAAACCCGGCTCCAGACATTATCTTGGAGGCATGCACCCACAAGCAGAGAAGGGGAGTGTCATGCCAAAGGCCACACAGGGATCCCAGCACAGAGTTTCTGGGTTGATCTTGGCGACAGCAAGTTTCCTGCTTCTGTAACAGGTGAGCCTTCTGCAAGTGAGTCTGGCTGCCACACAGCTGGGGTGATGCAGGAAGACCCAATAAAGCCACAAGAGGAGCCAGCCCACCTTCTGCAGTGGGCTTTTATGTGAGGCCTTAAAGGAGGTGGTTCAAGGGGAAAAAAGAGGGTGGATTCCTTCATGGTGAGGGTGAGCAAGGGAATGTGCCTGACTTGGGGTCTGTAACTCAGGCCACATACCTGGGAGAAATAGAGGCCAGCTTCCTGGTGGTCCAGGTTTATATAACTCCTGCTTTGTATTAACTGGGTGAGGCATCTCTCTCTGCCCCTGGATTCCCTCAAATGAACACTGAGGTGGGGGGACCCTCTCCATGGTCTGTATACCCTCTCTGTGGTCTGGTGAACCCTCTCCATGGTCTGGTGTGCCCTCTCCGTCCTTTATTCTACAGTCCTTGCAGACAGGTGTGGGTCCTGCATTTTCTGGGAAAGTTACCAAGGGTGTGGGACAAAGAGCAGGGCTTCATAGAGACTGAGGTCCAAGGCAGCATTAGAAATAAGACCCACCACTGTCCTGCCATCATGTGGAAGCCTGTGGGGGTGGGAAAGAGGTGCTGGTCACCTCTGCTGCACAGGAAACACCAGATGGACACATGACTGTGTCCATGAGCAAGTTCCCTGAGCTCGTTTGTCTCCTATCAGTGCCCTAGTAAGCAACATCTGCCCTTCACTGGTAGATCACAAATGGAAGAAGGTACTCTAACAACTTTTAGCCCTGAATTTAACTATTTCTATAATGTTACCAAAATAAAATGTGGCTCCAAGAGGCCAGAAACACATTTCCTAGGATATCAGAGGTGTGTTGAGGCTGCAGCTAGGCCCTTTTCTACACAGCCCTTCCCGGTCTCAGCCAGGTGCACCTGCTTCTAAAACCTGGACTAAAGCTGGCAGCTGAGACTAGGATTCCAGCTGGCTCATGCCTGACAGTGGGGGGGGGCGGGGGGGGGACACGGACACGGGACTGGTTCTGAGGCACAGGGGCATTTGTGTGGGAGCAGGTGGCGCCTGTGCCTCTGGTTAGGCCTCTGTGCGCCGGATGTGGTGGGAGTGTGTGTTCCGAATGGCCACCAGGATCCTGCTCTGCCCTAGGAAACTGACTGGCACTTTCTTTAAGGCCTAAAATAAGAGCTCAGGTATCATGTGCAGAGGAGCTCGGCCCTCCTGCAACCATCCCCGAACAAATACATGTCCTGTGGTCCAATGCACACCCTTTCCAGACCACGGGCCAGTTGGTCACAGCTCCACAGCTTCAGTTAGAGACCCGCCATGTTGCCCCACCCCCTCCTCACCAGCCCCTACGACAGAAGAAAGGAACCCTTGGCACGTGTGCCACCACGCCCCTCAATCACCCTCAGGGTGGCATCATCCGGAGCACCCCAGGCCGGGCCATGACAGTGAGCACATGGGGTGGTGGGAGGCCGCCCCTCGAGTGCCAGCGGTGCCAGCGGCTGGAAGATGCCACTCACCCTGCGTGGTGCCCGGCAGCGCACAGCTCAGCGGAAGGCTAGCAGGAATATCAGCACAGCATTGATGAGGACCAGCAGTGCCAGCACAGCGGACACCACCACGCGTTGGGCGCCCGGGGGCAGGTTGCAGCGCAGCAGGGCGCGCAGGGCGCCGCCGGGCGTCGCCTGGCCGCGCCGGGGCTGCGGGGGCCTGGCCATCACTCCGGGCCTCCGGGCTCCCAGCGGCCCGAGATTCCGCGGAGCAGGGCCTGACCCAGAGGCCGGCGACTGGATAAAGGAGGCGGAGCTGCCAGCGCTCCCCGCCAGGCTCCACCCGCACAGCTGCGCGGAGCCAGCGGGCGAAGATGGCTCCGGTGGGAGCCGGGCAAGGATGCTGCCTGGTGGAGGGACCAATTAAAGAGGTGCGGAGGGGTTGCAGCGCTCCTGTGTGTTGGGATCTGCCCTGGGCGTCTCCTTGGAAAGGGGTGGTGGTCACCCACCCTTCCCCACACCCACACAGTGTCCATTCTTGAATTCTGCGCACAGATGGCCACCGGGGTCCTTGGGAATGCACCGGGACCTGGCATTCCGGAGCCAAAATGCCTGGCACAGTTACTGTGGGAGGCCAGGACCTCTTTCAGTTTTGTTTTTGAGAGTCCAGGCTGGCCTCTAATTCACTATGACCTTGAACTTCAGAATCTTCCTGCCTCCACCACCTCAGTGCTGGGATCACAGGCATACTCCACCACGCCTCTTTTATGTGGTTTTGGGACTCAAATCCAGGGTTTCACGAATGTTGGACAAGCACTCTACTATCTGAGTGGGGCAAATCCCCAACAGACAAGATCTTGATCCTAAAGACTGTCATTAGGCACCCACTTGACAGATGAGTAAATGCATCTCTGAAACATCAGGTAATTTGCTGCCACAAAAATCACCCAGGAATATGGGGTAGTGGAAGCAGCATTTGGACCCTGGTCAGATTGGTCCACGTTGACAGGTTCTTCACCACCTCAACCACCAGAATAACATTTTGATCCTTTGAGCAAGCACCTGGCTTCTTTACTGCCAGCACCAGACAAAGCCTGCAACTTTAACTGGGCAGGAGTCCCTTCTGTCCACAGTACAGAGCTCAGTTATACCAGTATGTCCCTCTGAGATTGACTGTAGCTTAGAGGGTGAACACACAGCTGGGAAGTGGGCAGGGAACGGAAGGGAGCACAGGAAGTGTGTGGAGAGGCTGGGTGTTCACACATAGGTGACTGCATGCTTGGGTATTCCTGTGTGTGGCAGACTACTTGCACAACAGTATAGGGGAGTGTAGTTCTGAATGACCATCCTTCTGAAGACACTGGGAGTATACACATGTGATCCTATGTAAAATATGAGTGCATGTGTATCTGTGTGGAAGGACACTTCTGTGGACAGGTGTGAGTCATTTGTTCATGTGCTTATATGTGAGTGTGTGTGGGGGGGTGCCTCTTGTATATGCAGAGGAGGGTCAGAATGGATCCAGAGGGGCTGTCTGCCTCCTTGCACTACAGGCTCAGCCTCGCCCATCCATCTGGGGCATTGCTCCTGCTCAGTTCTGCAAAAATCCTTGTGTACCAGAGTGTTTCCCTGACCCCTCAAGGGATTTGTGGAGGGGCAACAGAAGCCATCTAAAGGCTCCCTGTCATCCTGTCTACTAATGTTCCTCCAAGGCTGAGACAGGCTCTCTAACAGGATGAGACTTAGAATCTATGATTTAATGGGTCAATGTTTTGTTATGCACTTGTGGCCCCAGAGTGACTAACCACTCAGGGGAGAAAGTATCCTCCACGTCCTCAGGCCCCTGGCATATCAGGCTGAACCAATATGTGGCCTCTGTCACTGTTGTATAGTGATTCTCTATAAAAGAGAAATAAAACATTCAAACCTGGAGGGAAGCTCTTTAAGACTCAGAAAATAAAATTTAGAAGACTCAGTAAGCAAACAGCTCAAGTCTCAAAAAGTTCCTAAAACTTACAAGATTCACAAGGCTCCTTCCCCAGGGTTATATACGCAGTAACACCTGATGAGAAGAGGAGACACTCTGACCTGTTGAGCTGCCTATGAGTCTTGCAGGGAGTTCCAGGGATGTAGCTTTCAAGAGAGTGGGGCTTTCAGTGATACAGCTTTTGAGTTATCCCTGCTCCTATGTGTAACCCCAATAAACTCACTGATTCACCAAGCTAGACTTGTGTGGAATTGTTTCTTTGGTTTGTCGTCAATGCCCCATCTGTGTGAGTAGACATTTGCTCACATCTCCCTGGGTAATCACATGAGAGCACCTTGTTCACTGTTATGCCAGGTCCCCGGAGGTCAGGACCAGCTGTAGGCATGCCTTCACAGCAGCAGGATTACTTGGGGAGGACTGATTGTGGCAGAAGGTCCTCAGGTCAGGGCTTGACTGAAGACTGAGAGGGGGTGCCAAACTGCCTAGGATACCTAGATTCTTGAACCCCAAGAACTCATGGTGTTGGCTGGGATGACAGTGGCAACACCTCCTCTCTGTGGTGTTCATGACCCTGAGCAACAAAAATACTCAAAAGCGAAGGCCTAGCTAGGCCCACTAGAGCCTCAAGCTGGGCGGTTCTAGCCACAAAAGGAAATATCCCAAAGGCTGGTGTGCTGAGGTGGCAGAACTGACAGGGAAGTGGAAGGGAGACAGATATCTGAACCAGCTGAGGCTGAAGCCCTGGTGCTATGACTGAGGTGAGGGGAGATGAGCTGCTTTGGAGGTATGGCCACCACCTGTCCTTGCAGCTCTGGGGTCACATAGCAGCAGTGGCTGGAAGGGACTTGCAGCTGCCCCTGCCCTGCCTCAGGGTTTTTGTCCAACCAGCAAGGGTGATCACAAGACAGTGTGGCATTAATAGGCATCGGACTCCACCTTGAGGCTGAGGAGTGTGAGAGCTAGGCCAGGCCCAGGATGTTCATCATCAAGGAACTAGGGGAAGACAGAGCACTTGGAACCAGAAAGGTAGCTGACTCCATGGTGGGGTGGCCAAAAGCTGACCTTGGGTCCTGCAGCACCTTCACATGTGTCATGAAGTGCCAGGGGAAGAGATGCTGGGCATCCTTGAGTGACCCAGTCTCTGGATTGGCTGGGACAATCCTACTCCCCACTGTTGTGTAGAGCACATAATTGATAGTGATCCCATTTATACTTTAACTTTGGATAGCATGTTTGTTCTATGGCTCTCCTCTTGTGTCTTGACTGCCTCCTAGTTCCAGCGTTTGGCAGGATGATATAGAAGCCATTTGCATTCTATTTCCATCTTAGAATTGGGGGATCCAAGGAGCTATTTCTGCATGTGTCCAGAGGTAACCCTGGCATCCCAAGGCCCTCAGAGTTTCAGCTGTGGCCTGACCCAGAGGGCACAGGCTGCTATGCACAGGTGGTGAGGCAGATGACAGGATACCCTAGGTCTCAAATCCTACCTCTCCCCTGATCCTTGCATGTACCAGCAGAAATGAAGCGGAGTGGGGATGAGGCCTGGGTTAGGTGGTTATGGAAAGGGAAGGACATCTTCCAAAGACACACTGACAGGCAATTTCTTACTTTCAGCCTTTTCAGTTGCCAAAATCCTTGGACCAAGAATGGACTCAGGCCTGGTGCCAGGCATGACAGCCAAGCCTAGCATGGCTGGGCAGACTGAGAGGCACAGGCAGACCTAAGCCCAAGCCATGGACATCTGTGGAAGGCTCTTTGGGGGCAATGCTGGAGGAGAGAAACACTTAAATGAACTGAGGACAATTTATCTGCTTCATTTGTTAATTCATCCTGCAGGAGCTGGGCAGTCCCAAGGGGCCAGGCATACTGTGCAAGGACAGAAAGAACACAGCCTTGCACAGCATCCTCACATTCCCCAGGGAGCAGAGAGAGAGCTGGGAGTCATATACACAGCCCACTCCTGCAGAAGGCCTGTGTCTTCCATACAGCTGCATAGAGGGCCAGCACACAGCCTGACATGTGGCAAATGGCCGTGTGTGCTCTGTGTATGCAACATGCACAAATGCACACTATACCCACAGTCTTCATGTATAGTGTGTGCACATACACATGTGAACAAGCATAGCAGTCATCCTAGGGTATCCATAATAAGAACTACCTCTCATCCCCCTGTCCCTCACTCTCTTGGCCAGAAGGTTTGGGTTTCCCTCTGCTTAAAAAATGGATAAGTTGGGGCTAGAGAGATGGCTCAGCAGTCAGTTGCAAGAGCACTGGTGGCTCTTGCTGAGGACCCAGGTTCAGTACCCAGCACCCACATGGTGCCTATAACTGACCAAAACTCCAGTTCTGGGGGATCTGACAACCTCTTCTGCCTCTGCAGGCATTGTACAACACAAGTGTACCTACCTATATATAAGCAGGTAAAACATTCATACACATAAAAATAAAAATGAAAAATTTAATTAATTTAGAAAAAAATGAAAAGCCCTGGGGATGGAGAGGTAGCTCAGCTGTCAAGAGGGCATACTTTTCTTATAAGAGGACCTGAGTTCAGTTCCCAGCACCCATATCTAGTGGCTCACAACTGTGTGTAATTCCAGTGCCAGGGGACTTGGCAGCTTCTTCTTGCATCCATGTGCACCTGCGCTCATGTGCATATGCCCACAAACACACACGGATAAATGAAAATAAAAATAAATAAATCTTAGAGAAATTCAGAAATTCTTTTCTCTCCTAATGGTGACATGAACAAAAAGCTTCAAAGTTTAGAATAAGACATCCATGTATTATTATTATTATTATTATTATTATTATTATTATTATTATTTGAGACAGGTCTTCCTGTAGCCCCAGCTGGCCCAGAACTCACTATATAGACCAGTCTGGCCTCAAACTCACAGAGATCCACCTGCCTCTGCCTCCCAAGTACTGAGATTAAAGGAATAAGGTGTGCGCCACCACACCCAGCTGACATCCATGTATTCTTAGAAAATACAAGTGAGTATATCATTTTTTTTTTTTGGTCTTTTTGAGACAGGGTCTCCCTGTAGCCCCAGCTGTCCTGGAACTCACTATGTAGATCAGGCTGGCCTTGAACTCAGAGATCTGCCTGCCTCCGTCTCCCGAGTGCTGGGATTAAAGGCATGCGCCACCACGCCCGGCCAAGTATATGGTTTTTAAAGCAGGCCAAGGTGGCTGGAGAGATGACTCAGAAGTTAAGAGCACTACTTGCTCTTGCAGAGGACCCAGGTTTGTTCCCAGCACCCACATAGCAGCTAAAAACCATCCATAACTCCAGTTCCAGGGGATACAATGCCCTCTTCTGGCCTCCACAGTCATTGCACAACAAGGGTGTACTTATACACATGTAGACAAAGCACACTCACACATCAAATTAAAAATAAATTAATTTAAAAAATAAGGCAAGCCAAATATCCCCAAGGATGATTTTCCTCTGACACTTGCTGCTCCAGTGATCTCCAGGAATAAAGATCATGTTAACCCCCAATAAAGCTTCTCGCTGAGCTTATACAGGCAGCAAAAAACACCTGAGGGGAGGAAAGTGGTTGCCACAGGAAAGAGCTGGCCTTTCACCAATAATCATGTCTTACATCTTCTCAGTTTCTAATAAGAGTGTACTTGATGCTTTCTGCAAACCAGACTACACATAACCTTTCCTGAATGCCCAGTTAAAGTCAGAGCCCACAGAAGTCACCTATAACCATGCACCCATGATCAGGTGGGCTGATTCTGTGGGACTGAATCTAGGGCTTTGGGAATGCTAAGCACATGATATATTACAGAGCTATATTTCCAGCCCCCAGTCTTTCTCTGTAATTCCTCATAAGTTCTTTTGGATGAAGTTTTCTCATCTTCATCATAAGCAGACTCCAGAGATGATAGTCACGCTTTGATTTAGGACATCAGGCTTCCCTTCTCACGTTGGGCTCAGAACCAGGAAGGGGAGCCCAGGTACCTGTGTGTATGGCATGGAGCTTGGAGCAGGTTACTCAGCATTGATTTCCTTATCTGTGATATTGGATGGACTGAAAGCTGCCTGGAGACAGTCTGGAAACATGACAATAACCTGCTGTGGCTGGTTCTGAGTAGGTCTCAATAATGAGGACCACAGTGAAGGACACGGGGAAGCCCAGCACTCGCAGGGGCCCCAGTGGGTGGGCTGCTTGACTGACTTGTTGCACTGCTACAGTTCTTGTGTTTTATAGTTGCCCATTTCTTTCCGGGGTGTGTGTGAAATTTTGGGTACTTAATGAGTCAGTGCAGGTGGTTGCACATGCAAAGGGTGCTGTGATTGCAGTACAGTTAGTGTGTAGATGCAGAGGCCCTGTGAGGACAGTACAGGTGGTCTACGTATGTACACCAGCAATCATCAGTGGTGTGTATGTTCAAAAGGCCTTTGGGATAGTACACATGGTGCCCTGTAGAGTTCTACAAGCACTGATTGTACTCCTTAGAGAATTTACTTCTTGTTTGCCTCAAGGTCTGAGTTTTTGTTGCTCCTCCATACACCGTGTTTTTTCTCAGGGCACTTGTCTTCTTGGACACTCACTGTACCACTGGAAAGTCTGTGCTCTGCTACATTCTAGAGAGGACAGCTACTCAGGTCAGAGAGCCCCTCTCCAGTGATGTAGGGGCCATGCAGGGCAGAGGCTGCCACCATACTTGTGTGTACCAAACACAATGCTCATCTCAGAAGAACCACTAGCACTTCTAGATTCTAACATAGACAAGTGAAGAAGTAGGTCTCTGAAAAAAGCAGGAAGAAGGGCAGGCCAGGCATGAAGGCCTCCAAATCCCAGGGCCATACCCCTGGGCCACACACGTATGCACACACACACACGTACGCACACACACACACACACACATGACTAATGTTAAGACAATTAATGGTGACTCCCCCTTGAGGAGTCCACTTGGGTATGTCTTTCTTTCTGAGCATCTCTTTCTCCTTGAACTCTGGCATGTTTAAATTGATACTAATATATTCTCTGACTCTGCTTCAAACTAGCTAGGCCTGAGATTCTTTTCTGCATTGAAGTCACATATCTGATTTGGCCTGAGCTGAGGTCCCTAAAAGATGAGGCAAATTCCTTAGGCTGCTGAGGGTGACAGCATGGAGCTGTGGCTTTGTCCCCTCACTGCCTACAGGTCTATCACCATCTACTCACACAGATGTTAAAACTGACTGTGAATCAACTCTGGTTCCAAGGGAGCAAAAATACTCATATAGGCTCTCCTGACCAGCAGTGACCTCAGTGCTACTACTTGTGCTTATGAGTGCTGGGATGACTACCACTGCCTCCCCCTCCACAAGCTAAATGAAAGAGAGTGAAAGAACAGGAGTATGTGTGACTACAGAAGGAAAGTCAAAGCTTTGAAATTTCTGTCATAAGGGGCTGGAGAGATGGCTTAGTGGTTAATAGCACTGTTACTCTTTCAGAGGACCCGGGTTTGGTTCTCAGCACCCACATGGCTGCTCCCAACAGTCTTTGACTCCAGTTTCAGGGTACTGAATGCCTTCTTCTGGTCTATGCAAGCATCAGGCACACAGGTGGTGCACATAAACACATGCATACAAAATATTTATACATATAAAATAAAAATAAATCCTTAAAAAAATCTTTTTTAAGAAAGGCTAGTTAAGGCTGGCCACAGTAGGACAGCTGAGTAGGAGGAATAGCCTCAAGAGCTTTGTAAGCACAGTGGAGTAGCCCTGATGCATTCAATTGAGAATAACTCAAAAGAGGCCTGGGGAGGTAATTCAGTGGGATACCTGAGTTCAAATCCCTAGCATCCACATAAAAAAACAGGCATGGCTGCACATTGTGGGGGCAAAGACATGTGAATCCTCAGAGCTCACTGGCCAGCTAGGCTAGCTAAAACAGTGAGATTCTAGTTCAGTGAGAGACCTTGTCTCAAAGGCTACTGATAAGGTGCACAGTGACAGAGGACACCTGATATGCTGCTCTGGCCTCTGTATGTGTGCATATGTACTCATTCATACTCATGTGTTTGCACCGTCCCCCCACAAAAATAGTTTAAAATAGGTGTCTAAGGAGGTTGCTCAGCCTGTAAAGTACATGCCTCACAAACATTAGAAGGAGAGTTTGATTCAGAGAACTCATGTTTACAAAAAGCTAGGTGTGGTGGTGTCTGCTTGTAATCTCAGTGCTGGGGAGACAGAGACAGGTGAATCCTTGGGCTCACTGGCCAGCCAGTTTAGCTTACTTGGGTACTTTCAGGTCAATGAGAGACCCTATTCCAAAAAACAAAGTGGACGGTGACTGAGGAACTGAGGGACAACAGCTAAGTTGTCCTCTGGCTTCCGCACACATGGGCACATATATGCATCTGTACATGAACAGGTGCATACATTCAAAAGAGTTGGTTGAGGGGCTTCATGTCTCCAACATGAAGCAATGGTAAATGCTTGAGGTAAAGGGTAAGTCCAGGAACCTGGTTGGACCATTACCCACTGTATATCTTTACTAAAATGCCATACTCTGCCCTATAAACACATACAACTATTATGTGTCAGTTAAAAATGCAAAAGAACTTGGAATGGGAACCAGTTCTGCCCAGATGAAGTTTCTTATGGACTTTCTCTGCTTAGCTAGTGAACAGCAAAGCCTATGCTATAACTGTCATAGCAACAGTTCCTGATGTCCACAGAGGGAAATAAGTTTATCAGTTTTCCCTTGCCTCATCCACAGTCTACCCAGGATGTGTCAGCAGAGCTAGAGTAAAGGGGAAGCCCTGGTGTCCTCCTCCAAGCAGCTCTCTCCACCAGAACTGCTGCTTGTCAGGGGGACCTATAGGCTGGCACTGAGCCTGGAGTCTCTGTAAACCCAGGGAAGCTCTGCCTTAGATATGCTCTGTTATAAATACTTCTGACACATTCTAGACATGAGAGGGAAGCTACACCAATGAAATCTCCGTAGTATAGTGGTCTTAACAAGAGCTTCATAATAACTAACAAAACCAGTTGATATACTAAGGTGGAAATCTCAAGGGGCCCCACATGAAGAGGAGGAGCTGCAGGCCATCAGTGGATTCTGAGGGAGGGAGAAAAGTTTTCTCCAGGGACTAGTTTCCTGAGAGGTTATCTAACTCCAAGTGGGCAGCCCTAAACAAAGGTACACATGAGCAAGGTGTTTATTTTATTTTAAATATTTTTAAAGTTTTTTATGTGTAGTGGGTGCTGGGAACTGAGCCTAGGTCTTCTGGAAGAGCAGCAAGTGCTATTAACTATTGAGTCATCTCTCTGGACCTAGGGTCAGTACTCAGCACTCACATGGTGGCTCACAACTGTCTGCACACATGTGGTACGCATACATACAGTCAGGCACACACTCATACACATAAAAAACTAACTAAATCTTAAAAATAAACACCTTGCTACAAGGTGACAGTCATAGGATGAAATGTCCTGTGTGCACCTGCGTTATGCCATGTATTTGGAACACAGCTGCACACCTGACTTGCACAGGCCTTGGAGTCACCCTCCCTCCATTTGCCAGGCCTCCTTAACATTACCTCATTGATGGCCAGTTGTTCTCCACCCCCTCCAGGGTGGCTGTAGTGGTGACTGGAGCTGTGAAGGTCCTCATATAAATCTTCCTCACTGCCTGTCTCGTCCGCACACATGCCAGTGTCCAGAACTCCATCAGGCATCCCTGGAAGGAGAGATGGCAACAGGCAAAGAAAGTCAGCTTGGAAGGGCAGAGGGGAGCACTACACCAAAGGAGCTGGCTGATTGTCTGACAAGAGGTACTTCTTTGAGAGGACAAGGAAGATTGGAGGCTAGTTTCTTAAATTATCCCTGTTGCAGAACACTGCCTGGTGGACAAAATGTTCCAGTGACTCACTGTCACCACAGTAAATCATGGAGCCCTGGGCAAACCAACCAGGTAGACAAAGACACAATAGGATTGGCTGGGGCACATCAACTAAGAGCTCTCTAGCTGAATTCAATTAAAAGCCACTTACCAGTGTGTTGGCCACAGAAGGCTTTTAAGAAAAATATTCATCTTTTGGGACTGCTGAGATGCCTCAACAAGTTAAGGTGCAAGCCTGACAGCCTACGTTTGATCCCTGGGACCCATATAGTGGAAGAAGAGAATTGACTCTCACAGATTGTCCTCTGACCTTCATATACATGCCATGACACATGCACACACACACACACACACACACACACACACACACACACAACTATAAATAAATAAATGTAATTATTTGAGAAAGAAAAGGGCTGGCATTGTGGCACGTGCCTTTAATTCCTGCTCTCCGGAGGCAGAGGCAGGCAGATCTCCGTGAGTTCAAAGCTAGCCTGATCTATATTGTGTGTTCCAGGTCAGTCAGAGTTACACAGTGAGACCCTGTCTCCAAAATAAATAAAGAAAGGAAGAAAGAAAGGAAAGAAGTTAAAGTGTTGATATGTGATACCCAGCTGAACGTCTGTATGCAGAGATGCTGTAGCTGAGAGCTTAACTAACCTCGGATAGAAAATGGAAAGGAAACATGTCAGATTGTGAATGTAATTTAGTAGGCAGAGTGCCCACCTAGCAAGCATGAAGCCCTGAGTTCCATCTTCAGCACTATGTAAACCATGGGTGGTGGGGTGTGCCAGTACTTGGGAAGTGGAGGCAGGAGGATCAAATGTTCATGTCCAGCCTTGGCTCCACAGGAAATTGCAGGCCAGCCTAGGTTAGACTCTATCTCAAAAAAATACGTCTAGAGGCTGGAGAGATGACTCAGCAGTTAAGAGCACTGGCTGATCTTGCAGAGGACCAGGATTCAGTTCCCAGCACACACAAGGTGGAAAAACCACCCATACCTCCTGTTCCAAAAATCTCATGCCTTCTTCTGGCCCCACAGACATTACATGCACACAGTTCTCTTATATACATGCAGGTAAAACACTGACACACAAAATATAAAAATAAATTAAAATTTTTATTATATCTACCATCTATCTGTTTATCTATCTATGAATCTATCTATCTACCTACCTATCTTCTATCTATCATCTATCTATCCATCTATCATCTATCTATCATCTATCTATCTATCTATCATCTATCTATCTATCATCTATCTATCTATCTATCTATCTATCTATCTATCTATCTATCTATCTATCTATCATCTATCTATCTATCTTAGTGTGAGAAGATGCCACAGCATGTGTGTGGAGGTCAGAGAACAACTTGTGGCAGTGAGTTTTCTCCTTCCTCCATGTAGGTCAAACTCAGGTTGTCAGGCTTGGTGACAAGAATCTTTACCTGCTGAGCTGTCTCATAGGTCCCAAAATATTAACATTCAAGACCCTCTTCCAGCATTTGCCACCATGTGAGCCCTGTTTGATCTTTTCCTGATGAAGCCTGTCTTACCCTCAGCATAGTAAGATAACACTTGTGATGGGAGCATTGTGATGAGACAGAGGATCATTGTGATGGGATACTGGAGGATTGTGATGAGACAGAGAATCATTGTAATGAGATAGTGGAGGATTCTGATGTGACAGAGGATCATTGTGATGGGATAGTTCAGCATTATGATGAGACAGAGGATCATTGTAATGAGATTGTTGAGCATTGTGAAGAGAGGACCACTGTAATAGGATAATGGAACATTGTGATGAAACAGAGGATCATTGTGATGGATCATGGAGCACTGTGATGAGAGAGAGGTTCATTGTGATAAGATAGTGGAGCACTGTGATGAGACAGAGGATCATTATAATGAGATAGGGGAGGATTCTGATGAGACAGAGGATCATTGTGATGGATAATAGAGCATTGTAATGAGACAAAAGATCATTGTGATGAGACAGTAGAGCATTATGATGAGATAGTGGAGCACTGTGATGAGACAGAGAATCATTGTGATGAGATAGTACAGCATTGTGATGAGACACAGGATCATTGTGATGGATAGTGGAGCACTGTGATGAGAGAGAGGATCACTGTGATCAGATAGTGGAGCATTGTGATGAGACAGAGGATCATTGTGATGGGATAGTGGAGCATTGTGAAGAGACAAAGGATCATTGTGATGGATAGTGGAGCAATGTGATGAGACAGTCGATTATTGTGATGGGAGAGTGGAGCACTGTGATGAGACAGAAGAGCATTGTGATGGGATAATGGAACATTGCAATGAGATAGAGGATCATTGTGATGAGATAGGGGAGGATTCTGATGAGACAGAGGATCATTGTGATGGATAGTGGAGCAATGTGAGATAGTGGAGCACTGTGGTGAGACAGAGGATCACTGTGATGGGATAGTAAGAGCACTGTGATGAGAAAAGTATCATTGTGATGGGATACTGGAGAAGGGTATGAGACACAGGATCATTGTGATGGGATAGTAGAGCACTGTGAAGAGACAGAGGATCATTGTAACGGTATAATGGAAATTGTGATGAGACAAAACATCACTGATGGATAGTGGAGCACTGTGTTGAGACAAAGGATCATTCTGATGTGATAATGGACCACTTTGATGAGACAGAGGATCATTGTGATGGGATAGTGGAGTACTGTGATGAAACACAGGATCATTGTGATGGAATAGAGGAGCACTATGATGGAAGAGGATCATTATAATGGATAGTGGAGCATTGCGACGAGACAGAGGAGCATGATGATGGGATAGTGATGTAATGTAATGGGACTGTGGGATACTGTGAAGAATGGAGTATTGTAATGAGACAAGGGGGGCATTGTAATGGGCTATTTGACCATTGTGATGGGACAATGGAACCCTATTATAAGACATAAGATCATTGTGATGAATAGCGGACCATTTTCATGAGACAGAGGATCATTGTGATGGGATAGTGAAGCATTGTATTGAGACACAGGATTATTGGGAAAAAGAGCATTGTGATGAGAGAGAGGATCAAGGATCATTGTGATGAGATAGTGACACATTGTGATGAGACAGAGGATCATTGTGATGAGATAGTGACACATTGTGATGAGACAGAGGATCATTGTGATGAGATAGTGACACATTGAGATGAGACAGAGGATCATTGTGATGAGATAGTGACACATTGAGATGAGACAGAGGATCATTGTGATGAGATAGTGACACATTGAGATGAGACAGAGGATCATTGTGATGAGATAGTGACACATTGAGATGAGACAGAGGATCATTGTGATGAGATAGTGACACATTGAGATGAGACAGAGGATCATTGTGATGAGATAGTGACACATTGAGATGAGACAGAGGATCATTGTGATGAGATAGTGACACATTGAGATGAGACAGAGGATCATTGTGATGAGATAGTGACACATTGAGATGAGACAGAGGATCATTGTGATGAGATAGTGACACATTGTGATGAGACAGAGGATCATTGTGATGAGATAGTGACACATTGTGATGAGACAGAGGATCATTGTGATGGATAGTGACACATTGTGATGAGACAGAGGATCATTGTGCAGAGATACTGATGCACTGTGATGAGACAGAGGATCATTGTGATGGATAGTGGAGCACTGTGATGAGACAGAGGGTCATTGTGATGAGATAGTGCAGCGCTGTGAAGAGACAGAGGAGCATTGTGATGGGTTAATGGAACATTGTGATGAGATAGATGATTGTTTTAATGGGGCAGTGGAAC
Organism: Nannospalax galili; assembly: GCF_000622305.1. Lineage (NCBI taxonomy): Eukaryota > Metazoa > Chordata > Mammalia > Rodentia > Spalacidae > Nannospalax > Nannospalax galili. Next base: position 408,638 of record NW_008351360.1, on the reverse strand, counting down.
ATTTTGATGAGAGGAAGATAATTGTGATGGGATAGTCAAGCACTGTGTTGACACACTATCCCACTACAATGATGATCCGTTTCATCAGATCATCCATGGGACTGTGGAGAATTTTGACCAAAGGATCATTGTGATGGGATAGTGGAGCAATGTGATGGGACAGAGGATCATTGTGAAATGGAGCATTGTGATGAGACAGAGGAACATTGTGAAAATGGAGCACTGTGATAAGACAGAGGATCATTGTGATGGGATAGTCGAGCACTGTGCTGACATAGAGGATCACTGTAATGTGATAGTGTAGAACTGTAATAAGAGAAAGGATCATTGTGATGAGAGGAAGGATTATTGTGATGGGAGTGTCGAGTACTGTGATGATACAGAGGATCACTGGATTGGGATAGTGGAGAATTGTGATGAGACAGAGGATCATTGTGATGGGATAGTGAAGCACTGATGAGACACAGGATCATTGCAGAAAAGAGCATTGTGATGAGACAGAGAACCATTGTGATGGGAAAATGGAGCACTGTGATGAGACAAAGGATATTGTGATGAGATAGTGCAACACTGTGAAGACAGAGGACCATTGTGATGGGATAATGGAACACTGTGATAAGATACAGGATCATTGTGATGGGATAGTCAAGCACTGTGCTGACACAGAGGATCATTGTAATGTGATACTGGAGAACTGTAATGAGATAGAGGATCATTGTGATGAAATAGTTGAGCATTGTGATGAGACAGGGGATGCCTATGATGGATAGTGGAGAACTGTGATTAGACAGAGAATCACTGTGATGGAATAGTGAAGCACTGTGATGAGACAGAGGATCATTTTGATGGAACAATGCAGATTGTGATGATACAGAGGATAACTGTAATGGGATAGTTGAGCATGGTGATGAGACAGAGGATCATTGTGACAGGATAGTGAAGCATTGTGATGAGACAGAAGATCAGTGTGATATACAGTGGAGCATTGTGATGAGACAGAGGATCATTGTAATGAGATTGCTGAGCACTGTTAAGAGAGAGGACCACTGTGATGGGATAATGGAACACTGATGAGACATAGAACCATTGTGATGGATAGTGGAGCACTGTGATGAGACTGATTTCATTTTGATGTGTACTGGAGCATTGTGATGAGACTGACTTCATTTTGATGTGTACTGGAGCATTGTGATGAGACAGAGAATCATTCTGATGGATACTGGAGCATTATGATAAGACAGAGGATCACTGTGTTGAGATAGAGAATCACTGTGATCAGATATTGCAGCACTGTAAAGAGACAGTGGAGCACTGTGATAAAACAATGGAGCATCATGATGACAGAATCATTGTGTTGAGATAATGAAGCACTATGAAGAGACAATGGAGCTTTATGTTTGGGAAATGGACCATTGTGATGAAACACAGGAGCACTGTGATGGTGTAGATATTCACTTACTATTAAATAAGTAAACAGAGGAACAGAACAAAGAGTATATGAAGGAAAAATTGGAGAGACTGGCACATGGACAAATGAAAGGCTGGAGGATGAGCAGCCTGGCAGGGCAACACCAGGAGCAGAGATGCTGTGTACATGCCACTCTACCCTGACAGAGCACTGTCTATAATGCAAGGGGACCAGATCCCTCTGTCTTCAGTCAGCAGCTGCTGCTAAGCTTAAATATCAAGCTGGGGTCAAGGAGCCATAGTCAACAGATCCAAAGAACCACATTTTTATTTCAGTTGTAGTTTAAATTGTTTTTATTATGGGACACTTTGTATACAAAGAAGGAACCTTATGTACTTACTTTCTAGTTTCAACAGCTCTCCACACACAAATATATTTCATCACTACTCCACTAGATGGTCTCTATGGCAAATCCAGGAAATGCTGTAATCTCCTCTGTAAACACTATATTACATGCTTCTAGGGGAAAAATAGTCTCTCTTTTAAAAAGACAAATGTAAACCAAACTGCAATCCATCAAGCATGGTAAAGTACCACACCTCTAGGTCATCCAAACCCTGTTTATGTTGAAATGAGTACTGGGTTACAGGGTGTTACAATTCTTGTATAGGAAGGTTTGGAACATCCTTCATGCTGTTTCCTTTACTGGAATATTGTACATAAATTTAGTAGAATGGCACAGCCAGCAGGGACCACTGCAGAAGAGAGGGAAGAAAGAATGGAGGGTGGGGTTTGTGGACGCTGACTTCTGAGCATGACAGAGACACTGAACTCCTGAACTCGCAGCAGCCCTGATAACTTGCAGATCTGTAGGAAATTGGGTTTCTCAACACCCTGTCATGGAGAGGAGAGGGGCCTATGGGGCCCCGCCCCTCCCTGAAGACTGATGGGCAGTTAACAATAACTAGTGAGGAGGGGCTCACAAGACCCCACCCCTCCCTGAGGAACTACACACAGTTAATAGCTGCTGGGAGATGCAGGGACATTTTCTTCAGTAGGGTAGCCACTGGTAAAGGGAGCAACTTGTTCCAATAAATAACCACCCACCTATGCTTCTCTTCTGTAAGCAATCCTAATGAAACTCATTGGGTCACCAAAAACAAACCAACCAAAAGACATGAAAGTAGAAAGGGGTCTCATCAGGAAGAGGAAGGGGATGCAGAAGGTGGGAGGAGGATAAGATAGGCTATAATAGCCTTTCTATATACCAATGACAAGCAGTCAGAGAAAGAGCACAGGGAAACCCTCCCATTCACAATAGCCACAAAAAAAATAAAATATCTTGGAATAAACCTGACCAAAGACATTAAAGAGCTTTACAAGGAAAATTTTAACTCTTTAAAGAAAGAAATTGAGGAAGACATCAGAAGATGGAAGGACCTCCCATGCTCATGGATTGGAAGAATTAATATTGTGAAAATGACCATCCTACCAAGAGTCATATATAGATTCAATGCAATGCCAATCAAA
>NW_008351360.1:399279-403066 GCF_000622305.1 Nannospalax galili | reverse complement strand
ATTTTGAAAGAGATGCAATCTTAGCTCAGGAAATTTTTATTGAATAGGTTAATGCTGTTGTAATGAAATGCTTCTTCTAATTAAAAAAAAAAGAACCAGATCTTGGATTTGTTGGAGAAATGGGGCAAAAAGAAAAAGAAAAGAAGACTGTATGCTTTTTCTGTCTATCTTGTTTATTTTTTTTAAGAACCAGCTCTTAGATTCATTGATTCTTTTTATTGTTTTCTTCATTTCTGTTTCATTAATTTCTGCTCTGATTTTTGTTATTTCTTGTCTGCTAGGTTTGTGTTTCATTTTTGTTGCTTTTCAAGTGTCTTGAATTGCAATGTTAAGCCATTTATTTACATTATTTCTGATTATTTAATGTAGGCACTTAGAGCTTTAAATGTTCCTCTTAGGTCTGCTTTAACAGTGTCCCAGTCATTTTTCTGTGGTGTATTTTCATTTAACTCAGGAATACTTTAATTTCTTTCTTCATTTTTCCTTTGACCCATTCATCATTCAGGAGTGTGTTGTTTAATCTCCATGAGTAATGTAGTTACTAGGGTTTCTTCTGGTGTTGATTTTTAAGCTTTATTGCACTGTGGTCTGAAAGAATGCATAGAAATATTTCATTTTTTTATTTGTTGAGGATTATTTTGTACCCCAGTATGTGGTTGATTTTGGAGAAAGTTCCATGGGTGCTGAATAGAAAGTATATTGTTTGGTGCTTGGGTGGAAAATTCTGTAGATGTCTCTGATGTCTGTTTGATATATTGATGCTATTTTTAATTCACAAGTCTGTCTATATTTTTGTCTAGTCGATCTGTCTAATGGAGACAGTGGGGTATTGAAGTCCCATACTATTAGTGAGTTAGGATTAATTTGCGTCTTAAAGTCCTGTAGTACTCTTTTTATGGAATTTGTTACACCAGGGTTTGGTGCATAAATATTCATGATTGTAATATCTTCCTGGTCAATTTTTTCTTTGATCAGAATGAATTTGTCCTCTTTATCTCTTTTGATTAGTTCTGGTTTGAAGTCTATTTTGTCACAACTGCTTCTTTTTTATTAGCCCCACTTGCTTAGAATATATTTTTCTATTCTTTCTCCTTATAGTAGTGCCTATCTTTGAAGGTAAGATGGGTTTCTTGCAGACAACAAAAAGATGGGTTTTTGTTTCTTAAACCTTTCAATTAGCCTGTGTCTTTTGACTGGGGATTTCAGTCCATTGATATTTAAAGTTATTATTGGAAGATGCGCTTTGATTTCTGCTTGCATTCTTGCTCTAACTGTGTTTTCATAGTTATACCCTCATTTAGTTTCATTGTGTTACCCTTTGAGTATAGTCACATTTCTCTATTCTTTATATTGCTTCAAGTATTCTTTGAGAGGCTGGTTTTCTGGAAATGTATTCTTTTAGTCTATTTGTGTTGTGGAAGATTTTTCTTTCCCCTTTGACAATAATTGACATTTTTGCTAGGTAAAGTATTCTGTGTTGGCATGTATGGTCATTTAGACTGGAAATACCTTGGTCCAGGCTCTTCTGGCTTTTCATAGTTTGCATCAATAAGTCAGCTGTAATTTTGATGCGTTTTTCTTTATTTGTGAGTTGTTTTTCTCTTTTGCAGTTTTTGGTAATTTTCTTTTTGTTCTGTCCGTTTAGTGTTTTTACTATGATATATCATGGGAATTTTCTTTTATGATACTGCCTATTTGGTGTTCTACATGCTAATTTGTATGGGCATGCCTTTCTTTAATTTTGGGATATTTTCTTCTACAGTCCTGTTAAAAATCTGGTCTGTACAATTATCCTGGGTTACCCCTCCTTCCTCTATGCCTATGATGCACAAATTTGGTCGTTTCATGGTTTCACACATTTCCTGCATATTCCATTCCTGTGATTTCTTAAACTTTTCATACTCTTTGCTTGAGTGGTCCAATTCGTTCACTTTATCTTCCAGTCTTGATAGTCTGCTTTCCATTTCATGCATTCTTTTGGTGAGTCTTTCTCCTGTTGTATTTAATTGGCTTATTGAGTGTTTCACTTCCTTCTTCATTTCAGCTTGAGTATTTTTCAATATTTATAACTCTTTTGTGAATATATTCAGAAGTTCATCCGTATGTTCTTTCAGTTCTTTAAGTTCTTTGTTCTTTAATTTCCATGGATTCTTTTATCATGTTTATAATTTTTCTTGTGAATTATGTTTCCTAGGTTATCTCTAGGGAGTTCTCATTGCACACGTCCTCTATAGGACTGCTGGTTCTTGGGGAGGACATATTATTTGCGTTTTTCATGTTATTATTTTTTCATTGTGACTTTAGCAGGTGGGTTTCTTTTTTGTTTCTGATTCTGGTGTGAGACTCAAGTCTTCTTTATTGAGTTTAAGTCTGTTTCTGTTTGTGTTCTTGATATGCCTTTGAGTTTTCTTATTGGGTATGAAAAGCTCATCAGTCTAGGCTTCAGGTTTTCTCTTGATTTTAAATTGGAGGGGCCATATGACATTAGTGCACCTGCTTATGAGTTTCCACAGAGGCCCAAGTCAGATGAGGATCAAATACTCTAAGTCTTCCTCCACAGGACTGGGTCTCTCTAGTCAGCAGACCCAATACAATTCGGAGACTTGCTAGGTGGAGGTAGGATTTGGTGATCTCAGTCAGGGAAGGAGGCTGGTCTCAATAATTCCAGGCAAATTGGGTTGGGGACAGGCAAGGTGGAAGGCTGGTCTTAGGTGTGCAAAGGTAAGTTGGGGGTGAGGACAGTCTGGGAAGGCTCCAGGAAACTAAATATAAGAATTGGGTTGGTCTGGGAGCAAAGGATTAGGACACAGTGGGTGGGTCTGGGACAAGAGGGTAACCCAGAAGTCTGGGGTGCCCTGAGAAGAAGTGGGCATATGCCCATGGCTAGAAGGAGAACAGGTTGTGGGAGCTGGGAGATTGAGTCAGGTTGGGGGAGCAAAATTTCAGTGGGCAGGGTCAAACTTACCAGGGAGGGAGGCTGATTTCAGGTGTGAAAAGGAAAATTTGGAGTGGGAGAAGGATCTGAAGGCTCTGGGAAACTGAACTGAAGAATATGGTTGGTTTGGGTGCAAATGATCATGATTCAGTGCCAGATCTGGACCAAGAGGGACCAAGAGGTCTGGGGTGCTAAGAGCAGAAATGGGCCTGATATTTGACAAAGCAGCCAAGAATATGCACTGGAGGAAAGACAGCATGTTCAGCAAATGGTGCTGGCAAAACTAGGTCTCCACCTGTAGAAGAATGAAACTAAACCCCTATCTTTCACCTTGCACAAAAGTCAATTCCAAATGGGTCAAAACCTCAATGTAAATCCTGAAACTGAAACTGTTAGAAGAAAACTTTGGGAAATACTTACAAGATATAGGTGTAGGAAAGGATTTTCTAAACTGAACATTAGTTGCTCAAGAAACAAGGGCAAGAATTAACAAATGGACCTCATTAAACTAAAAAGCTTTTGTACATCAAAGGAGGCAACCAGGGAAGTAACAGAAAACCCACAGAATGCAAGAAAATCTTCACCACTGACTCATCTGACAGGGGTTTAATATCCAGAATATATAACGAACTCAAAAAACAGAATCAAGACAATAAGTAACCCAATTAAAAGATGTGCTAAGTAGCTGAACAGAGAGTTCTCAAAAGAAGAAGATGGCTAAGAAGCATCTTAAAAGATTTTCAACATCACTAATAATTAGGGAAATGCAAACTAAAACCATTTTAAGATTTCATCTTACCCCAGTCAGAATGGCTAAGATCAAGAGAACAAATAATACCAAATGTTGGAGAC
>NW_008351360.1:376095-399035 GCF_000622305.1 Nannospalax galili | reverse complement strand
GAATGGAACTAGAAACTGTTATACTAAGTGAAGTAACACAGACTCAGAAAAAAAAATCGACATATGTTCTCCCTCAAATGTGGATCCTAGAACCAAACCCTGAGTATGTATCCAGACATAACTACAGGAACCAGGATAATGGAAAGGAAACAGGGAGGTAAAAGAAAAGAAAGAACCTTAAAGAGAAGACCAGTAGGAAACAGGCCTTAATAAGGGAGAAATGGATAAAAATTGGGTTAGTTTAAGGGGGGAGCAGGGAAGGGTATACAAGGAACCTAGGGGATAAAGGGAAAGAAGGAGGGGTGAGACAATGCGAGAGATAAATAATGCTAGCTAGTTTTAAAAAAAGAGGGAACCATATTACCTCAACAACCTAGTGACAAATTATATATAACAGATCAAGAAATATATGTCTAGGTAAGGTTTATCTGAGGACAATTGGTCTTTGCCCAAGATTTATCTACATGACACACAGTAACTAAAAATACCAGACTGGTGAAACTAACCTTCTTGGATGTTTAACAGACATACTTTGAGGCCTGTAATAATTTGGTCAGAGGGGCATAAAGGAGAGTTTTTGCTCCTTGCCCTCTTAGGTGACTAGTTCCAAGGGACTATGAGCATCTCGCAAAATGTCCTGTAATTGTGGTGAGTCACCTGTCCTCTTGATCAAGGAGGCCAAGGAGACCCCACGAGATGGACTTGAACCAGTGTCCATTCCACAAAGAGGAGGGTCAATACAGAGGAATCATTTCCTCCATGCTTCCAAGTGAAGCCATCCGTGGTACTTATCTTCACATAGGCAGAACTGGTAAAAGAAAGGAGCCAGGGGCTCCTCCCAAGCCCATGTGATCCCCGAGGAACAGATCCTCAAATGACCTTAAGAGTCAAAATAAATTCGTTTATCTGGTCCAACTGTATGGCCTTAAACACCCCAAAGGAAAGTATAACCAAAGAGTAAAGGGGCCAATATAATTTCATAAGAGTCCATATGTATAGCTAAAGGCTACATAACAAGCAACAATGCCAGATAGGCAATACCTTCTTTTGAGTTGTTGTCCAGGGTGGCCCAAGGGACTCCCAGACAGCAACCCAGCACAGAACCGGGAAAATGAACAGCAGACCCCGTTCTCATCTAAAGGAATATTGACAACTGATTGCTGCTAGATAAGGAACAACTGACCTTCCTAAAACAAAGACCTCTAGATAGGCTGACTAGATTCACCAGATGGACAAGTAGTGGGGAATGGCTGGGAGTGCCGACAGCACAGCAGACAGTACCACGGATATCAGAGTATAAGGGTTCTAGTAGGGGGAGGGAGTCTACGGGAGGGTGCCATCTGGGAAGTGGGTGTATAGTTAGTATAAGTTGGTTTGGGATGTTCTGTGTGATATACACACACACAAAAAAAATAAATCAACAAAATTTAAAAAATGTATTATATTCGAGGAGGAAGCATGGAAATTTACATCATGTTAATTAGTAGAGGTGATAAACATTACTACTGACATACACAGGCGTCAAGGATCCAAGTGCAACCTATTATGACTAGTAATAACCAGATACATATAGATATGCATGCACAAACATCTCAGTGCTGGTAGCAAAAACAATGAATCTTTCTGCAAGGAACAATATATTCTAAAATGAAATGGAGATGTTTTTTAAAGGTTAAAAACTCATTCAATTTTATGTCTTACAGGGCTTATACTGACTTCAATATTGTATAACTGTATTAATTCAACTGTGAACCTAGAATTTTAGAGCCACTTGTGAAAGAGATGTACTCTTGGTCTGCAGTGTGTTATTGAATATGTTGAGCTGTAATGAAATGCTTCTTCTATTCATGTAGTTGTTAAAAATTCAAAAAAGAATCAAGAAAATATTTTTAATTCAAGGAATCTAAAATAGATATGAAGAACAAGGATCTGTGAGCCAGGTGAGGGATGGAGAAAAACAAAATCAGTATCAGAATCTGGCCTGCAAATCATTGTTCTAATGTATAAAATAAGCATATTTGCCATGTTCAATTAATAAAATAAATACTTAAAAAGTTTCAGGAACCTGGAGACTAATAAATGTAAAATTATGCATTCAGAAAAAAAAGATAGGCTATAATGAGTGAATGTTATCAAAATACACTGTATACATTTATGCAAATGTCATAATGAAGCCCATTATTGTGTATAATTGGTATGTGCTAATAAAAACATAAAGCACAATACCACACCACAGGTAGGAAACTGAGTCTGGTATAATGTGCAAGTGCAATTCTGTCATTTATCACCTGCATAGCTCTGGGCAGCCACCAGTGAGGCTGTGCGTAAGCAGTTTGAGGTCGTCTTTTCTTCCCTCAGCCTTCAAGAGCCATCCAAGTTGCTGGATGTATTGTATGAAATTCCCTTTCACTGTTGAGTAGTATTCCATGACATGAACATACCACCATTCCTTTGGTCATCCACTGGTTGGGTGGCTATTATCACCACTGGCTGTTAGGAATACAGTGGCTGTTATTAACACACGAGCAAGGTTTTGTGTGAACCTACGTTTCCATTTCTTTGAGACAAATGGCCAGGAGAGAATTGCTGTGTCATATGGTAGTTGAATATTTAGCTCTAACGAAGCTGCTAGAGTCAGGTGTGGTAGCACACACCTTTAATTCCAGCACTCAGGAGACAGAGGCAGGCAGATCTCCATAAGATCAAGCAAGTTCCAGGCCAGCTGGGGCTATAGGAAGACCCTGTCTCAAAGAACAAAATAAAATAATTTTTAAAAAACAAAGCTACCAGAGTATTTTCTAGAATGGCTGTACCAATTTACATTCAATCCAGCAAACCAAGAGGCCCAGTTTTTCTGGGTCTGCACAATTTGTTATTGCCACTATACTTTATTAATTTTTTAAAAGCTGGGTGTGGTGGTGCATGATTTTTAATTGAGGCACTCAGGAGGCAGAAGCAGGCAGATTGCTGTGAGATAAAGACCAGTATGGGATGGTCTACACAGCAAGTTTCAGCCCAGCTGGAGCTACATAGTATATGTGTTTTGCCTATGTGTAGGTAAGCACACCAATGTGTGCAATACCTATAGAGGCCAGAAGAGGGCAGAAGATTCTCTCAAACTGGAGTTAACAGATGCCTGCTGGGAACCAAACCTGAGTCCTCTTCAAGAGTGGCCAGAGCTCTTAACCACTGAGCCATCCTCTACAGCCCCTGTCGTTATATTTTAAAGAATGGTATCTCATCAGGGCATTAATTTTCATTTCCCAAAAAGCTTGTTGTGACTTAGCAACTTTCTTTGTGTTTATTTGCTCTATCCACTCTACGGTAAAATATTTTAAACCTGTTTTTTGCCTGTTGGATGATTAGAATTTTTGTTTTATGTCAATACTGAGATCTAAAAGTTCTTCATATTATATGTTCCAGATGATTTCCTTGTCAAATAATGTGATTTATTAATATTCTGTCTATAGCTTAGCTGTCCATTCTCTTTATAAAAATATTTTACTTATTATTTTTATGTGTATGAGTATATTGCCTGCATGTATGTAGGTGCACCTGTGTCATGCAATGCCTACAAAGCTCAGAAGAGGGTGTCGGATCCTCAGGAACTGGAGTTATGAACAGTTGTTAGCTGCCATGGGGGTGCTGGGAATTGAACCTAGGTCCTCTGCAAGAGTAGTCAGTGCTCTTGACCACTGAGCCATCTCTCCATTCCCACTAAAATTTATTTTTTTATGTATAGTGTATGAGTATTTTGCCTGTATGTATATAAGTGCACTCGTGTCATGCAGTCCTTACAGTGGTCAGAAGAGAGCATCAGATTCCCTGAAGCTGGAGTTACAGATGGTTGTTAGTTGTCATGTGGGTGCTTGGAACCAAACCTGGATCCTCTGCAAGAGCAACCAGTGCTCTTAACTGCTGAGCCGTCTTGCCATTCTCTTAATAGGGTTTTGGTAGTATATTTTTAAAAATCTTTTTTTATTAAATTTTGTTGTATTTCATACAGAATAGTTCAAACAATCTGAGTCATCTTTGTATCCCCATCTTCACCAGCACCCTCCCATGCCCCCTCTCCACTGGAACCCATATACTCTTTCCTGGGTGTTAAGGCCCACTGTGTCAAGTCAGTGTCCCCAGATGGGTAGAACAATTTTTAAATAAATTTTAAAAGTTATTATACAAAGAATGGGTTTTATTATGGCATATTCACACACGTACGTCATAACACTGTTCTTACTCACCTGGCTCTCCTACTGCCCTCTCCCATCACCCTTCTCCCCTCTTGCTGGTCCCCTCTCACCCCCCAAACAGTGCCTCTTGCTGTTTTCATGTCCCATGTATTCTATTACTTTTTTGACTCCCTATGTGTGTCCCTATGTTATTTATGTGTGTATATGTTTATGGGTGTGTTCAGGTGTGTCAACTTGACATAAACTAGAACCACCTGGGATGAGGGAATCTCAGTTGAGAAATTTCCTTCATCAGGTTGGCCTGTGAGGAATTTTCTTATCTGCTAATTGATGTAGTGGGCCCAGCCCACTGTGTGCAGTGCCATCCCTAGGCAGGTGGGCCTGGGCTGAATGTAGCTGAGCAAGCCAGGGAGAACAAGCCAGTAAGCAACATTCCTCCATGGTCTCGCTTTAGTTTTGGCCTCCAGGTTCCTGCCTTGGGTTCCTGTCCTGACTTTCCTCAGTTATGTATTGTGATTTGATAAACCCTTTCCTTTCCAAGTTATTTTTGGTTGGTGTTTTTATTGTTTTCTTTTTAATTTTATTACTTTTATGTGTATGCATGTGTTGCCCGTATATAGGTTAAGTGCACCCATGTCATGCAATGCCCGTGGAGGACAGAAGAGGCTGTTAGATTCCCTGGGACTGGAGTTGCAGACAGTTGTTAGCTGCCACATGGGTGCTGGGATTCGAACCTGGGTCTTCTGCAAGAACAACCAGTGTTCTTAATCGCTGAGTCATCTCTCCAGCCCATTGGCTGGTGTTTTATCACAGCAACAGAAACTAAACTAGAACAATTTGCGTGTATGCGGTGGGGGGAGGGATGGTGCATGTGCATGCATGTGCATACACATTTGTGTAGAGGTCAGAGGTCGACATTGGGTGTCTATCATTCTCCACATTTAAAAAAATTATTTATTTTATTTTATATGTATGAGTATATTGTCTGCATCTATGTTAAGTACACCCGTGTCATGCAATGCCCACAGAGGTCGGATAAGGGTGTCAGATCCTCCGGAACTGGAGTTACAGACAGTTGTTAGCTGCCATATGGATGCTGGAAATTGAACCTGGGTCCTCTGCAAGAGCAGTCAGTGCTCTTAATTGCTGATCCATCTCTCCAGCCCCAACTCCAACTTAATTTTTGAGACAGGGTCACTTATTGAACCAGGAGCTCACCAACTGACTAGACTGGTTGGCCAGCGGGCTCCAGGAATCAATCTGTCTCTGTACTTCATCCCTATCCCAATATGTGTATGTTATTTGCCTGAATTTTATGTGGGTTCTGGAAATTCAAACATGTCTCATGCTTGTGTGAGAAGCACAACACTACCCACTGAGCCACCTTCCCAGTCCCCATCTCTCTTAAGAGTCCCCCATAGTTCCCTTAGTCCCTTTTCAACTTATAAACACACACACACTAGAGAGGATGTGAGCTTGAGAGGTGGCTCAGCAGTTAACCATGCTTTAGCATACTGCTCTGGCAGAGGTAGGTTCAGTTACAAAATCCCACCCACATCAAGCAGTTCACAACTACCTCTAACTCCAGCTCCACAGGATCCAATGTCTTCTTTCCGGCCTTCATGGGTACTACATTAACATGCACATACTAACATGCACACACACACATATCACATAATAAAAATAAAAATTAAATTAAAAAGAAACCAAAGAGGAATCAACACTTCCCCTAACTCATTACAGAAGGAGCACAGCATTGCCTTGATAATAAAACAAAGAAACTATATGAAAACTAGATTAATAACTCTATGAATAGAGATACAAAACCCACCACAAAATACTAGCACATCAAATTTAATGACATAGTTAAAGGATTTCATAGAATGACTTAGGGGATTTATTCCTGGAATTCAAGAATGGTTCAATATAACAAAGTGATTACAACATACCCCATTGATAGACCAAAGGAAAAAAGGATATGAACAACTCAACTGGTACAGAAAAATTATATACCACATTTAACATGATTTCATAGTCTTATAAAGTACTTAAAAATACTGGAAATAAAAGGGCAGGTCCTTAACACAATAAATGCTTACCACCACTGAAGTATAAAACTAATTGTGTGACACTGAATGCTTTTGCTGTAAGACTGGGGGCAAGTCGGGGATACCCACTTTCTCCACTTCTCTTCGCCTGGTGAGGGCACAGAGAAGCAGCACAGGGCATCCAAGTTAAAAACAAATGAAAGCTATCTGTAGTTACGGATGATACGACCTTGCAGGTAAGAAACTCTAAAGAACCCTCAATAAAATTATTACAGCAAATACAAATTATTACAAATTCAGCAAAGGTGCAGAATACAAATCAACATGTAAGGTCAGGGTCTTCCCCCTGCAAACTTGAAGTGAACATTCTGGAAAGGAAAATATTAAATATTCCATTATAATAAAATAAAAAATACTGAGGAATAAATTTAACCAAGGAGTGAAAGATTTAGAAGTTGAAAACTACAAAACAATGCTGAAAGAAATGAAAGAAAATCAAAATAAATGAAAAACTCCACTGTTTGTGGATTCATTTAGTTATATGTGTATATGTGTCTGTGTGTAAGTATATGCACATGTGTATGTGCATAGGCACACACACATGAAGGTCAAAAGAGGGCATTGGGTGTCCTCTGCTATCAGCCCTGCCTATTCCTTTGAGGCAGGGTCTTTCCCTGAACCTAAGGCTCACATTTTCTCAGCTAGGCTGGAAGCCAGGAAGTCCCAACCATGCTGTCTCTGCCCCCATCCGAGCTGAAGTTACGGGCCTATATGGAATACCCAGCTTGTTTGTTACATGGGTGATGGGATCCAAACTCTAGTACGCATAATTATGCAGCAAGAATCTTAATCATCAAAACATTTCTCCAGCCTGGTAAATTAGTAACAGTAAATATGGTACATTAGTTACAGCAGCTGTCTCCTACCTAAGACTGATTTAATATTTTTTAAATGACCAAATTACCCAACAACCATTGACAAATTCAACAAGTTCTTATTAAAATGGCAGTAGTATTTTTACACACACACACACACAAACTCAGACTGAAGAGATGGCTCAGCAGTTAAGAGCACTTGCTGTTCTTGCAGAGGACCCAGGTTTAGTTCCCAGAACCCACGTGGCAGCTCACAACTATCTGTAACTCCAGTTCCAGGAGATCCAACACCGTCTTCTAGCCTCCACAGGCACTGCACACACATAGGTTTGAAAATGATTTCTTGGATATGATTCCAAAGCACAGATATCAAAAGGAAAAAGTAGATGAACTGGACTACAAAAACCATTTAGTTGTTGTACATCAAAAGACAGTGTTGTGGTTTGTCTGAAATGTCCCCTGTGGGCCCATGTTTTGAATGCTTCTTCCCTGGCTGGTGGCACTGTTTCGGGGAGTCTGTGGAACCTTGAGGAGGTGGGGCTTGGCTGACAGAAGTGAGCCTTGGAAGACTGTACCAAACCCTGGTTCTGGGCCTGTACTCTGCTTCCTGGTCCAACATGATGTGCAGTGTCACAGCCTCATATTCCCACCACCATGGATGTAACCCTCTTCTATGCCATCCTTGTGACTGAAATCCCTCTGAAATGGAGACATAACACAGTATTAAGAGGAAAAGAGGAAAAAAGCAACTCAGAGAATGGGAGAAAATTTACAAATGATGTATCTAATAAAGGACTAATTCAGAATATATATAAACTCTTACAACTAACAAAAGGCATAACCTTAAACAAAAAACAACCCCACTGAAAAATGAGCAAACTACCTTGACTGATCAAAAGTTATTCATGCATTGATTTATCACAGCTGACTTCATAAATATGCACATTGAAATAACATAGTAAAATGAAAAATTAAAAATGAGCAAAGGAATTGAATAAATATTTCTCTCAAGAAGGCACACAGATGGCCAACAGCACATAAAATGATACTCAAGGTGCTGGAGAGATGGCTCAGTGGTTAAGAGTGCTTGCTCTTCTTGTAGAAGACCTAAGTTGAGTTCCCAGCACCCACATCAGGCAGCTCACAACCATCTGTAACTCCAGTTCCAGGGGATATGATGCCCTCTTCTGGCCACAATACATGACCCCCACAAGTAAAAATAAAATAAATCTTTACAAAAGGATAATCAACACCATTAATCATTAGAGAAATGAAACTCAAACCACAATGATCTCTTTCACTTCTCATCCTTAGACTGGTTGTTATAAAAACAACTATAGAAAAACAAGAAGAAAAAAAATGGAGGAGAATGTATGTGCAGAAGCTGAACACTGGTGCACTGTGGTTGGTGGTATAAAATGGAATACTCACTGTGGAAAAATTTTGACAGTGTTTTGAAAAGTAATACATAGGTATTGGCGAGATGGCTGTTGGTAAAGCGCTTCCTCTGCAGGCATGAGCCACATAAAATAAAGTCAGGCATGGTGGCACACACTTGTAATCCC
The DNA here is from genome assembly GCF_000622305.1 of Nannospalax galili. Taxonomy (NCBI): domain Eukaryota; kingdom Metazoa; phylum Chordata; class Mammalia; order Rodentia; family Spalacidae; genus Nannospalax; species Nannospalax galili. The sequence goes on along the minus strand of NW_008351360.1, from coordinate 390,357 downwards.
TCTAGTGGGGAAGCAGACAGATGGATACCTGAAGTTTACTGACCAGCAGCCCAATTTGGTAAACTCCAGTTTCAGTGAGAGACCCATCTTTTTCAAAAATAAGATGGAGAGAGATTAAGAAAGATACTTGATATCAACCTCTGGCCTCATAGGCACATGGACACACACATGGATGCACACATACCCTCCTACCTCCCACACACATGAGACATAATACATAAAGTTACCGAGTATATGACCTCTGTGATGGTTTTAAATGTCCACTTAGAATCAGTAGAGAGTCTCAACTGAGGAATTGTCTTGAATGCCTTAGCTGATATGGGAAGACTCACCCTAAGTGTGGTAGCAGTCCAGATATAAAAGGGCATGACAGGAGGAGGATTATTTACCTTTGAGTGTTTGGCCTTCTTTTTGCTGCTGAGTTAATTAATCTTTTGCTGCTGCTGTTGATTCCTTCACTGATAGCAGAACCGGCATTTCCAAGCTTCCACTGTGGACTGAAACCAGTGGTTTTCCAGAAAGCGACCAGGTTTTCAGTGACAGATTGGGAATGCTGAGGCACCCAGAGCCATGGACTCAGTGACACAGCCATGGTGGGACTACTCTGACTCTGAGGCACCCAACCTCAAGGACCCATCAACTACCAGGTTTTCAGCCTTTCGGGTGTGAGACAGCTGCTACTACTAATTTACTGTATTATGTAAACTGATTATATATCTATGGCTATATAGCTATATGCAATTGGTTCTGTTGCTCTTGAGAACCCTGACTAATATACCCACCTTGATACATGTCCTCAAACCATGGGAATCAGAGACCCACACAGATATTTGTATACTAATGTCTAACAGCATTATTCATAATAGCCCAAAGGGGAAAAGAACTTAACTATACATTGACAGATTGCTGGATACGGAAAACAAGGCAAACATAGTACAATATTGTGCAACCAGGAAAAGAAATGAAGTTCTGGTGAAAGCAGAGATGTACAAAAGGACCCACAGTGTATGATTCCATTTACATGTGGTAACTACAGGAGGCAAATTAACAGAAGACAAATAAAGAGATCACAGGGGTGTAGGATAACAGTATAGAGAAAGATTATTATTTTGGGGGTTTTTTAAAAAGATTTGTGTGTGTGTGTTTCTGTGTGTATATGTATACAAAGGTTCTGGTACTCACAGTGGCAAAAAGCAACAGATCCCCTGGAGTTAGAGTTAAAGGTGATTGTCAGCCACTTCATGTGGGTGCTGGGAACTGAACCTCGGTCCTCTATAAGAGCAGCAAATACTGTTAACTGCTGAGTCATCTCTCCAGCTGCAAGTAGTTACCAAATTTATGTTTGAAGAGATGAGAATGTTGGAAATATATAATGGTGATGGTTCAGAAGCATTGTGAAAATAATTTTATGAAGCTGAACTATACACCTAAAACAGAAAATTTTTATCTTGTTTATCCCAATTAAATTTTTTTATGTACCTGGGGATGATGAAATGGTTCAGTGAGTAAAGACCTTGCACCAAGCCTGATGACCAGAGTTTGATTTTTGAGACTCACATGGTGGAAAGAAACAATCAACCCCCACCAACTGGCTCTGATGAACATGTGTATGCCATAGTATGTGTGCACCCACAAACACACACACTGGCACATACACACACTAAGTAAATAATTTAAAAAATTATATCATGTGCATGAGCAGTTTGCCTGCATGTATGCAAGTACACACGTGTTGTGCAATGCTGACGGAGGCCAGAGAGGGTGTCAGAGCCCCTCAAAATGGAGTTACGGACAGTAGTTAGCCACCATATGGGAACTGAACCCAGGTTCTCTGCAAGAGCAGCCAGTGCTCTTAACTACTGAGCCATCTTTCCAACCCCACAATAAACAAATTTTTAAGAATTTAAAAATTGTATGCATCTTTTTTTTCCCTTTTGTAGGGAGCCCAGTGCAGGAGATTGAACTCAGGGCCTTTTGCATTCTAGGAAAGTGCTCTACTACAAAGCTACAGCCTCAGTCCTTTAAAAATGTAATAATGTGATGTACCAAGTTCACTGATTGCTACACTTTAAATGTATGAATTGAACAATGTGTGCACTTGATTGCAACCAGGCTGCTTACAGCTGGCTCTGCAGCAATTGTTTGCTGCTGTTCCTGGGCGGCCCATTCTGGCCTGTTATCTCTGCATTTGGCCTCTGCCTTCACAGGGGATACAACAGCTCTGCACCATGTCCTGCTTTGTTCCTCCGTTGAGACTTGTTCACTGTTCGAGCTACTTTGGTTGCTGTCTTTCCGCGTAAGTTTCAGGATAAACTTGCTTATGGTGACAAAAGTCCTGCAGGGATTTTGGTAGAAATTGTGTTCAGCCTGTGCATCCATCGAGATGGTGACATCTTTCCCCAGGTCCTCCCACATAAGAACATAGAGACAGGAGTTTTCAGTGTCCTTCAGGGCTCTATTATTTTTTATTGCATTTAACTATCTTTATTTTTATGTGAGTGCATGCATGTGAGCCTCTGCGTGTCATGAAGCTCGTGTGGTGGTTAGAGAACAACTTGTAGGAATCAGTTCTCTCCTTCCACCATATGGGTCCCAAGGATTGAAGTCAAGTCTTCAGGTTTGGTGGCAGTTGCCTTTACCCAGTGCATTAGTTTAAAGCAAGTCCCTGGCAGCCTATAATTTAATCTGTAAATATTATACTCCATGTCTTGAAAAGCAAGGTTGTCTCTATGGCTGTTTCTCTCCCTCTCGTTACTTTTAAATGAACAGTCTTCCTGGGGACTCTCCACAGAGTCACTACTTTCCTAGGTTATTTATTTGGATGGTCCCAGCTGTGACAACACAGCTGCTTCCTAGTCAATCTTTAGCCTGGAAGAAAATAAAAGTGAATTTCTACCTTGATTTCCAGTCATTTTTTTCTCATCCTTTTACATGCAGTGTGAGAGGGCCAAGGAAGCCATTCCTAGGGTTTAACAACTGCTTCAACCCAGGCAAAATAAGCATTTATGGTTGCTATGGGGAAGGCTCCCAGGACTGGGGATCAAGGCTGGTCTGTGAGAGGGACAAATGGCAGAGCCAACCACCCACCTAGAGAAACTTCTGGACTCCTCTCACACAAGGCCTGGCCCCTGGCAGCCTATATCTGCTGACTTACATGAGAGCCCCAAGGTCTGTGCAGGTGAGCAAAGGAAGAGCACAACTGCTCAACATGAAAGCCAGGCTTCAGTCTGGATTTTTATATAGGAAAACAGTTGGCTTGTGAACCAGTCTGAGGGCCTCACTTTGTTTAGACAGCTAAGAATTCTAGAATCTGGACCAAAGATCTAGAACTTTCATTTATGATCCCTTGTGATAGAATATGGAGAAATGTTGGGGGTCTGCGGATGCACAGCTCAGCAGCCCTCTGCCCTGGGCAGAGATGTGAACTCGAAGGACTTATCTGTGATGGTTCGAATGGAAATTTCCCCCACAGTATTCGAACACTTTGTCCCCAGTTGGTGCTGCTGTTTTGGGAGGGTTAGGAGGTGCAGCCTTGATGGAGGAAGAACATAAATGGGGATAGGCTTTGAGAGTTCATAGACTCGTCTCTCTTTCAGTTGATCCTGTGATTCCTGTGCTTGCTTGAATATGTGAGCTCTCAGTTTTTTTCTCTGGCCATCTCCTTCTGCCATGCCTCCTCTGCCATGATGGACTCTTGTTCCTCTGAAACCATAAACCCAACAAGCTCATCCTTCTATAAGTTGTCTTGGTCATGGTGTTTAATCACAGAAACAGAAAAGTAATGAATACACTGCCCAAATCTGTAGAAAGGGAAACAGGCAGGCAACCCTTTACACAATCCTCAGCTGGGCCTGGTGCAGGATGCTTGAAATTCACCTTTTCCTTGAGGATGTTATTTACTAACTCCAAAGGAGTCTTCTTCAGCCATCTCTCTGAAGAACCGGGCACACTCTCCAAGGAGAAACAGGAACCTGGGCACATGATGCAGGAAGCCATGGTGTCTAGCACCCACTGATCCTGGAATGGTAGCTTATAATATTTCCCCTCCCTGCTTGTTTAAATTTTTGGCTGATGGTGAGTTCAATAGTTATAGCCATAGCTGGGGAAGGTCCCTGTTGTGCCACAGGAGTGAGGAAGTTCCCTGCATGCCATGGGAGGGGCTGACAGCATGGGCGGTGGACAGCCATCCACTCCCAGCCTCTGCTGGGAGCCTCTGCTCAAGGCCAGTTGGGGCCATACGAGACTGTTTCAGAACAATGACAAGGAAAACAAACAAGCCAGAATGCAATACTGTCCCAGGGGATGGCACTGAGGCACATGCTTATGGTCCTGACATTCAGGGAGTGCAAGCCCTCACCCATTACCAGAGACATGCAAGTTGTCCATAAATCGTCCCTGCTCGTCTACTACCCTCCTTTCCTTATTGACTCTGATGCTGTCTCTTCAATGCACACATTTTCCAAGATGGATGAAGCAATTTGCTCATGGGCATTTTTCTCTCCTTGTCAAAATATTTCTCATAAGTTTCCTGGGTGTGGTGTTGAACACTGATTATACTTAGGTTAATATAGGAAACCAGGATGGCATGCCCTAGGGCAAGATGAGCCTAAAACTTCAAGTCCAGATTGCACTCTCTGCTAAAGGAAGGGGCACTGAAATAAGTAGCTCTGATATCTTTGTCTTGCAGAACACTGCAGGACTAGCAAGAGAAAAGCAGACAAGTCAAAAGTTTAAGCTCCTTGCTCTGTGGGAAAGCATCTTGGTCAACAAGCCTCAGCTCATCTCCGTGTCCTGAACAAATAACTCAGCTATCATTAGCTAAGAGATTAGGCCAAGTTAAAGATCTACTCCTGAGATAAAAGCTAAAAGTTTAACATGCATTTAGCCCTAAGAAAGAAAACATTGTGGCCAACAAATTACCAGACAGGCATTGGTAACCTTGAGTGAAAGTTTAAGCCTCTTGTTTCTTTGTATCCTAAATCTTTGTATGTGACTGACATATCTCACATGACTACCAGTTCCTTGTAATGTATAAAAAAGCATCTGAATTGGGTGCTGGACAGATGGCTCAGCAATTAAGAACACTGGTTGTTCTTGCAGAAGACCTGGGTTTGAATCCCAGCACCCACATGTCAGCTAACAACTGTCCGTAACTCCAGTTCCAGGGGATTCAACAGCTTCTTCTGTCCTCCACAGGCATTGCATGAAACGGGTGCACTTACCCACATACAGGCAATACACGCATACACATAAAATAAAAATAATAAATATTTTATTTAAAAAAACTGAATTATGCAATAAATGGCTTGTGTGAAGAAAAACACAAGTCCCAGAGTCGTTAATTATTCTGTTGCCAATCCAGCCTCTCTGCCCCCCAAAGCCAGTAGGTCCCTGCTGACCAAAGCAAACCCAAGTCCTGATAGGTTAACCTGGGGCTGCAGCAGAGGGCCAGAAGGCTCCAGTGTTCTAAAATATGAGGACTATTTGTTTAACTATGAGGAAAAAGGATTCAACAAACATTTTCATTGGCTCCTTTGTCATCCAAAGTGTGCTGTTTGTTTTCATGTCACAAAAGAGAAACTGCACCTGGAAAGGCTTTGCTAGGTCAAGGAGAAAAGGTCAGGAAAACTGAAACACACACATAGGTCCTTGCTTCAGCCCTATGTGACTTCTAACACACATGCAAGCATCTGCTGTGCAAATTCATTCATCTCTTTTGTGCGTGTGTGTGTGTGTGTGATGTATTTATTTATTTTTAATATTTTATTTATTTTTATTTTATGTGTATGAGTGTATTGCTTGCATGTAGGTCAGTGCATCTATGTCATGTAATGCCCATGGATGTCACAAGAAGGCATCAGATCCCCTGGAACTAGAGTTACAAGTTGTTGTTAGCCACTATGTGGGTGTTTGGAATCAAACCTTGGTCTCTGCAAGAACAGCCTGTGCTCTTGACCGCTGAGCCATCTTTCCAGCTCCTCCACCTCATTTTCTAAAATTATATTTGTTTTATGTATATGAGTGTATTGCCTGCATGAATATAAGTGCACCTGTGTCATGCAATGCCTTCAGAGGTCAGAAGAGGACGCTGGATTCCCCTGGAACAGGAGTTATGGATGGTTGTTAGCAGTCACTGCTCTTAACTGCTGAGCCATCTCTCCAGCCCCTCTCCACCTCATTTTTTTAGACAGGGTCTCTCACTTAACCTGGAGATAGATTAGATGGCCAGCAAGTCCCAGGGATCCTCCTGTCTCTGACTCCCTAATGCTGGAATTATAGACATACACTTCCATGCCTGGCTTTTACACAGGTTCTGGGGATTGGACTCAGGTCCTCACTATCATGTCTAAAATATATGAATCGATCAATAAAATATAACAGAATCCAGACACTCTCTCATGTGTCATTCAGTGACCAATTCACAGTCCAAATGCATCATCCATATGAAGAACAGGAACAGACAATGGGTAAGAGACCGGCCAAATTAAAGGAGACTAGCATTTCAGTAATTTAGAAGTCAGAAACTGCAGAGAAATTACTACAGCAATGCCCAGAGCTGGGCATGGTGGTGCACATCTGTAATTCTAGCACTGGGCAGGCTGAGCCAGCTGGAGCTACTAGTGAGACCCTGTGCCAACAAAACAAACAGCTAGGGAGATGGCTCAGTCAATAAAGTGGTTGCTGCCCACGAATGGAGAACTGAGTTTGGATCCCTAGCACCCACGTAAAAAGCTGGGTATGGGAATGTGTGTCTGTAATCTCAGTACTGGGGTGGGTAGAAAGGAGCTCACTGGCCTGCAAGACTAGCCACATTGATGAGCTCTGGGTTTGAATGACAGACTATCTGAATGAATAAGATGGAAGAAGAACCAAGTATGATTCCTGACATTGACCTTGGGCTTCCACATGTATGCACACACATGTGCATGTACAACTAAACCCACGTGTATCCACATACGTGAAAACATACATACACACATCTAAGAAAATAGAGAAAGGAAAAAAGGTAGAGAGCTATAGACAAAGACATCCTTCATACACACATGCATACAAGTGCATCCACAAGCACACACACACACACACAAACATACATATACACAAAGCAACACACATATACACAACAATAAAGTTCAAACATATACAAAAAAAACCTTCTAGGGAGTGAAGAAAGATGAAATGAAAGGAAACTGATGCTATTGAAGTGGTGAAACTGACTCCATTTTGTCCTACTGACTTTTGCTTTACCCTGTGTTTTTGCTCAGTCATTCCCACTACAGCCAGCCAGCTCTGAAGGCTGCACCTGTATGTAGTTTCAGGGGTACACTGTTTCTACAATACTCAGAAACTTCCAACTAGCCCAGTATACATCCAGGTAGCACGTCCTCTCTCCCAACTGTACCTGCATCTTCATGGAGCCCACTGTCTCTGCAATTCTGAGAAACTTTTTGTTAACTGAAAACCTCTTTGTTAACTGACCTGCTCCCCGTCTGATGTAACTATGGTGATATAATGTAACTATGGTTATTGGCTTTACCCCTGGCATAATGTAATTATGGTTTTAGACTTTATAAACCCCATTCTGTCTCCCCTTAGGGTTGTGAATTCTCTTGGTCATTAGCCCCCTCTCTGATTGCCAGCTAATAAAAAAATAGAATTCGATGATCACTATGTGGCATTCCACTGTGCTACTCACTTGGTATTATACAATAACCAAGTATTAAATGAAAATTCTAGAGCTGGAAAATGCAGCTTCTGAAATAAAAATATTCACTGCATAGGCTTGACAGCAGATTGAAAAAATGGGAAGAAAATCAGTGAATCTTGAGATAGATTCACAGAATGACCTAATTTGAATACTAGGAAGAGGTTGGAAAATACTAAGTAGCTACTCATGTAGTGAGTCTTGGAGAGTGGCTGTTAGACTGTCTCATTCCCCTAACCTGGGGTAACTCAAGCTAGTGCTTGTAGGTACCCAAGGAACTGAGCTGTCTTACCCACCAGTGTGAGTGATAGAACAGGATAGCAGACATCCTCCTCTGGCCTCCATGAATGAACATGGATGTGTACACACCCCTCACATGTGCATACACATGCACAATGAGAGAGAGAGAGAGAGAGAGAGAGAGAGAGAGAGGGAATACAAAGAATGGAGTCACTTCAGAATGTGGTTTAAAAGCTAATAGGAATTTTGTTGGTTCTTTCGTCCTTAGGGTAAAACATAGATAGTTTATCTGAGATATTTCTACTTTTTAAAATACAGGGATCAACTGTTATAAGCTCCCCTGAGTGCTGCTTTGGCTGCACTCTTAGAGTTTGGGTATGGTGTGATGCTGTTATCATTTGCCTCAACAATTTTTTGTTGTTGTTTTTACTTTTTGAGACAGAGTCTTACAATGTAGTCCTGGCCTAGAACTTGCTATGTAGTTCAGGCTGGCCTTGAACTACCCCCACCTCAGTCTTTTGAGTGCTGAGACAACAGGAATTTACCACAATGAAGCCTAGCATCAGGAGTTTTTTTTCAATTTCCTTTTTAAATTTCTTCAATGCCCAAGTGATTATTCAAGAGCCTGTTATGTAATGTCCATGTATTTGTATAGTTTCCAGGATCTTTTTGCTATGGATTTTTAGTTTGTTTGCATCATGGTGAGAAAAGATATCTTATGTCATTGTGCCCCCCCCCATTTTTATGAAGTATTACATACCATACTGTATGCTTCATAACACACTGAATAGCTGTCTTGCAGAGCTAGAATTATCATAACTGAGCTTCCTTAATGTTCTCTTAGCTCTTGGTCACATAGCAGTGATTGAATCCAGAGATGGCATCTGTCTCCTTCCATCAGATCTGACTGGTATGGAAAACAGTCAACCCTTTTTTTAAAAAGATTATTTTCTGTATATGAGTGTTATGCCTGCGTGTATGTAAGTGCACCAGCATCATGCAATGCCCAAGAAGGACAGAAGAGGGTGCTGGATCACCTGTAACTGGAGTTACGAACGGTTGTTAGCTGCCATGTGGGTGTTGGGAACTGAACCCAGGTCCTCTGCAAGAGCAGCCAGTGCTCTTAATCACTGAGCCATCTCTCCAGCCCCAAATCCTTTTTAATCTGTTGTCTTTAATGAACTTGTGGATGTACACAGTGGCCACTCCCAAGATAAGCAAGCACACCGTGACACTGAGTTCAGACAGAATCTCAATCCACATTTCCATACATTCAATTAGATCTTTATACTTAAAAATTATTGAGATATGTTTTGTGGCCTATCACATAATCTATCCTGGACAATGTTCTGTGTTCTGGAAGAAGAATGTATATCCAAAGCTACTGGATGGAATGTTCTTAGATGTCTGTTGAACCCACTGCATCCACTGGCCAATGAATAAAATTTGCCATTAATAGGAATAAATTCTTGTTTGTATTATGCCACAAGATGGTGATAATGAATAATAATGCAGGTGCATTTGAAAATAGCTAGAAGAGTTTGAATGTTTCATTATACATCAGTGGCAAATGATAAATGAGGAGACGAATATGCTAGTTATTCTGATTTGGTCATGATGGGACATCTACATGTGGTAAGCTGGGGAGATAGCTCAGTTGGTAAAGTGCTTGCTGTGGAAGCATAAGACCCAAGTCCTGGAGCCCACATAAAAAAGTCAGGCATAGTGGCAATGCACTGGTAATCCCAGTGCTGGGGAAGTGGAAGAAGGCAGAGACTGGCAGAGCCTTGGGACTTGCTGCTAACCAGCCTAGCTGAACCACTGAGTTCCAGGCCAGTGAAAGACTCTGTTTCAAGAAATAAGTTGGGAGCTGTGAAGCAGGTAAAGCACTTGTCATGCAAGTAGGAGGAAAGTGGTTTGGATCCCCAGAAACCATGTAAAAGTCAGGTAGGCTTAGTGATCTACTTGGAAACCAAGAGTGTAGAAGGCTGAAACAAGGAAGCCCGAGCAATTGGGCTAGCCGGGCTAGCTGGACAGTGAGCTCCAGGTTCAGTGAGAGGCTCTGCCTCAGTATGTAAGGTGGAGGGTACTGAGGAAGACACCTGACATCAACCTTGGGTCTCTACACACACTCACACATGTGAACCCACCTACAAATGAACATGCAAACACACACACATACATACCACATACATACATGCATGCATACATACATACATGCATACAAAAGAGCAACAAGGTGGATGGCATCTAAGGAACAACACCTGAGACTGACTTCTACCCTCCACTTATACTCACACGCACATGTGCTCACATATGCATGTACAACTGTATACTCCTGCACCTGCACACGCACGAACACACAAAAGATATCACATTGTGCTGCATACATTTGTACAGTTTAATTATATATCAATTAAATAAAAGCTATCAGAGATACCTTGATTCCAAATATGTACCACAGTTTATAATACACTATACACCCCTGTTTCCCCGAGAGATGGGTCTGGCCCTGGCAATGTTTGGCAGCTCTATGGGATAAAGAGCCCACCTTCCCTCAACTCTCTGAAGAAGATGCCCCTTTGGTTGCTGAAGGTTTGGGGTTTAAAAGTCCTATTTAAGTGAAAACTGCTTGTGAAGGGCTCCTGGATAAACGTTTGCAAAGCACAACTGCCCCTGGCATCCCAGCTACAGTTTCTCTCATTCAGCCCATCAACTGTACAGAGACTTCTGGGAGACTGGTGTGAGAGTCATTAGTTGATGGCCATGCAGCTGTGCCCAGTGTTGTGTATGGAGGCTGGGCTGTCAAGAGTGTTTCCTCCTCAATGTTTCTGCATGTCAGCATTGCTCTAGCACCAGCTGTCACAGCATCTAAGGTAAGGCACACTGCTGCCCAATCAGAGGTCAGAGAAGATTATCTGTCTTGACACAAGTGTCACTGGACAGTCTGAATCAGTCTGACCTTACAGTCTACTGGGTCATGTTCTTGTTACTCATCCAGTAAGTCTTGAAGAATGGTTGCTGGACTATCTCATCCTGCTCTGGGTCAATTCAGTCTAATGCTTGTAGGGACCTGACGAACTAAGCTGTCTTATCTACCAGTGTACACTGAATCCCTGTCCTGGCTGGGATTCTGTTTAAGAGATACAGAAATGATGAGAAATGGCTGAGTCAGCAAAATGCTTGCTACACAAGCATGAGGACCTGAATTCAGATTCTCAGCACCCACCTAAAAGCCAGGTACAAGTGTGTAACCCCAGTGCTGGGGAGGCAGTGACAGGAGCATCCCTGGTGCTTGCTGGTCAGCTAGTTTTGCCAAACTGTTGAGCTCCCGGTCCAGCGAAAGACTCTGACTCAAAAACAAGTGCAACAGAAATGACAAGAGACTAACAGAGAAAAGAAACTGGACATGTCTGACAGCATGACCTTAGCCTTAGGGTACAGAATACTGTGCCTGATAGCACTTGGCTCCACAGCCTCCCCGTCATTCATAGCTAACACCAGAGGTAGAACCGAATGCCCATCATCAAGGCCGCACTTACTAGCACTGCTTATATCACAATGACACTGCAGGATCACCAAAAGCAGGAATGTTGGCTTGCTGCTGGTCTCCCTGGCCCTTATTCTAATGTCTTGCACAGAGTTGGGGAGCAAAATAGCTATTCAGCAAAGTGTTAATTGGAAATTAACCATTTATTCATTATGAGTTCCCCAGAGCTAGGGATAATGATGCACACCTGTAGTCTTAGTACTCAAGACGTTGAGGCAGAGGAATCATGAGTTTGAGGTCAGCATGGTCTATGTGCCAAGAATATGCTAGAAAAAAGATTTCCCCATAGATAATTACCTATAAAATTAAAACACTGGAGTACTCATTCTAAGAAGGTAGACACATTAACCAGCAACGCCTACAACCTGACAGGAAGTGTTACAAGTGCTCCCTCAGACCATGCATCCCATGGGTGAAGGGCAATGTTATGCAGAGCAGTAACCTTTCTTCCCACGCTTGCTACATGCCAAGTTATGGAAATAAAGGGATAGAAATGAGATGGGCTCAGTGGTATAACCAGAGCTTTAGAACAGCTCCCAAAGCAGTCATTTAAAAACTTACTTTAAGCAAGTTTCATATGTACCTTGTCCACTATTATATTCCAAACATCAGAAACCCTGATAGATAGCTGATGCTCAATCAACATAAACAGAAAATGTAGACAGGAAGACATCTCTATGCAGTCAGCATAGAGATTAAACTTGTGAGTATCACACTGCGACATCTGCCACTGGTCTCCCCCAGAACTATGTATAGAGCCACTAGCTCCCTATCTCTGTTCTTAAATTGTTCTGGACCATTCTCATGAGTTTCCTATAATCTCACTAAACATATTTATATATTTCCTAAGGTATATTGTTATGGGCACTCTTATTTCTGTTCTGCATATTACTCTAATGCTATCAGACTGTAGGAATCCTTTGAAGTCTGTTTTCTTCACATTTCCTAGGTGCAGTCAGATTTTGACACATAGACATAGTGTCCTCTCATGCACAGCCTACAGACTTTATCTAGGAGACACAGACAGCCACCTTCAACTTCACCAGTCTGCCACTCTAATCTCTGTACAAATTTATACCTGTCTATCATTAATATGGATTTCTAACCCTGATACTCCACCGGATTTCTCCACTGATACTTGGAGTTCACACTCACAATGTCTGCCAGCTTGCAGAATGTGGGATCATTTCTGGTGTTGCTTCTTCTGATTGGCAGTGAGAGTATCTACTTATATAATGTTGACTATTCAAGTTCCTCTTCTAAGAACTGTCTATTCACATTGCATGCCCATTTTTATGCTATCTTCTGCTTATCCATCATTCATAGTTCTTTAGATAGGTTTTATACTAATTGCTATGGTTTGGATGTGTCCCTCAAGATGGAGGTGTTGGAAACTTAATCCTCAAAGAAGTGTTGAGCAGTTCAGCCTTTAAGGAGCAACTGGGTGCTCCAGGACCTCTGTTGTCATGAGTCACTTAACATCATCAACACGGAAGTGGGATGGTTACTGGGAGAGTGGGTGCCTGATCAAAGGATGAGCTTGGAGCCTTCTCCCCCCTCCTCATGCTCTCTTGCCTTGCTACCTTCCACCATGGATGATGCAGCAAGAAGGCCCTCGTCAGACAAGTCTCCTAACCTTGGACTTCCCAGCTTCCAGAACTATAATAAAAAAATCTCTATTCTTTATAAATTGTTGAGTCTTGAGAATCCTGCAACAGCACAAAACAGATTAAGACACTAATCTTTTGACATTTAAAAGCTACCGTAAATCTCTTGTCATCTGACTTAGTCCAGTACTCCTTCCCCATCTATGATAAGGCATATTTCGAAGAGAATTTTTTGGGAAACCAGGTTTAACTCTTACTGTTACCAATCAGATTGCTTTTCTTTATATTAAGTCTTCTTTTTTTGGCTTCATTTTGCCTTACTTATATTAAAGTTTATATAGCTTTAGAGTTAAAACATTTTCCTTGAGAGTGAACTGTAGCTTCTAATTCAATTCTAAATCCAAAAATCAACTTAAAATGAACTGATTCTTTAAAATGTACCCAGAATATGCAGACTCCAACCTTATCTAAAGGAATATAGACAACCGACTGCTGCTAGATGAGGAACAGCTGATGTTCCTAAAACAAAGCCCTCTAGATAGACTGAGTAGATTACCAGATGGACAAGTAGTAGGGAACTGCTGGACTACTTGTCCATTCACCAGGCCTTCATTGTCCACAACTCTTTCAGTGGAACTGTTGCAAGTTCCACAGCAACAAACTAAGCACTCAATGGCCTTTCCAGCCCAAAGTTCTAACGCTTCCACAGTCCTCCAATGTCAGGTCTGTCACAGCAATGCCACACTCTCTGGTACCAATTTCTGTCCTAGTTTGTTTCTCCATTGCTGTGACAAAACACTCCAACCACTACCAACTTGGGGAGGAAAGGATTTATTTTTCTTATGTCTCCTGGGTCACAGTTCATCAGGGAGCCCAAGGTAGAAACCTCAGGGCAGGAACCTGGAGGCAGGAGCTGGAGCACAGGCCATGGAGGATAGCTGCTTACTGACTTGCTCCCCTGGGGTCCTGGCTCAGCCTGCTTTCTTATGCAACATAGGCCTACCTGCCCAGGGGTGGCACCACCCACAGTGGGATGGGCCTTCCTACATCACTCAATAATCAAGAAGATGCCTCACAGACCGGGCCACAGGCCAGTCCTATGGAGGCAATTCCCCAGTTGAGGCTCCCTCAACCCAGGTGTGTCAAGTTGACACTAAAGCTAT
>NW_008351360.1:351272-376042 GCF_000622305.1 Nannospalax galili | reverse complement strand
ACACTAAAGCTATCCAGTGTATACACACACACACACACACACACACACACACACACACACACACACACAGCAGAAGTGGGCCAGAACAGGTCTTTGTGGAGGAGTGTCTTCAGTGGGGACAGCTCAGTGTAGCCTGCTCTTTCCCTCTCTTATTCCCTGAAGCTGAGGTATGTGGTTTGTTCTACTGTGTGTTTCTCTCAGGACACTCTGTTTTCACACGGAGGACAAAGCAACAGAGTCAATCAACCATAGAGCAAGATTTAAAACTGTGATACAAAATAAACCTGTTCTGCTATGTGCTATAAAGATGGAAAGTTAACACAAACATTGACAAGAAAAATGACAAATGTGAAGCTGAAAAACTGTAATCAGAGAAATTCAAGCTAGCCATGGCATGCCACTTTATATCCATTAGGCGAGAGGGAATTCAAAAGCAGCACCTTCCTGGGTTGTAGAGAATTGTCCCCCATAGGTTCATATATTTGAACACTTGGTTCACAGTTGGTGGTGTTATTCAAGGAGATTACAAAATCTTTGGTAGGCAGATCCTTAATGGAGAGTATGTCACTAGGGGTTAGACTTGAGAGTTTAGAGCCTCACCTCACTTCCTGTTCTCTCTGCTTCCTGTGTGCAGATGAAAATGTGATCAGCTAGCTTCATGCTCATGCTGCCATGCTTTCCCTGACTGTTGCCATGGCTTCCCCACCATGACGGACTCTATCCTACTGGAAATATGAGCAAAAATAAACCCTTTCTTCCTTAAGTTACTTTTGGTCACCATGTTTTAACACAGTAACGGAAAAGTAACTAATAGAGAGGGTGAGGGGAGAGGAACAGGAAGCATCATACTTTTGGTGGAGGGCACACTGATGTGACCCCATTCTAAAAAGGTTACCTGGCAGCATTTAGTTAAAATGAATCCTGGTATTCCTTCCAGTCCTCAGGCCTTCCTGTCCCTGCAAATCCCCCACAGTTATACAGGAATATTCACAATACTATTTTTCTAGCAGTAATTGTGGAAGTAGACAACTGGCAGCATCTAGGTGCTTAACACCAGATAAAGGGGTGAAATATGGTAGGTGCCCATCACAAGCCAGACTGAACTGTATATGGCAACATAGGCAGAACTGAGAAGTACCACAACAGACTTCAGTTTGTGATAATAGCAGATTATAATTTAAAAACCCACTTACGGAGGCTGGGCACAGCAGTGCATGCCTTTTAATCCTGGCACTCAGGAGGCAGAGGCAGGAGGATCCCTGTAAGTCTAGGCCAGCCTGGTCTACATGGCAAGTTCCAGGTCAGCAAGGGCTACATAGTGAGACCCTGTCTCAAAAAAAATTCACTTATGGAGAATAGTAAGAAAAAGCTGACATTAATATGTGCTTGAAGGGCTAAGGATGTCGTTCAGTTGATAGAATGCTAGACTAACATGATGAAACCCTGAGTTCCATCTCCAGCCCTGCATAAACTGGGCATGATGGCATGCCGTAATCCTAGCACTTGGAGGTGGTGGCAGGAAGATTTGAAGTTCAAGATCATCAAACACTATATAGTGAGTTTAAGGCCAGCCTGACACACATGAAATCCTGTCTGAAAATATGCATATGTTGTGTAAAATCATGGAGAGTCAAAAAATGACTGGAAGATACAGCAATTATCCATGACTGTCCCTCCCTGGAGACAGAGAGTGCTGATTTCTCCTTATAAACCAGAGGTAGGCTGAGGGGCCAGTAAGACTATGGACCTCAGGAAGGAGGTTAGAAGGAAGGAAGCTGGATACAAGAGACACCAAGGGAAAGCATGGAGGATACTGCTTTGTGTTTGGGACTGAAGGGGACCAGCCTGGAGTGTGGTCAATGAAGGACCTGCTCAGCTTAGGCCTGTGACACTGAACTAAAGGAACCCTCCTTCCACAGTTACTTGGCTGAAGCAGAAACGAACCCTCTCCAGAGAAGGAAAATGTCATCCAAAGCCAAAAGTTACTTCCATAAAGTATCTGCAGATGTTTTGTTCATTACTTAATAAAGTGTGAGCAAGTACATGTGAAAGAAAAGCACCAGGGAAAAAAAAAGAGCAGCCACAGATAGGATACTTTAATAAAGAAACAGGTCAAAGAGAACTCTTCAGAATAAAACAGACACAGAAAAAAGATGCCAAGTGCAAAGAGGAGAGATGTTTCAGCCTCCCTGTTTCACTCAGAAGGTGCGATGTCAGTTTACTTGTCAACTTGACACAAGCTTGAATCATTGGAAAGAGTTTTAATGAGGGATGGTCTACATTGTGTTTACCTGGGAACATCTCTGGCTGAGACTGTTTTAATTAATTGATGTGGGAAGATCCAGCCCACTGTGGGCAGCATCATCCCTAGGCAGAGTTCTGAACTATAAAAAAGGAGAAATTGAGCAAGCAAACAAGTGATCACGTATGCATTCATTTGTCTTCACTCTAGACTTGGATGTGATATGGCTAGCTGTTTGACGTTCTTGCCGTGAATTCCCACAATGAAGGACTGTAAGCTGAAATAAACTTTTCTCCCCTAAGTTACTTTTTGTCTCAATATTTTATCACAGCAACAGATGAAACTAAGACAGAAGGTCTATGTGAATTACAGTCTCAAAAGAGGAGAGGAAGGGAACACACTAGAAACAATAGCTGGGAACTGTGCAGGCTTCAAGCCTGTAACTGGAGAAGCTTTCTACTTGTATAATGACTAAATTAAAAACCCACATCCAGCACATAATTGACACTGATGAAAACCAAGCAAGAGAATACCCAAGGGTCTGACAAGCCACATTGATTTTCAATGTGCAGAAGAAATTAAAACAGCAGCTGATCTTTCAACAGAAACAATGGAAACTAGAAGACAATGTAACAATATTACTATATTTCAGTTCTTAAAGTTCTGGAAGGGCCAGCGTTAAAGGCCAGTTCTCAGCCTGTGGTGTTACTGCTAGTTAGAGGAAGTTAGGTCATTGGGGACATGCCCTTGAAGGGATACTAGGAACCTGACCCCTCCCTCTCTCTGTGGTATCTGTGCCACCATGTGCCTCCTCTGCCACACATGTTCCTACCACAATGTCCTGCCTTGCCACAAAGCAATGCTCCAACAAACCAGAGAGAAAGTGTAAGCCTATATAGGCCTTTCTTCCTTTAAGTTGTTTACCTCAGTTATTTTGTCGTAGTAATGGAAAGCTGATCAACACAGGTATTTCATAAGAGACAACAGCTATACCAAAAAAAAAAAAAAAAGAAGGAATTTAGGTAAAACATTTTCAGAAAAAAAACTTGGAGAGCTTCATACCAGCAGTTACACCTTACAGAAAACACCAAGTTTTTTCTGGTTATTTTGACTAAACAATAAGGTTTTGTTGAATTAAAATGCACAGACAACTGAAAACCTGCAAGTTGGGGGAAGGAGTAGATGCATCATTCAGGAAGATATTAAACACACTTACTTATATTGGACTTTTATAAAATAGTGCATACTGCATGGTGTAACCTCAAGGGTGAACACTGAAATAGTGATGAGAAGTGACTTTTAAGCTAACAGTTATTAATGTCAATATAAAAGTCAAATATAAAAACAAAATAGAGTAAAAGAGAAAGTCAAATTAGGAGGGACAAATGCAAAGATTTAATATTTTGGGAGCTTTAACCCAAAATATATGCTAAATTACATGGAATATAAATGGGCTGAAAATTCCAAATTAAAAGACAAAGGTTATCATATTGGATTTAAAAATCCACTTCCTTATCATGCATTAGGCACATCTAAATCATGGAGAGGTTAAAATAACATAAAAATATATGACTTATATTATGGAAATCAGTATGGATGTTTCTCAAAAAATTAAAAAAATACATTTCCACATGACCCTGCTATACCACTCCTTGGCATATACCCAAAGGACTCTACATCCTACCACAGAGATACTTGGAATTCGTGTTTGTTGTTGCTCTAGTCACAATAAATAGGAAATGGAATCAACCTAGATGTCCATCAATAGATGAAAGTATCATGAAAATGTGGCACTTATATACATGGAATTTTATTCCTCCATAAAGTAAAATAAACCATGAAATTTGCAGGAAAAATGGATTCACAAAGTAGTTAAGTCAGGTGACCCTGTTTCAGAAAATCAAAACTCACATGTTCTTTCTCACATGCAGATCCTAGCTTTTAATGTTTATATAAATAAGGGGGTGCGAGAGTGGGTATAGTCTATGAGACTAGAGGAGACCACCAGAGGGGAAGAAGTGGGGGAGGGCAAAGATCACCTGTGGGACAACAGGGGGAAGAAACAAGGGGGAAAGGAATGGGAGAGAAGAGGGGAGAAACAACAAATTTTGGGTAAAAAACAAACCATAATGTAACTTAATATTTGTATGCTAATAAAAAAGATTTGGAAAAAAAGATATGGCTTATAAACACTAATAGAAAGAAGACTATGCAGGGCACATTTTATATCAAGATAGATTTTAAGACAAATGTTAGGATAGAGAAAGATATTTAACAATGATAAAAGGCTAGCACATATGGAAGACATAACCAAATCCAGATCTGTATGCCCTTAATAATATTGTCTGGGAAAACATAAAGCAAATAGAAAAATTAAAATCCTAGTGGAAGATTCAGGCATTTTTCCTCAGCAACTCATACAACACATAGGAAATCAAGTACAAGAAGAAAATTTGATATAAATGACATATCCAACATTGAAAAAAAGTATATTCTTTTTCTAGTACATGTAAAATATTGAAAATAGTATAAAAAATAAGAAAGTTTATCAAGCAATTAAAAATAAAATTAATTAGAAAATCTATTATCTATCTACCTAACTACTTATCTATCTACAATGAGAAATCAAGGGATATAATTTTGATTAAATCATGAATTAATGAGTCAAAAAATAAATTTCTGTATAAAATAAAAGTTTTAGGGCTAATGATGGATCCTAGGGCCTCACACATTCTAAGCACATGCTCTACCACTGAGCTACGCCCCCAGTCAAATGAGAAAACATTTTGAGTTGAGTGATAATTTTAAAATTAAGAACAAAGTGTACAGCCTTTAGCTTATGTTGGAGAAGAGAAAGAGCCTCAGTATCTTTGTTTTAGCTTTAGTCTTAAATGACAGTTTCTTAAATAAAGAATTCTTAATGCTCTATTATTCCATTATCCTCTGGAGTCCATTCATCTGGCTAACAAGTAGGTTTCAGTCTAATTATCTATGATGTCTCCCTCCTTCCCTCCTTTCCTCCTTCCCTCCCTCCTCTCTGCTTTTAATATCTCCTAATTTGGTGTTCATGAGTGGTACAATGGAGTTGGTAAATAGATGATTCATAACACCTATCAAATTTGGAAGAGAAGCAAACATTCATTCTTCTCATAGGACTTTCTCATCTTCAACAGCTACTGAACACATAAATGTTTCTTAACTGCTCTGGATTATCACTATCACAGATTGAGTAGTGATCAATATGAACCCCAAACAAGGTAAGATATAGACCCAGATTTCAAAGCCCCAGGGGAGGTATCCTCTTACCCAGGATGGCATAGCCAGCTGGGCCAAGTGGAATCAGAAACCCACTTTTGCACCCACAGTACAGTTTTTAGAGGGAGCTAGTTTTGAATAAGGGTGGATCCATCTCCAAGCCCAAGGCTTGATCTGCTCCCAAGTAAAGTATAAAAACTCTTGCTGCTGTTTCCTAAACTAAATACCCATCTCCTCCCCACCCGCGAGTTCTACATCTCTGGATTCAACCAAATATAAACCAAATGCCTTTGTGGGGCTGTGGAAAGAAAAAGAAAGAAAAGCTTCTATGGGCGGCTGCGCTCTCTCTCTGGGCGCAGCCGTATGCTCACTCCCTGCAGGTCCGCAGACTTCCCGGTGGCTGCTTTGGGTCCGTGCCTGGGCTCGGCGGCTCGGGTCCCGCGTCTCTGGGAGTGGCGGTAGCTGATGACTACCGCAGTTTCTCTTGCTGCTGAGCTTTCTCTGCTACTGGAGCGTTTGTCCAGTCGAAATCCTGTCCCTTAATACACCCATATACCTTTCCTCAGGATAGTGGGGCTCCTGGCCACTGAACCCCACAGGGAAGAGGCACGAGGACGGCGAAGCTAGAGTATCCGTGGGTCGGTAACGGAAGGTGCTGCCCTCTGGAGGAGTTAGGTCGCCGGTACACAAGACTCAAAGGCTCAAGGCTTAGTTCTAGTCTGTACAGCTTTATTATCTGAGACTCAGTTCTCTGATATCTCTGATCTCCCTGAATTCCTTGGCCCGGTTTCCCTAAATTCTCCTGCTATTGAGAGAAGACTAAGATTTTTATACCATGGGGGTTGTGTTAAAAGCCTTGGCTGCTAGATGCTTTTGCATGTGAAAAGTGGGCTTCTGCCAGACAGTTGTCTGCTAGGAATTTACAGGAAGGTATGATACCTTTTCAGAGTCAAAGGCCACGTTAATGTTTAGGGCATTCATGGTGGACTCCTCAAAAGAAGAGGCAGGAAAGATGCCGGGAAGCACTTTGTTATGCAAAGGAGCCCGCAGCACATCCCGAGCTACATGAGCTATCCGGTGTGAAGAAGCTTCGACTTTTGCGCAACAAAGGTCTCCCAACAAGCTTCTACCTGTACTGAACATCACTGACTTTTTGTCTTGCCTTTATTTCAATTAAGATTTACATAGCATTAAATCATATGAGGTATTCTGAGTACTCTAGAGATGACTTAAATTAGAGGGACATGCAAGTTCTATGCAAATTCAGCATTTGATCTGAAGGACTTGAGTAGACTTTGGCCTCAATGGAGTCCTGGAACTCAGGATGGCTGAATGTCACTGTCAGTTTCTCCAGGGCCTTCCGGTGCCAGCTTCTAGGACTTTCCTGCCATTTCTTTTACTCTGGTTGAACAGTGAAGGTAGATTTTATTGTTTTTATTAGCATATGAGGTCTTAAAGCAGGAGAGCTTTTTAAGTTCTTTCATCTCACTGTCTTGTAGAACTGAAAGTTATAATTTCATTATTACCACTACATAAAACAGTTAAGTGAACTGCAGATCCCAGATGTACAGGCCTCAAGAAACTAACAAAAGATTTAAATCTCCATTTTAACAAACAAATCATAGAATATTGATCTGTTATGTGTAAGATTCATTTTCTTTTAAGAAACTTTATCATTTTTCAAAAAGACAAAAAAAAAACCCACCTTTATCATTTTCATGTATCTATTTATGGGGGGTGGGGTAGAGGGTGAGAGTGGATGTGCACATACCACAGCACCTATGTGGAGGTCAGAGGACAACCTAAAGGAGTTGGTTTTCTCCTTCCACATGTGGGTCCTGGGGATCAAACTCAGACCATCAAGCTTGGTAGTAAGCTAAGCCCTCTCCTCTCCTCTCTCCTCCCTTCCCATCCCTCCCCCTCCCCCTCTTTTCTTACTTTGCGTTTTTTAAGACAAGGTTTTACTATGTAGTCCAGGCCAGTCTCAAATTTATAATCATCTTGTTTCTGCTTCCAGAGTGCTGGGATTATAGGTTTATGACACCATACTTCGTTCTTTTTGCCAACACCCAACCGCTCTTTACAAACATATTACACATATATTAACATGGCTTAGAAGAAATAGGAAAAAAGAAAAAAAGAAAGAGAACTGTGCTAAGCATAAAGAATTATACATTGTAGATATAGTCCATTTTCCTTAGAGAAAAAAACAGGTAATAAAACAAACTGCTACCAAAGCTTTGTTCAAAGTTTCCACTTCAGTTACCATCCAGATTGTTACTTATGTCAGCTAACTTCATGTATTTTCTGCTCACAGCTCCTCATCAGTTACAGATATGGGATACTGGTTTCAGTCTTAGTCTCTGTCTCAACCATCAGTGAAGGTTCATGGGAAAAGATAAACATGAATTAAGCATCCACTATATGCCAAATACTGAGTTAGCTACTTACACTCACATCTTAGTGCCTGCAATGTCAGTCCTGCTTCAGAAATGAGAAAAATCAGGCTCCAGACTACACAACTCACCCCAGGTCACATCATCTACCAAGGCTGGAAGCAGGCCTGGAGCTCATCAGAGGGTCTGCCCTTGAAGCCCAAGCTATGTCTACTCCATTGCAAAACCCTCTTCAGTATCTGCCATTTACTCAGGTAAAAACAAAAATAGCAAATCAACATCTAAAGATTTAAATGAGGTGGGTGGGTATGGATTCAAAGGGTTTCAGGCAAAAATGCCAAAATACTGGTTGCCCACCATAACTGCATGGTAAGACCCTGTTGCTGATGACATCAAAAACTTTGGTTACAGGGTATAGAGAAATTAATCTTGAACTAACCAGGAAAATTCTTCCCTGCTGGCTAGTTTTTACAGTGCTGAAAGGTGCTATGCAGGCTGCTGGGAGAGAAAATACATTAGTGGTTTTACCCAGTGCTGGACCCTCCATGCTACAATACTGGCCTAGAAGGCAAGATATACTCACTGGTACAACAATGGTAAGACTGTTTATAGGGTAACTAACTGCTCTCTTGATTGGATTTGAGGCTTGCTGCATGGGAAAGAATTCATTCCTGGTATTGAAAACATGGTCAGAACTCAAAGATGGGGGAAGTCATGGGTCTAAGGGGGAGAATCTATTGATGTTCTTTTGCTAAATGATCATGCTGTCACACTGCCTTGTAAACATTTATGTTTATATTTATAGATTTGTTCTGCTCTCAATCTTGGGCAGAGAAGCTTCTTAATACAAGCGGTTGCTAATGTAGAGACCACATTACTGTTCAAAGTGCTAAGAATAAACAGCCGAGTCATAAGTGGGACATCTATATCAACCCTTTCAACAAGGCTTAGGGAGCTTTGAGAAAGAAGAGGCAGAAATAATATAAAAGCCAGAGGATAGGGAGACTACAGTGAAATGCTGTCCTCTGGACATGACATAGCTGTTATACTCATGAACTCACAACTCTGGTTATCTGCATGAGACTTGCACATAGTCAAGGCAGCAAAAAATTCCACATGGGCCAAGCGTGGTGGTGCACAACTTTCGTTCAAGTACTCAGGAGGCAGATCTCTGTGAATTCAAGGCCAGCCTGGTCTATATAGTGAGTTCCAGGCCAGCTGAGGCTACAGGGAGACCCTGTCTCAAAAAGACCAAATTAAAAAAAGAAAGAAAGAAAAATATTCCACATGGATGGGAGATGGGCTCCCAAGGCCATATTCCTGAGGCGCTATTAGCCATGATGGCCGCTGGGGAAGGGAGACTCACTTTTCTTTGGGGGATGGCTACTGAGAGGCTGCCTATGCCCCAGTGGATGACCTCACAACCAGGCACATATGGACAGCACTAATTGGACACAGTGAGTTATGAAAGAAAAAAAAACCATGAAGTTGGGAGGGAGATGTGTTGGGTATTCCCAGAGGGAGTTGGAAGGAGGGAGTCCAGGGTTGGATACGATACATTGCATACATGTGTATGAATCTTTCCAAAGAATAAATATGTTGTTGTTTTGAGACAGGCTCTCCCTGTAGCCCCACCTGGCTTGGAACCCACTATGTAGACCAGGCTAGCCTCAAGCCCCCCAGAGGTCTGCCTGCCTCTGCTTCCCAAGTGCTGGGATTAAAGGCATGCACTACCACACACGACCAGAGAATAATTTTTAAAAACTTAAAGAGGTTTATTGTTTAACCCTTAAAATCCACATACCTGCCTCAGTGGACTCTGCACTGCTCCCATTTGGAGCCACCTGAGCTGTATCCATAGGCCACCAAGTGCATAGAAATTTTCCTGACTCTGCCAAATTTTCACAGCTCATGTGGCAAATCAGGAAGGCGGGTGAGAGAGGTGGTGAACTCCTGGGGACTGACTGGGAAAACAAGGCTGCTCCGGTTCTGGAGTCTCACTGCAGGTGACAGCTCCCCACCCAGCTGGCCCCACAGAAGACTTTGCCTTTTTTCCTTTGCCTTCTGACTCTCTAATCCGTATGTGTGTGGCACTAGGAGTCAAGGAGAGACAAAGTGTGCCAGTCATCACAAAGCCATAGAGATGCTGCAGGGCATACCCATCACGCTAGCAGAAATACAGAATGAAGGTGTGTTTAAATGAGTTGGGGGGGGGGATCTGGAAGGCAGTAGAGTTGGATCACACCCATGGGCACATCCAAGGGCAGCTTTGTCTCAGAGCTCCACCTGCGAGAGCCTCCTCAGGGTTGCCCAGGGAGACTGGTCTGCTGAGAAGGGAGGCTCTGCAGAAGAATGTGAGGGTTCCTGGTGCTTACTGGGAAGTCAGAGCCCCTTGTCCACAGCAAACGAATCTTCCTTGTTTTTCTATTGGAGTTCCATTCACTCCATAGAAGTGCTACCTGCTGTCTATGTGCCAAGCAGTAAGTCAAGTGCTTTACACGAACAACTTCTTTAAACCCCATGAAACCCTGGAATCATGCTATAATGCTGATTTCACATGTGAGATACCTGAGTGCAAAAAATTAGGTCACCTGTCAGTCTGTCACAGCAAGAGACATGGCCAGGATCCAAGCCCAGTGTCTGCATAGCTCCCTAGTTCAGCATCTTTGCCAATACGCTCTCATATTTTTGTGTATGTGTACATGTGTACACGATCATATGCATGCACATGTGTATAGATTCATATACATTTATGCAAATGTGTGAAGCCACAAATCAGCTTCAGCTGTCATTCCTCAGGATGCCACCTATCTTGTTTTTTGAGACAGGCTCTCTTACTGGCCGGCAAGCCCCAGAGATCTCCCTGTTGCTGCATCCCTAGTAAGGAGATGACAAACATGCACCACCATGCCTGACTTTTAAACACGGGTTCTGGGGATTGAACTCTGGTCCTCACACTTTCATGGTGAGCACTTTACCAACTGAGCCATCTTCCCAGCCCCTTCTCTCTTGTTTTTAAAGATCAGATATGAAGCAGGAGGCTTAATCCCTATTTTTCACCACACTTGTAAACTGCTTCTGCATTGAAATCTCACAGCTGATGCCCTTGCCCAGCCTGCTCCTACTGCCTATCACAGGGTCTGCAGGCTGTCAGACCAGGAACCCAGTGAGAAGCAGCACTTGGAAGAGCTCATTTAAGAGTGGGACCAAGTTCACCATCACCTGTCCCTTAAGAAGCTCCTTCCAGAACCTGGGAAGAGTGGGCAGCCTTCCCATTTCTCAGAGTCATTCCCTGCAGCCTGCACAGGTGTGGGGGGCTGGGGAGTGCTGTGCAGTTCACTGGCTCCCTAAGCAGACATTCAGGCTGTAGCAAGGTCAGCGCCCCCAATGAGTTCCTCTTGGGGCTACACACAACAGCTAGAAGCTGTGCCTCTAGTCACCCATCAGGAGGCTACAGCAGTGCCACAGTGGAGACAACAAAAGAAAGAACAGGACTTGGAGGCTGAGCATTAGCTGCACAAGCATGAGGACCTAAGCCTGCATCCCAGCACCCACGTGAAAATCTGGGCATGGTCTCACTCGTTCCTGTAAGCCCAATGTTGTGGGAGGCAGAGACGGAGGACTGCTGGTTGTCGGCCTGGCTCCAGGTTCAGTGAGAGACTGTCCCAAGGGAATAAGGTGGTGGGTGATAGAGCACCTGACATCCTCCTCTGGCTTCTGCCCACATGGGCACACACGAGTGCATACACCCTCACATACATATGAACATGCACACCACACAAAGACCACCACCCCACTAGCAGCAGCAGCAGTCCCTGGGGCTTCCCCAATAGCAACAAAGAATAGAAAATCTAGTGAGCTCACCAGGTTGGGAGAGGAGTGGTAGTACATGTAAGGACTCTGAGCTTCTAGCTGCTTTTCCAGGAAGACCATACTGTTCCCAACTTACTTCACCTACCAGTGAAGATCCCAGAGCCCTGGGGGTTAGGGCTCCTCTGATGGTAGAGAGACACAGGAGGAGGGAATGTCTCAGACTGGCTGACCACAGAAGCAGCAGAAGGGAGCTCCTGGGAGGAGCTCCTGCCCCTCATACCTTGCCCCTGTGAAATCCCATTTCTTGGGGACATGGTCTTGGAGGTGAGCATCACTATTTTGCTGGGTCCTGAACTCTGTCCTGTGGTTGCCATGGCAGCCCTTGTTGCCTCCTGTGCACATAACAGCCGTGCTCCCACACCCATGCAGATCGCATTGCCCCCAGCCAACTGCCACTAGAGCCTCTCCCATTTGAAGACCTTAGCACCAAGTCTGGGCTTTGCTTTCTAGCAAGCTGTCCTTTCCACTTCCTGTGTGAGAGCAGCATTTTCAAAGAAGACTGGAGCCGGGAGTGGCATCTGGCTGGCTCACATAGGTCTTCAGATGACTATGCATGGCAGGCCACCCAGGGTCTCCTCCTGCGGTCTGGAGCTGGGGTGAGACATGGTCTGACTTGGTAGACAGACTGCCACAGGTAGCCCTATGTACCGTGAGCTTCCTCAAGTGACCTGGGGACTTTCTGCAGAATAGATGAATAGACAGACAGAAAGACAGTAAAATGACACACAAACACACACAACCAAAACATTCAGGTAATATGCACACGACACAAGTATGAATACTATACACATGTACATACTACTCATACATGCACACCACACTACACATGCACACAATGTATACCCACACCATACACATACACACTGAACTACACACCCTACATATCTACACACACACTGCATATCCACATCACACTACACACACACACTGCATATTCATACCACACTACATACATACTGTGTACTCATACTACATATACATATCATGCTGCATACACATGCACACACACTATACACACACCACCTAACCACACCATACACACATCACATAACCAAACATGAATGCACACCACATACACAGCTACATACTACTCACACATGCACACACTCTATACTCACACCACTTACACTATACATACATGCACACCACACACATCACATTACACGATACATACCACATATACCACTGCTTCAGTTCCTGAAGCCACCTACCCACATCACACACATTGCATACAAATAAACATGTCACACACAGGCATACCACACATTTCACATGCACACACATATACCATATACACAAGCATACCACACACAACACATATACCACAGTCGCACCACAAATCCATGCATACCACAGGCATTACATATTACACACACACACACACACACACACCACATATGCATGCATACCACATACACCTCCACAGAACCCCCAACTACAGGATTCCTGGCTTTCTGCGGAGCAAGCAGCCATGTTTTCTTACGTCGTGTCTTCTCCAGCTCCCTTGCTGGTGACCCCTTGCCTCCTGTCTGTTGGACATCACTTTTTCTTTCTTCAGTGTGTCTCACCCAGCAGGCTCTTAGACCCAGGGGGCGTTTTGTGCTTTTTTTCTGAGTCTTTCTGGAGGAGGCTGCCTCCATGCTTTCTCGGTGAATCATTCACTGGCTGAGTTTTATGCATCACTGGGAAGCTTGTCAGAGCTTGTCACCTGCCTGCCTAACTGCTCCTTCCCCAGAGAAAACACATGCACTCTCTCACCCAAGAATTCTGTGAGCAGAGGAATCCGTACAGCCCTCTCATGTAGATACGAGGATCATAGGTGCTGAGTAGTTGAACGCACATTCTCCAAAGTTATCTGACCCACAGACTCCTTTCTGTACTCAACATCCCCACTAAGGCTTAGATCTACATTGATTATATGTCCCCCAGAAACCCCTGCAGTTGAAGATGTGGCCTACACGGGTACTGTTGGCAGGTGGCGGAACCTTTGGGAGACAAGATCTGGTGGGAGGTCCTTAGAAGGGACCTAGAAAGAGTTTCTGAAAACCCATCCACTCTAGTTTGGTTTCTCTGTTGCAGTGATAAAACACTGACCAAAAGCAACTTGGGTAGGAAAAGGTTTATTTGGCTTGCAGTCTGCAGTTCAGCACTGAGGGCAGCCAAGGCAGGAGCTAAAGGCAGGAACCTGGAGGCAAGAACTGAAGCAGAGACCATGGAGGAACACTGCTTACTGGCTTGGTTCCAGGATCCTGTTCAGGTACCTTTCATATACAGCCCAGGCCCACCTGCCTAGGGATGGTACTGCCCACAGTGGGCTGAGCCCTCTGACATCAATTAGCAATTAAGGAAATGCCTCACAGACATGGCCGTAGGCCAAACTGTTGGAAGAAATTTTCCAATTGAGGTGCCCTCTTGCCAGGTGTCACAAGTTGGCAACTGAAGCTAACTGTCACCATCTCTGACTTCCTGCTTGGCTATATCAACACTTCCACATGAGCAATCCCAGCATGATGAGCCACTACTATTTGTTACCCTCACTAGCAACAAAATGGGGCCCACCCAATTTTAGACATTGAACCACCAAAATCTGAGCTAAACAAACCTTTTCTCTCTGTAAGGTTTGCTGTCTCTGCCACTTTGTTGCAGCAATGTAAGCCTGACCAGTACAATCCCTTAAGAGTCATCCTTTGAGCCACACACCCTAGTTCTACTTGGACTGCCTCTCTAATCACTAATTTCCTTACATTTTTCTCAGACAAGCACCTCAAAGCAGGCAGAGAGAATGGAATACACACAAAGATCAGGCTGAGCTAAAGTCAAGTCTGAGCTACTCAACCAACAAGCTGTGTGAGGTGACTCCGCAGACTAGTCCCTCCAGTCCCATGAGCTGCAATCCCCAAAATGAAAACGGAACTGCAGAGGAAAAAGAGTCAGTTCTCTCCTTCCACCATGTAGGTCCTGAGGATTGAACTCAGGTCATCAGGCTTGGTGGCAAGCACCTTTACCCAATGAGCCATATTGCCAGCCCTCTGAAGTCTTACCTACTCATCTCTTTCCCACTGACAGGTTTTAATTTCCAGATCATATATATAAATAGGAGTCCAGCTCCTAATCCATTCTTTCATGAAGGCTTTACTACCCTCTCCACACCAGGGTAACTGCTTGGTGCAGTCAATGCACTGTGGTCCTAGCGGGACTTCCTATGACTCAGACCTGGCTGGCTGGTTTCTTCACCAGTTCTGTACTCCTGGAGAAGGTGCCTTCTCTCTGCTTGAGGCCTTTGCATGATGCCTTCTTGTCATGGGTCTCCATGAGGACATACCCAGAAGATGGAGTCTTAAGTGCCACCCTCCTCAGTTCCCAGTGTTTTCCACCCATATCTCCTCCCATGCTCCCACTCCTAGACTCAGGCTCCATAAAATGGCAGGAGGCCTTTGTCCAGAGGCCCCTCAGCAGCAACACAACACCTCCATCTGCACAGATACATCTGACCCTTTCTTGGTGCTGTTCTATAGGGTGGGAGGAGGACAGTGAGAGAGTCAGGACTTCTGCCTCCTGCCTACCCTGCTTCAGTGAGGAGTTAAAGGCTACACCGTTACCAGTCACATACACTACAGAAATACTTTAGTCATAGCAGACCACAAGTACCACAGTGTCTACTGTTGCAGTGAGGGGTTAGAGGCTAGACCATTACCAGTTAGGATGGTTAATATGACTGTCCACTTGACAAAATCCAAAATTATCAAGGAGACAAGCCTCTGAGGGATTATCTTGGTTAGATTAACTAAGGTGGGAAAACCTACCCTAAATGTGGGTAGTGGCATTCTTAGGCTGGGATCCTGGAATGAATAAAGAGGAGAAAGTGAGTTGAGGACCAGCGTTCACCTCCCTCTGCTTCCTGACTGGACACACAGTGTGACCAGCTGCTTCTCTGTATTCCTGTCAACATGACTTCCCCATCATGATGAGCTATACCCTGGAACTGTGACCCAAAAAACCTCTTTCTTCCTTCCTTAGCTTCTTACTTCTATTTACTTTATGTTTATGAGTGTTTTTCCTGCATGTAGGTAAGTGCACCATATGTATATAATGCCCACAGAGTCCAGAAGAGGGCACTGGATCCTCTGGAACTGGAGTTATAGATGGCTGTTAGCAGTAAGGTAGGTACTGGGAAATGAACACTGGTCCTTTGTAAGAGCAGGCAGTGCTCTTAACCACTAAATCATCCTCCAGCGCCTTTCCTTAGTTTCTTTGGTCAGGGTATTTTATCACAGCAACAGAGAAGTAACTGAGACACCTGTCATGGACTACATGGGGAGACTTCATCACAGTACAACACAGGTACCATGGTGGCCCTGTGAGATTATAAAGGAGCTAAAAACTCCTTCTTTCCAGAGACACTGTCAGAGTCACCATGACAACACAGTCTTGGCACAATACATCACACATTTGTGGATGGACTTGCATCCACCCTGCTGCTCGTAGTACAAAAGTCTAGTGATACATTTATGCAGTACCCAGTTCCTGATAATGATGCTAATGACTATGTTCCTGTTTGCTGTATTTACCAATCCTGCATTCTCTGCTATTATTTTGGAGTGTATTCTTTCCACTTATGAACAACATTCACACTAAAACAGTAATAGTATGCAGTGTTATATACCATGGCTCTTTTTCTGTTATATTGAATGTTGA
This sequence comes from Nannospalax galili, assembly GCF_000622305.1. Classification (NCBI taxonomy): domain Eukaryota; kingdom Metazoa; phylum Chordata; class Mammalia; order Rodentia; family Spalacidae; genus Nannospalax; species Nannospalax galili. The sequence goes on along the minus strand of NW_008351360.1, from coordinate 359,581 downwards.
ACTTGGGGCTTTGTTCCTGATAGGCGACTGCTCTACTACTAAGCTACATCGCCAGCCCCATTTTTAAAATTTTTATTTTGAGTCAGGGTCTCACTAAGCTGCCGAGGCTGGACTTGAACTCACTCTGTAGTCCAGGCAGGCCTTGAAGTAGCGTTCTTCCATCCTCGGCTTCCTGAACAATTGGATTACAGGCCTGTAGTACCAAACATAGCATTACCATGACTCTTATTTGCATTGTTTCCTTTTAGTTGTTTTAAAGATTTATTTTAGTTTTTAATGTATGGTATATGTGTGTGTTTGCACATGTGCTCATGGGTTCCCATGGAGACCAGAAAAGAGTATGGCTTCCCCTGAACCAGCCAATGTGAGTGCTGGGAAACGAACTCTGTTCTCTATAATAGTAGCAAGCACTCTCAAACACTGAGCCATCTCTCCAGCCCTTCCTGCTGGAGTTAGTATCATGTTGGTTTGCTCAGCACAGTGCTAGGATGCTAGGCTGTACCACATACAAACATATACATACATATGTACATACACATGTCCATATAATTTGATTTTTTATGTGCTCACTGAAGGGTAAATGTGTGTATAGGGGTGTGTGTGTGTGTGTGTGTGTATCTGTGTGTGTGTGTGTGTGTGTGTGTGTGGCTGTCTTTCTGTCTGTCTGTGTCTGTGTCTGTGTAGGCCAGAGGCCAACCTCAGGTGTCACTTCTCAGGAGTTGTACATCTTGACTTTTCAGGGTCTGCCATGGGCTTTACACTCACAAATTAGGCTAGGCTAGCTGATCAGGGAACCCCAGGAACCCTCCTCTCTCTGCTTCCCCAGAACTGGAGTTACAAGCAAACGCCAGCACATCCAACGTTTTTACATGAGTTCTGAGTATTGGACTCAGGCTCTCATGCTTGTAAGGCAAGCAGTTTACCAACTGACCATTTCCTCAGCCTCTGAAGCCTGCATTTAAGGCCACTCTATGATGTCTACACTATCATGAAATCATCTAAAACATGCATTTTTCAGAGCACAGCCTTGTCACTAAGTAGCATAGGGCTACTTTTGGATTTTGGCTTGTTGTTATGCAAGATTACTCCAACACCTGTCAGTACTGCTCTCTGCAGCTCACACAGTTTTTGAGAGATTCCTAATTAGTTTTCTTATATAAAAATGACACTAATCTTTTCAAATGGCATTTATATGCAACATTAACCCAAATATACCATATTCTGGGCTGCAATGTTAAGCTTAACACCTTTAGGGTAAATAGCATACAAAGTTTGTTCTCTGGCCATAATTGAGTAATACTAACAGTCAATAAAATATAGTTGGAATTTTGAAAACTGTAGATAAAATAAGTTACTAGGAAAATAGAAAATACAGAGGGCTAGAGAGATGGCTCAGTGGTTAAGAGCACTGGCTGCTCTTGCAGAGGACCAGGGTCCAATTCCCAGCACCCACACAGTGACTAACAACCATCCATAACTCCAATTCCAGGGAAGTCCAACACCCTATTCTAACCTCCACTGGCATTTCATGACATGGGTGCACTTACATACATGCAGGCATTACACTCATACACAAAAGAGAAAAATGTTAAAAAAGAGAATTAGAAAATATAAAATAAAAATAAAATAAAGTACACTATAAAAAATTGTGAGATGCAGCTAAACTATCTTAGAGAAAGATTTATAGCTTCAAATGTTTCTGCTACAAAAGATGAAAAGTTGTCGTCTATACTCATACATTAAGAAACTAAAAGAATAGCAAATAAACCCGAAGAGTACAATACAGAAAACACAGCAATACAGAGAATAATAAAGGTAAAAGAAGGAATCAGCAAAATTGGGGCTAGGGAGACGGTTCAGTCAGTAAAGTGCTTGCTGGACAAGCACAAGGACCCGAGTTTGGATCTCTAGCACCCACATAAAAAGCCAGGTGTGGCAGCATGTGCCTATAATTCCAGTGCTGCAAGCACAGTCAGGGGATCCCTGGGATGTGCTGGCCAGTCAGCCTAGCTGAATCAATAAGCTCCAGGTTTGGCAAGAGACTCTGTCTCAAGAAATAAGGTGGCGAGTGATAGAGGATGACAGCTGACATCGACCTCCAGCCTCTACACGTGCCTGTATAAGCATGTGCACTTGCACACATGCTCACACACCTCATATACAAGTGAAATTACATCAAAATCACATCAGTGAAATTACAAACAAAAACAGAGAATAACAAGTTTTTGGGTTTTTTTTTTTGGTCTTTTTGAGACAGGGTCTCCCTGTAGCTCCAGCTGTCCTGGAACTCCCTGTGTAGACCAGGCTGGCCTTGAACTCACAGAGATCCATCTGCCTCTGTCTCCCAAGTGCTGGGATTAAAGACATGTGCCACAAACCTGGCAGAAGTTGGCTTTTTATAATGTTAATAAAACTAATGAAACTAGTCAGACTGACTTCAAAATAAGAGACACCAATCAGCACTAACAGCAACAAAGAGAAGACTTTACAATCTTCTGTAAAGACCTGAAAGTATGTGGTGTTTGCTGGCTTGGAGGGTGGACCAGTTTGTTTAAACTCTTAACTACCAGCGCTAGAGATCTTGAATCATCCTGCGCCTATTGTAGTGACTGAATTTGTAGTCTAAAAGGTTCCACAATCAATATCTGGGTTCTCCAGCCCAGATGGCTTCACTGTTGAGTCCCATCAAACCTTTTTAAAAACCCTGGTGCTACATGTGATTTTCAGAAAACAGAAAAGGGTCCTGGCAATGCTGAACTTCACCTGAGCCCTAAGCCAGAGAGCAGGGAATTCCAGCTTTTCCAGAACACTGAGTTCTGAGAGAAGGTTGACCCACCTCTACTCATTTTCAATGGCTCTCCATTTCGGAAATTTAAGCTCCAGGTCAGGAGTGGTGGTCCACACATGTAATTCCAGCACTTGGGAGGTAGAGGCAGGAAGATCAGGAGCTCCTGGCCAGCCTTGGCTATACAAGACCCTGTCATAAAACAAAATTAAGAGCCCAAGTCTTCTACGTGAACAGCCTTGGAAACAGCCCTTCTCCCTAAAGTGGGACCCTGACTAGAACTGGCTCCTCAATTGTCCCAGGCTCTGTCTTTGGTAGTCTTGGCACGGGAAACTCTACAGGGCCAGGGTACACCTTCAGATTGCTATCTGCAAAGGGCTCTGTGCTATCTACAACCCTCAGATAAGGGTCTGCAGTCCTCAGGTAAGGAAGGTTCTCTCTCTTCTGGCAGTATTCACAGAGATCTTTTTGTCAAGAGAAAGATGACAGAGAATCGAGTTTAAGTCTTTTCTGTTTGTCTCTCTTGAGCTCAAATCAATTGATAATCTTCTGTCTATCAGGAAATGGATATCTGGACTAGTGGGTTCTCTATGTGTATTTATAGTGGAACTATAGTTGGAATTTTATCAAAGCTACACGCTTTCTCTCTGGGATTGGTACTTCACATATTTGCAATTCAGCAAGGCCTCTTCACCTCACTGCACGACAGTAGAGTCATTTCCTAACTCCAGGTAGTATTATCAGATTTGATAGAAAATCCCTCAAAGAAGCACTATTCTAAGTGACTTGGAGATAAGCAAACACTTGGACAATCAAATATTCCTTTAATTACCTGAAGTTAAATATGTGGAACCTCAAATTATTAAACATGAAAGAACAGAAATTCTTCTAAGAAGTAACTTGAGAATTTCAAGCACAAAGTTTAAAACTTTGGACAAAGTAGGGGCTGGAGAGATGGCTCAGTGGTTAAGAGCACTGACTGCTCTTGCAGAGGACCCAGGTTCGATTCCCAGCACCCTCATGGCATCGAACCATCCTTAACTCCAGTTCCAGGGGGAATCTGAAGCCCTCTTCTGACCTCCACAGCATTGCACGACATGGGTGCACTCACATACATGCAGGCAATACACTCGTACACATAAAAAAATAAAATAAAGTAAAATAATAATAAAAGAAACTTGGATAAAATAAGACTAGCTTAATATTCAGGTTAATAAATACTGCTGTATTTTGTCCTTTTTTTGGATTGTGTGTCTGTGTGTGTGTGTGTGTGTGTGTGTGTGTGGTATATTTGAAAGCAACTTAAGAATTTATTTTTGCTTACAGTTCCAGAGAGATAGATGTCAAATGGTGGGGAAGCCATGGCTGTGGGAGCAAGAAGCTGAGAAATCTCATCTCAACCACACACAGGAAACAGAGCATGAACTGGAAGTGGGGTGAGGCTATAAACTCTCAAAGCCCACCCCCAGCGATGTACTTCCTCCAGCAAGTCTCTGTGTTCTAAAAGTTCCAGAACCTCTGCAAATAGTGCCACCAACAGGGGACCAAGTATTCAAATATATGAACCTATGGAGGACATTTTTCATTCAAATCACAAGATGTACAAAAGGAAGTCAATGGAAAAACAACAGTTCTCCCTGTTACTTCTTGATATGGCCTCTGTGTAGTTCAGGCTGGCCTTGATTCCCAATTCCCTTGTCTCACTCTCCATATGATGGGACGCAGGTGTATGCCACCATATCCAGTTGTGTTGGGATTTCTCTGAGAACAAGAAACTGATCTACCATCTCTAGTGCCTATAGTGTGCTTGGAACAGGTATTAATGCCACCATTAATACATTAGCAAGAGAGGCCCAGCTTGATGCTCACTTGGGCCAGACACACAACTAAGGCTTGCAGAAGAGTAAGGAAGAAGCATGAGTTCTCTCCTAGGAAGAAATCACACAACACTGGCCAGGCAAAACCAGGAGGAGAATCTGTTAACCCTGCCAACCACAACTGAGAATTATGTTTACCAGATCATGCACCCAGAATAGGAATAAAAAACCATGGCCAAGTGACAGTGATGTGTGTGACAGCCGAGAGTTCTGGAGGTCACAGGGCTTGGGGTCAGGGAAATGAGAAGAGGGATGTAAAAGGGGGCAGTGTAAATTGGCTGGAATGTGGCTGGAAACCACATTCCCTTCTCAGTCCGTCCCTTAGGGTCTCCATGGAAAATGACATTTCAATGGAAAATGTCGACACTGAACATTTAAAATTCAAGAAGTCTTTTGGAAACAAGAGCCTAGATATCCTACACGGTTCTGATGCCTAATGCTAATTGCACCTGCTAGTCAAGGGTAACCCCATGTGCCACTCTTACAGGTCTTTCTGGGAACTTCCAAAAATGTTCAGCCTCATCACACATACATCACAAAATGACACACGGAGCAGTAATTTTTCTTTTAGATGGGGGTCTCATGAAGGCCTCAAACTCACCACCACAATCAGCTTTATTTTAATCTTAAAATCATTTATAATTGACTTCTATATTTCTCTACTTCTGGAGCTATAGAAAACTAGTGATGACATGAATGTAATCTTAAAAAGCCAAGTCAAGTCAATATTAACTTTAATAGAGGGCAAAGTGAATTCATTTCCTCAAATTGAGGAAGCACAAACAATCAAGACTTGCCCAAGGTAAACTGTGAGTTTGCTTCCCATTAAAAAAAATCCCAGCAAGGGAGAAGAGTCACAAGGCCAGGCCCCTCCCTGAGGAACTGTAGGATGTTAATGGTGGTAGAGGAGAGGGAGACATTTTCTTCAGTGATGTAGTGAATGTTAAGTTACCCACGATCCTATAAATAGCCCATACTCATGTTCCTGTAAACAACCCTAATGAAAGTCATTGGGTCATTAAAAACAGAAGAAAATAAACACTGGGGAAAAAACCTTTCCCCCCAATGACCATCTTTGGCTCATCCCCTCCATCCTGATACTGTATTTAACCTCCCCACTTGAGACATAAACACAGACCTGAAATTTTAAGTTCTGTTTTGTAGTGACTGCCAAATAACAACCATGGAGAATATGTGAGCAGCTGGAACAGTATTCAATGCACCCACCGAACCTGCTCCACACCCAGCAGAGGCCGATCATGTCACACCACCTGGGCCTTTACAGTTCAGACCTGGTAGGTCACCGCTACTCTTTGATTCTGTTTGTCTAGATTAGTCAGGAGTCTTGTGCCCAGCACACAGTAAAGGCTCAGAACCTGTCATTTCCCTTTCCTCTTCCAAGTTCTCCTTCACAGCAGCCCTTTCCTAACCAGGTATCTGTCATCTGCCACAGACCCCCACAGAGAATTACTACCAAGAAACATGGCGCGTTTTCTCAGTTCCTTCCAATGTAGTTACATCGTAGGAGAGAGGAAAATTAACACTGGGTTCTGTGGTTGACTTAAGGGATCAGGGGTAATCCCTCCTAGCAATCTAGATGAGAAACAAGGATGATGTCACAGTCTCACACAAATCCACTGAACACACAAAAGGACATTCTAACATATAGCAGGTCGTAGGGAGCAGAAGGATGGAAGTAGGGTAGAAATGATGAGTAGGTGACCAGAAATGCATTCCCCAAGCATGCTGTCTTGACTAGTGATACCTATTGACTAGTGGTACCTGGAACCCATCTTCAGGGGCCCAGTATCATTTGGGGGTGTGGCATTACCTTTTAAGTCTCAAACCCACCCTACACTACATGCTGCTTTGTACCCTGTGTGGCAAGGACAGCTCCGAGTCCCCCCAAAAGCAGCCTTCCATGTGTCACCTTTCACCTGGTGCCCTGGACTCCTGACCTTCATGTAAATGGCACCATTGTCTCTGAGACTCCTACAACCAGCCTCTGTGCCTAGGGCTGGGTTGGGGAATCCTCTGATCTCAGGTTGCCTAGCACACCTGTCATCTCTTTCTCATTGGTGCACATTTCCTGAAACAGAAAACAATGGAGGTGGGCTCATGGGGGCTGGAGCCACCTTCTGAGGCTCTGAGCTGGCTTTGCAGTTCCAGAGGCCTAAGGAAATATGCCTTCCCACTCCAAAAGCAAAGAAACACTTTTATGCAAAGCCACTGGAAAGGGCTGTTTGCCAGTTTGTTTAAAGTCCCTCTTAGGGAATGAGCTAGGCTGGTGTTGTCAAAATGAGTTCTATTTAAGCACTCAAGAGAAGGGAACAGCATTTCTGTGGAAGTCACCAAGGGATAATTGGGAACTACAGCAGAACAGTGAAGGACTTGTAGCTGAAGGTACCAACAGCTGTAATATTCAACTTTTCTGAACTTTGTGGGTCTGTTGAGAGAGAGAGAGAGAGAGAGAGAGAGAGAGAGAGAGAAAGTGGGGGCCACAGGTACTCAACACAGAGGTCTATATGTTTTTCCTTCCCTTTTCTAAGAACCACTAAGAATCAAGTTCATACCCTGGATCTGTCCCTCAAGGTGCCACCACCCTACCTGAACCCCTTTTAATCTCCTCCTCTACACAAGTCTTGCTCCATCCTGGGGATGGGGACCCTCCTGCCCTGTAGTCCCTCTGCTCCTTCCTGTCTTTGATCACTTTAGTCTCATCTCTACACCTGCGTGGGGCCAGCAACCATTCACAGGCTGCTCCAAGAGGAAGCATATACTGGGTGCACTACCTCCCCGATTTCCCAGCAGCAACTGTCCTCCTTTACAGTACTCACTACAGAGGCTCAAAAGGTGAAGTATAAAGAAGCCTAGTCATTAAGCAAAAATAGACGATCACCATTCATAAAGCCACTCCTTACCCAAACCCAGAATTCCACCCTCCGGGTACACAGGGGAGTGCTGTGGAGAGCACAGTCCAGGCAGACACCACATAATCCCATATGGGGAAACCTCACTTGTTCTGGAGCGCCCAGGATGCACTTGGCTGGGTGCCTCCATTCTGAGACCAGGACCTACACACTTTCAGTCAGAAGACTGTCCACACTTAAAGGGGTAAAGAGGCAGCAGGCAGAGCTAGACACTTGCGGTTCATGAAAGGGTCGGAACGAATCAACATCGAGTCTCACCTTAAGCCCCCATTTTGGCGGCGGCAGCAGGGGTGTGGCAAACAGGTGGCCCCCTGCTAAGAAGTGGGCTAGAGAAGGGACAGGTGGGAGAAGTGGTACCCAGCCAGAGAAGGAAAAGGCATCAGGAGGGCAAAGCAATGAGGAAGGAAGGGGCCAGGAGATGGAGGGGGAAAGTGGAAAGGGCGAGGAGAGATGAAGGCTGGATAGGAGTGCGGGAGCGCAAGGGCACAGCTGGCGGCGCGGCGCGCGCAGGGCAGCGCCCTTACCCGCCGAGGCCGAGCGCAGGCTCTCCAGGCTCCGGGAGCGCGAAGGGGCGCCGCGCATGCCCGCGCCTCGGCCGCCGCACACCACCCCGCTGCTGTCCGAGTCGGACCCTGGGGACAGCCCGGCGCTGCTGCTGCTGCTGGTGCCGAGGTCGCCGCTGGTCGGGCCGCTCGACTCGCTGGGGCAGCGCTGCGC
>NW_008351360.1:326373-350947 GCF_000622305.1 Nannospalax galili | reverse complement strand
GGCGCGCTCTCGCCCGCGCGCACGCAGACCTGGGGCGCGGACGCGGGGCCCCGGCCGCCCTGGGTCCCCGCAGTGGCCGCTGGCATCCGCACGCGTGCATCTGGGAGGAGGGAGAGTGGTGCTGCGGTGCCGGCACTCCGCTTGCACTCGCAAAGGTTACCGCAGGCAACAGGCCATGCGGTCCCCGGAGACACCTCGGGTCCCGCAGCTGCGCATACCGGCTTGGGGGAAATGCACTCTCCCGGTACGCGCGCCTCACGCACAGGTGAGTGGTGATCACTGGTACCGTGGCCCTCCTGGCAACCAGTAGCTGGCAGGATGATTGGTGGTTACTAAGGGTTCCTTAAAAGCAATGTCAAAGAGCTTGACAAAGCTTGGGGCCAAGGCCAGTGGCATTCACAAAAATTGGGGGCCAAAAGCACTTTACAAGGTGTTTGGAAGGACTCGGGTTGCTGCTACCTGCGCTCTGGGCCCTGTATAGGTTCCTGGAGTATGCCTAGAGGTTGAGATGCCATCACAGAGTAACCAACTAGAAAACCCAGATGGAAAAGGCCGTGAGGGGAACGCTTGGTCTAGCTAGGACAGTGAGAAGTGTGAGGGGAAGTTCCGATAGAGACTGATCCTAGCTACTGACCCTTTCCAACCCTTGTAATCCCCTCTCCTCTCTCTGGCATCAGCACTCTAAATTCTTGGGAACTAGTTCCGTTGTAAAGTGCTATAAGCATTTTAGACAATGAAGATGACACTGGACACTGCAGAAGTCCAGCACACCAGATGATACAGGGTGGACACTGGAAAAGAGCAGGCTCTCCTGTCCTTGTGTGTGAGGTCTATTTCCTGAGACCACCTCCATCCCTAAGCTGCATGTGCTCTGCTCCACATCACAAAGAACCCTGTGTGTTCATAGATAGCAGCCCCTATGCCCTAGCCACACAGGGTTCTAAGTGAATTACCAGCTCTGAACAATTCTGGTGTTGGATTTCACTTGATGGACACTGGAGGGTGCCTTGGCAATGTCCCTGGTTTATTTTATTCATTTTAGGGGTGGGGTTTGTGCTCTTCCTAGTCCCCATATCCAGCTACCATACTTCAGGCCCAGATTTCATTCTTTCCTGACCTTGGGAAGGACAGCTCCCCCTCCCCCCATGCTTCACAAATGAAGACTCTGTGCATGGAGGGTCACCATCTGTGCCATCATGAGTCACAGTCCCTCCAAACTGCCCTCCATGCACAAAGCTTGCGGTTCTACCTCCAAGGTGAGTCAGGGTAGCCTGTTTCTCCCTGACTCTGCTGCTTCCTAACCATGCTGTGTCTGGAAGGCTGCTTCGGGCTCGCCCACAGAGCTGCCAGAGGGAAATTGAGAATACAAATCATATCATGTCACTCTTCTGCACCAGTTTCTTCAAGGCTTCTTTTACACCCCAAATGACCCTGAAAACCTACATGTTCTCACTGGGCTGCTTTTTGTACCTCCTGCCTTCCCTGTTCCTCACTCTCTGTGCTGCAGGCACAATAGCTGCTTGGCTGGCTCTCTTTGCCTTGGGACCTTTGCATTTACTGCACCTGGGATGCTGTTCTCTTTGCAGTCTACTTTATTGGTTCCTCAACTTTCATATCTTCAGTACAGGTCCTTCCTCAGCAAGACACATGCCTCTCCAGCACTTGTTCCCGCTGATTAGCCACATGCTGATTTTCCCCTTTTTGCTTTACTATGGATAAGGTGTGTGGCAAAGATACAGCACTTTATCCAACAGTGTCCCTAGAGGGTTCAGTGCACCTGCCACAGGCTTCATGTTCTGTGAACAACTGCAGAGGGTTGAGTGGGGCCTGGACATGGCCAAGATGCCATGGCAGAAGAAAGATCCTTGCTCTTTCAGAACAGGACTTTATGGAGACCAAAGTGTACTCCTGAGTGGATGGTGCCAGGGCTGTGTGTCAGATGGCAGCAGCTTGAACAGTCTAGCCTGTGTAGGCTCCTAGGCCCCATGCCTTGCAAAGCCTAGTTCCCTTTCAAATCCTCCCAGATTTTGTGGATTTCAATCAGGAAGGCAATCTCAGCTATACTACAGGGAAGGGTGGAGGTCCTTTTTCAGCTGCACTATGGAAAAGAGTCTATGTTTCTTTCCTTAAACCATGGTGATGGTGAAGGTTCGATGTAAGGCTTCCTATTCCAGGGTACAAAGGAGCATAAGAGCTGCCCTACTTGGGGAGATTCCACAAGCCCACTGTTAGAGTTTAGATATTTAATGTCCCTAAGTGGGTAGTACTGTCTAGGAGGTGGGTGACTTTGAAGGTCATAGGCAGTCTCCAGTTTATTCCTTACTCTCTGTTCCATGTCCAGTGTGTGGTGAGCAGCATCCACCTCCACACACTCTTCACTGTGCTATTCTGTATTACCACCTACCCAGAATCAAACCAACCAAGGATGATGAACTGAAATCTCCTAAACTGTAAGCAAAACCAAATCTTTCCCTCCTTCAGGTGTAAGTGGGGTAATTGGTGAAAGTCTTCCTAACACTTTAATATCCGTCAAGCGTATTGGCTCCATTTCTGACAGTATTAAGAGGGACAGAAGAGTCACTATCACATAGTAGGCTTATAATTACAAATGTTTTAGTGCAGTGTGTATATAGTGTGTATTCATGTAAGGGAGTACATTCATATGTTTGTATATATGTCTACATTAACAGTGATATATCAGGTCAACACAGAAGGAGCAGTATGACTTGATGAGGTTAAAGGCAATGAATCAATGGATCCATGTAGAAACAGAATGCGGTCAGAACTTGTCTGAGCCTACAGATCCATTTCTGTCCAATCTCTTTCCTAACTAACCCTGTATGTCAGTTTCTATAACAAAGTTTAGCAGAAAGAAACTCAAAGCAGAGCAATCTGGATTTGAATCCTGGGTTATCTCCTCCTGGTTTTGACCTTGGGCAAATTACTTAACTTTCCAGATAGCTCTCTCCTCACTCATCAAATAGGAATAGGAATAATTATTTCTGCAGGATGGTTGTGGGGACTAAATGAAATGTGTGATGTTTTATATTGCCAACTTGACAGGGTTTAGAATCACCATGGAAACAAGTCTCTAGGCATTCCTGTGAGGGATTTTGCAAATTAGATTAATTGAAGTGGGAAGACCCACCCTAATGTGGGCAGCACCAGACCTTGGACTGGGGTCCCAGATGGAATAAAAAGGAGAAAGCAAGCTGATCACCAACATTCATCACTGTCTGCTTCCTGACGGCAGATGCAGTGTGACCAGCTGCCTCACACACTCCTCCCATCATGCCTTCCCTGCCATGATAGACTGTACTCTTAAACTGTGAGCCAAAATAAACCCTTCCTTATGCTACTGCTTGTCAGGGATTTTGTCACAGCAATGAGAAAAGTAACAAAAATTCGATGTGCAGCATCCAAAATGTTGCCTGGCACTTAGTAAGTGTATACTAGAGTGAGGTTCTTTGCATATACTATGGAATGTCCACAAAGTTATCCAATAGGTGTTATGATTACCTATGTTTTGCAATAAAATTTAACTGAGAAGAACAATTAAGCCAATGTCATGACCCCAGGAAGTAGTGGAATCATCCCAAGGCTTTCTACATTTGCTTTGGACCCTTGTGTAATTGTGGGTCCCCTTCCTTCTACCTTGAGGGTTCCCAGACATTTCCTGTTGGACTGTCATCACCACCTACTGTGTGCAGCTACTGTGTGAATGAATTGACTGGGATTCATAGCACAGATGCTGGGGCTGTGACAAAGAAACTAAGACACAGATAAGATGTGACATAGCATAGTCACCCTGTTTGTCTCTGAGAACCCCGGTGAGATGACCAACAGGTTGTCATACAAGGAGAGACTGAAGCTTACTCACAGGAAGCTTGTGAAAGGAACTTCACTGACCAACTTCCCCTGTGAAATAGTGCATGTTATATGTGATATAAAACACATTTATAACCTCTGCTGTGGTGGTCAAGAAGTACAGAAAATAAATTCAAGAATATCAGTGACAATTCAGTAAGAAAGGCAGAGTCTATGGTACTGGAACCCAGACTGTTCCTTCCTTGCCTTTTACAACCCTCTCCTCCCAACTTCTGTGGCCAGAAGAACCTTTCTTAGCCCCCTGTAGCTACCTGTGGGTGAGGCAGTGTCCTGAGAGAGTGGGCAAGCAGCAGGGGTTTCTATTTTGGCTGTGGAGAATACTGTGGGTGAGGTAGTTTCCTGCAGGCAAACCCAGAGGATGTCAGCTACGGTTGTTCCTTGAACCCCTGGCTCGAGAGTGTCAGAGAGGTTGGTCTCTGTCTCCACCCTAGATCAGGAGTCCAGGCTCAAAGATTTTAGCCTTAGGGAAAAAGCCGGCTACTTAACAGCACCAAATTTCTTCCCAAAGGAACTGACCTCATTTGTAACAGAACACAGAGAAGTTTCAACCTAAAGGTACCTGCAAGAACAGTGGAGGTTTTGTGACGGGAACTGGGAAATTCAAGGATGTAATAAGGAATCGGCCTAAACTAACCCCACTAGAGGCAACTGGAATAAAGACAGATGGAAGAGTACTTCTGGGGTCAGCACCAAATACTGACACCAGAAAGCATTCTTTCAAATGAACCAGAATTTGATTGGAGTACTTATAGAATGCTTAAGCTCTGGAGCAATACTCTAAATAATAGAGAAGTCAGCTACTACTTAGTAAAGTTTAATAACTTGGTAGGGTCTGAGATGGAGGGGAAAGCCCTAGCGAAGCCACTGTTATGTGGCAACTGTGCGTATGCCCAGAGGAGCAACTCCCGGGGTGTATCAAAAGCTTCATGCTGTGGGAAAGGAATGAAATGTGCCTAAACAATCCACCTAGTTATTAAGCAAGCAAACAACATCAAGTCTAGTGGGAGAACAGTATTCAGCATGTATATAATACACTGTCTAAAATATCCAGTTTCTAACCAAAAAGTATGAGACATGTGAAGGAACAGGAAAGTGTGACCCATAGCTAGAAAAAAAAAAAAAGTAGGCCAGTCGTAGAGCTTGTGAGACTGGCCAGATATTGTCAGGAAAAGAAAATAATCAACAAAGCCATTTTAAACATGTCCACAGAACGACAGGGTATGATTAACAGATATTAACAACAATGTTACATTACAGGAAATGCTAAAACTGAGGGAAATAGTGTTAAAAGAACCAAATGGAAGTTCTGGAATTAAGCAGAGAAACAGAAGAAGGTTCAGCAGTCAGTTTGCGTAGAAAGAGTCCAAGCAGGTCAACAGAGATGACAAAAGTCAAAGTACAGGGAAGGCACTAGAGCAACACACCAGTTACAGCAACACCCAAGTAGCAGGGATTCCAGAGAGCACAGAGGGAGGGGAGAGGGGGAAGAGTCAAGAAACGGTGGCTGAAACCTTTTCAGATTTATTGAGAAACAATAACCTGCAAGTGTATAGTCAGAAAGTCAAAGTAGTCCCAAGATAAACATAGACCCACAAGCAGATATATCACAGTGAAAAGTACCAGATGCAAAAGACAAGGAAAAAAAATCATGAGTGCAAAGTGGTTTTCTTTTAGAGTTTAAAATTACATTATTTATTGTATTGTGTGACACATGCAGATGTGAGAGGCAAACTGGTAGGAATCAAGGGGCCTGGGGATTGAACTCAGGTCATCAGGCTTTGCCTTTACCTGCTGAGCAGTCTCCCTAGTCCATAGTTTGGCTCTTAAATGTCCCCCTGAAGCCCATGCATTGAGTTTGTTCTCCAGCTGGTGGCACTGTTGAGGTGTGGAACATTTAGGAGGTGGTGCCTGGCAGGAGCAAGTTGGGTCATTGGAGACAAACATGACCTTGAAGGTGATATTGGGATCCTGGCCCCTTCTCTTTCTCTTGCTGTCTTCCTCTCACCCACTTTTTCTCTGGTCACTACAAGGTGGCAGCCTCCTCCTCCACGTGTTCCCTACCACACTGAACTGCCATGCCATGGGCCAAAGGCAAAAGGGCTAAGAAGTAACAGACCGAAACCTCTAAAACCACAGTTTACTAAACAAAGTAAATCACTTCTTTCACATTGTTTATCTCAGGTTTGTCACAGTGATGGAAATATAATGAGGCCAGGATGATGCAAAGAACAGCTGACTTCTGAACAGAAACAGGCCAGAAGTCTGACAGACCATTAAATAAATACTAAAAGAAAAAGTAAACATTTGTACACCAAAAATCCCCTATGCAGTAAAGCTGTGCTTCCAAAGGGAAGGTAAATATTTTCCCTAAGTAAACAAAAACTGAGAATTTACTGCTCCTAGAAACTAACAAAAAAATACCAATAGGTTCTTCTGACTAAAAGCAAGAAGCTTGAAGTGGTAACTTGAATCCATATTAGCACAAGCAGAATACTAGTAAAGGTAATTGTGTTGATTATAAAAGACTGTAAATTCAGGGCTGGGGAGATGGCTCAGCAGTTAAGAGCACCAACTGCTCTTGCAGAGGACCTGGGTTCAATTCCCAGCACCCACATGGCGGCTAGGAACCATCCTTAACTCCAGTTCCAGGGGAATCCGAAGCCCTCCTCGGACCTCCACGACATTACACGATGGGTGCACTCACATACATGCAGGCAATACATGCATACACATAAAATAAAAATAATAAAATATTTTTTAAAAAGACTGTGAATTCCTATTTTTCTTCTAGTTGACTTCAAATGCAATTGTATAAAATAACATTGGGACAATACATATAGAAATATAATAGAGAAATTGGGGTGTGTTGGCACACACATAGTAATTCTAGCACTCAACAGGTTGAGGCAGGAGGATAGCTACAAATTTGAGGTCAGCCTGGACTATACAGTGAGCTCAAGACTAGCTTGTGCTGTGTAGTGAGACCGGATCTCAGTCAAACAAGTTTGTGTGTGTGTGTGTGTGTGTGTGTGTGTGTGTGTGTGTGTAGAGAAAAGCTGTTACGGGATAAGAAAATGGCAACACATGATAGAGGAACCATTTTAGAAAGGCACTACACAGTTCCTAACATCAACAGATATGACATGCATAACAGCGATGGCACAAAAGGGAGAGGGGAATGAGCTACATAGGAGTAATATTTCTTAATTACTGCAGTGAAGGTGGTGTACATCTGAAGCTCGTTGTGACATATGCTAAATCCTATAGCAATCACCAAAATTTTGTTATCTAGTGAAAGACGCATTAATTAAATTAAAATAGCACATTTGAAACATTTACCCAGTATCTACTGAGTGTAGATACTGAGGATAGTATTAGAGAGGCAGGAACTGGGAGCAGTCGATAAGTGGTATTAAGTTATAGTTAGGAGCAAGAAGTTCCAGGATGCTACTGCACGGTACAGTGATTGTAGACGATAATGTACTAAGTATTTCAAAAGCTTGGGGCTGAAAAGATGACTCAATGATTAAGAGCATTTGCTGTGCAATCATGATAGCTGGAGTTCGGATCCTAGCACCCAGGTAGCAAGCTGGGTGTCCAGCACATGTTGTAACCCCAGTGCCAAGGAGGCGGAGGCAGGAAGATCACTGGGGCTTGCTGACCTCCAGCTTAGCAAACAGAATGTGAGCTCAGGGTTTAGTGGGGGACCCTTCCTCAAAGGAATAAGTGGAGAGTGGTAGAGGAGGGCACCCAATGGCCTCTACACACATACACAAAGGCACATGTGCACATCCATTTATGTAAGCACACACACAAATACATAAATAATAAATGTTTTTAAAAGCTAGAAGAGATTCATTGAACTTTTTACCATAAAAATAAATATTTGAGGATATAGATATGTAACTGGATTTAAACATTACTCAATGTATATACATCAAAATACCACAAAGCACCCCATAAATATGTACAATTTTATGTTTTTATTCACTCACTAAGAAATAAAAAGAAGTGAAAGTGAAAACACTAATATTTTTGTGGAAATAAGGCTAGCAAAGGAATACTATGAAGAATTGTATGCAAACAAGCGAGATGGCTGAGGTGAAAAACCAAATTCATCATAAAATCACAAACAGCCAAAACACATGAAAGAAGTTTAGACCTTCAGAACATGAAATTTCATTAAGAAACTTCCTATAAAGAAAAGCTCAGGCCCAAAGAAGTGTCACTACTGAGTTCTATCAAATACTGACGAATATAATTAGTACCAATTGTGTACAGACTCTTCCTGAAACTAGAAGAGGAAAGTTCCCAATTCATTTAATCCTGATGCACAAACTATACTAGGATATCTCAAGAAAGTGCAGACCAACATGTCTATGGGATGTAAATGAAAACCCTCAACAAAATACTGTGAAACGGGGTTGGAGAGATGGCTCAGTGGTCAAGAGCACAGGCTGCTCTTGCAGAGGACCCAGGTTTGGTTCCCCGCACCCACATGGAGGCTGATAACTGTCTATAACTCCAGTTCCAGGGGATCTGACACCCTCTTCTGACCTCTGCAGGCATTGCACAATATGGGTGCACTTACGTACATGCAGGCCATACACTCATGTACATAAAAATATCTAAAATAAATTTTTAGTGTAGAAAATAATGGATTTCACTGTGACATTTTCATTCATATATCATTATACTTTGCTCATATTCACCTGTCACCTGGCCTCCCTCCCACCCCTTGCTGGTCCCCCTTCTCCACAAAAAGTATGAGGAAGTTGTCTTCCATTTCCACATTACCCTCTAACTCCCCTACCCCATCCTTTAGACACTTCCTGCCCCCACATGTATGTTCCTCCTTCTACTTTCATCACACACACACACACACACACACACACACTTTGAAATCTGTATTCTGCATAAGAGAAACAAGAAGACT
The DNA here is from genome assembly GCF_000622305.1 of Nannospalax galili. NCBI lineage: Eukaryota > Metazoa > Chordata > Mammalia > Rodentia > Spalacidae > Nannospalax > Nannospalax galili. The sequence continues at coordinate 342,123 of NW_008351360.1, read as the reverse complement.
ATCCAGAAAATGTTTAACCTGATTTAAAGATTATCTAATGTATTCATGAATCAACATATAACATGATACACATTAGTTAAAAATAAGAAATGAGAAAAGGAAATAAGAGTTATTTCTCACTTTGCAGACATAAGGATTATAAAGGAATATGAAATGTAGTCTGCCAGCACGTGCTATTTGTCTTTCTGGGTCTGGCTTATTTCTCTTAATATGATGATCTCCACTTGCACTCATTTCTTGCAAATGACATTATTCTTTACATCTGAATAAAACTCTCTCTCCTTCAGGTAAATACTCAGGAGTGTTACTTGATCATATAGTGGTTTGATTTTTCAGCTTTTGAGGAGCCTTAATACAAGTTCACACTCCCACCAGCAGTGTTGAAGAGTTGCTTTTCTCCATTATCACTTGGGTCCTTGATAGCCCTTCTGAACGGGGTACAATGGAATCGCAATTTAGTTTTTAATGACTAGGCATGTTGACCATTTTGTTCATGTTTTTATTGGCTATTTGCTTTTTTGCTTAAAACTGTTCAATTTATTTCCCCCATTTATTGATTGGATGATTCGTTTTTTCCTGGTGTTTAATTATTTGAATTATATACAGATTCTAAATATTAATTCTCTGTCAGATGTATATTGACAAGGTTTTCCCCCCATTCTGTAGGCTGTCTCTTTGTTCTGCTGATTGTCTCCTTTGTTGTACAGCAGCTTTTCAATTTCATGCAATCCCATTTATCAGTTCTTGTTATTACTTCCTAAGCTATTGGAGTTCTTATCACAGAAAGGCCTTGCCCATGCTTAGATCTTGAAGTCTTGCATATGTTTTCCTCTAGCAGTTTTGGGTCTTATGTTAAGGTCTCTGATCCATTTTTTGTCTTTTGGTTGTGAACCTGAGCCTTTTTAATGACTGTGCCAGTGCTCCAGCCTCTGATCCATTTTTTACAAGGTGAGAGATAGGGATTTAGTTTCAGTTTTCTACGAGTGGATATTCAGTTTCTCCAGCACCATTTACTGATGAAGTTGACTTTTCTACAATGAATATTTTTGGAATCTTTGTCAAAATTCAAGAGGATGTAGCTGCATTCACTGATTTCTGGATCTCCATTGGTCTATGTGTCTGCTTTTGTTCCAGTACAGGATGTTTTTTGTCACTATGGCTCTGTGGTACAATTTGAAATCAAATATTTTGTATGCTTCCAGCATTGCTCTTTCTGCTTAAGACTGTCTTGGCTATTCAGGGTGCTTTGTGCCTCCACATGAATTTTAGAATTTTTTTTCTAGTCCTGTAGGAATGACACTGGACTTCTAATGGAGAGTGCACTGAATTATGTATATTGCTTTTGGTAGTGCAGCTGTGTCCACAATATTAATTTCCAATTTCTTCAGTGTGGTAGTTTTAATTGTGGAGGTCTTCCATCCCCTTGGTTAGGTTTATGCCCAAGGATTTTTTTTGGGGGGGAGGGGGTTGTGAATGGGATTTACTTCTTATTTTTCAGAAAGTTTGTAATTAGTAATACGATATTTTATAGTAGTACTATATGTATTAGAAATGCTATATTTTTACATGTTGATTTTATATTTTGGTACTTTTCAGAAAGGGCTTATCAGATCATTTATCACACTTAAAGAGTTCTCTGGTGTCATCGTTACAGGTTTTAAAGTATAAAATCGTATCATCTAAAAATAGAGATAAATTTGACTTCTTCCTTTCCTCTGTATATCTATTATTTCTTTTTCTTGCCTTAGGGCCCTTGTTAAAAGTTCAAACACTACAATGAATAAGAGCAAAGAGAGTAGGCATTGTATCATTCCTGAGTTTAGAGGAAATGCTTTCAGTCTTTCCTCATTTAGTATAATGTTGGCTATAGGTTTGTTATATATAGATGATATTATGTTGAGATATGTTCCTTTCACTCCTACTTTCTGTAGGGATTTTATCACTAAGGGATGCTGAACTTTGTCAAAGGCCTTTTGTATATCTTTTGAAATGATTAAATGATTTTTGTCCCTGAGTCTATTTGTGAGCTCTATCACATTTCCTGGTTTATGTAAGTTGAACTATCCTTGCATGTGTTTGGAATGAAATAAAATTGATCATTACTTTTTGTAATGTGTTGCTGATTTTGGTTTGCAAGAATTTTATTGAGAATATTGCATGCATGTTCATCCAGGAAATTAGCTTATGGTTTTTTGTTTCCTTACTTGGTTTTAGTATCAGAGTAATAATACAGGCTTTATAAACTGAGCTTGGTGGTATTTTTTCCTTTTTTGCTTTATGGAATAGTCTGAGGAGCATAATGTTAGCTTTTCTCTAATAACTGACAGAATTCTGAAATGAATCTGTGTCATAGAGGCTGAGTTTTTCATTTTTAACCTCATTGTTCATTATAGAGCTGTTTAAGTTGTTTATAGCCTCTTGGTTTAAATTTGGAAGATAATATGTGTCTAGGAATTCATAAATTTCTCCTAGATTTCCTAGATTTTTGGAATATAGGGTGTCAAAATATTTCCCAATTTTCTCCTGGATTTCATTGATATCTGTTGTAATGGTTCTCTTTCATTTCTAATTTTATTAATTTGAGTCTTCTTCTTTTTGTTAGTTTGGCTAAAAGTTGGTTCATCTCACTTGTCTTTTCAAAGCACCAATTCAGTTTCATTGTTTTGTTTTGTTTAAAAAATATTGTTCTTTTAGGTTCCATTTCATTAATTTTTGTCCTGATACTTATTTCCTGTGGTCTACTGATTTGAGATTTGGCTTGCTCTTATTTTCTAAGATCCTGACATGCATCATTAAGGTACTTGTGATCTCTGTGGTTTTTTAATGTAAGCTCTCATAGTTATGATCATTCCTCTTAGAACTGCCTTTCCTGTTGCCCAATGGTTCTGATAAGTTGTGGTTTTACTTTTCTTTCATTTCATTCTGATTTCTTCAATGATAATTCAAGAGTGCACTGTCCAGTCTCCATGTGTATGGTTTTTACAGCTTGTGTTGTTATTGATTTCTAGTTTTATTCTACTATAATCTGCTAAGATATAAAAAAGTATCTCGCCGGGTGTGGTGGAGCACGCCTTTAATCCCAGCACTTGGGAGGCAGAGGCAGGTGGATCTTTGTGAGTTATAGGCCAGCCTGGTCTGCATAGTGAGTTCCAGGACAGCTGGAAGGAGACCCTGTCTCAAAAAGACAAAAAAAAAAAAGAAAAGAAAAAAGTATCTCAATTTTTTTTATTCAGTAAAAATTGTATTATAGATAAAGTTTTCACTATTTTGGAGAAAATTCCATTGGCTGCTGAAAAGAATGTGTATACTGCAGATGTTGGATAGAGTGTTTTTGATGTTTGTTAAGTCCATTTGATTAATTCTGAAGTTCATATGTTGACTTTTTTGTCTGGATGATCCACCTATTGCCACCTACTGGTGAGAGATGGGTATTGATGTCACCTACTATTATTGTATCTGGATCTATTTGTCCATTTGTGTCCAGTAATGGTTGTCTTATGAAACTGGTTGCACTGATGTGCTATGCATATATGCATATATACTAATAATTGTTATATCACCCTGATGGAGTGTTCCCTTTAGTAATATGTCTTTGTCTCTTCTGACTAATTTTGGCTCAATGCCTCCTGTATCAGATAAAAGTACAGATATTCCTGCTTATTTTGGGCTTCCATTTGCTTGGCGTATGGCTACTGACCAAAAAGCCGGTGCTAGGGAAGGATGAGAAAATGGCAGAATCTTGCCTACTAGGGATTGGAAGATGGTTCATCAGTAAAGTTCTTCCTGATTTCATGAGAACCTGAACTCAATGCCCAACACATAAAAAATGGAGTATGGTGGCCTGTGTTCATGATCCCAGCACTAGGGAGGCAATGACAGGCAGGTCCCCAGGGCTTGCTGACGGAAGCAGCAGCCTAGCCGTAGCAGCAAGCTCTGGGTCCCAGTGACAGAGCCTTTTTCAAAAAAAAACAAGGTAGACAGTTCCTGAGAAATGACACTTGAGGTTTCCCTGTACATGCATGCGCTTACACACCCACCCACGTTCATGCAAGCACACATGTGTACACACACACATGAAGAATGTGGAAGGACAATTATAAGGCACAGAAGTCTTTCTAGAGATAATCCATCGTGAAAGCTGACTCTGATGCCTGAACACATCACCTTCTTACAAACTCAAAGATTCATAAACATGTATTACTGTTACTTCAGAGCATTGTTTCAATTAATGAATTCAGATAAATTTGTACAGGATAAGAAGTGTTAAAGCCTCTGTGACATGGGTCCTTGCCTTATACACACACCAAAATGATTATGATGATGATGGTGGTGATGGTGCTGGTGGTGGTGGTTTATAATCAGGTCTACATGTAGCCATACTTCCTGTTGGGGTGAGAAGCTGAGTTTATGCTCCATTTCTCTGTCTTTCTTTGTCATGAAGGAGTGAAAATTCCAGCCTCCCTGTCTCACAGGTTAATGCGAGAGACTCTTGGGTGTTCATATTTAGCTTAGGTGAATTTTCTTTTCCTCCCTCAATTTCTGCTGTTACTCTAATTCTTGTGTTCCAAACTTGCAGAATTTCCACTCTGTACAAACTCTACTTCCCGTTTCTGTCCTCCAAACTGCTCACCATCTCTATTGTTTTCATTCTTTTTCTTCTCAGTTCTGAAATAATTTCTGTTTTATCTTCTGCCTTGTTTTCTGGTCTTGCTTCTCTTCCCCACCCTCATTGTGATTTCATGGTTTGGCTTCTAATTTCCAACACCTTCCTGGAGCTTAAGGACTAAGTCAGGACATTTGTAGCTTTCTTTTGTTCATGGTTTTCACCTGCTCTTCCTTTGATGAGTAAGTAGGTTTGTTTTTTGTTTCTTGTTTTTTCTCACTGACCAGGTAGACAAGGCTGGCTGGCCAGTGAGCCAGTGGTAAATCCACTGCCTCTGCCTCCCCAGTGCTGGGATTTAAAGCCTATGCTATTATGCCTGGCTTTTTATGTGGTTTCTGGGAATCAAACCCAGGTCTTCATGTTTGCATGGTGAGCACTTTCCTGACTGAGCTAGCTCCTCAGCTCCCTTCCACAATCTTCTAAGTAATTCCATTACTTTACTTAGGGTTTGTATGAGAAAATGTCCTTTTCTTGGAAATCATTCTTTCAGCAGATGTCAGAATTGTACGTGTGTGACTTTGCTTATTGTGAGTTTATGATCACAGCCTCCATTTCACAATGCAGTTTCAGCATGACCATTTACTGACAGAAAACCAAAATCCCACCAGGGATCAGTGCCCATCACACCCAGTGGACTTTGAGCTCAAGACCTGGCCTTCTCTACAGCTGCCTACTCTGCCTGCCATGAGCAAATGCTACTTCTGGGGGCTGACCACTCCTCACCCTTACTGGCCTTGACCAACAGCCTGAGCCCCCACCTCCACTGCCATGCTTGGCACAGGGAAATGCTTTGCTTTCTCAAGTGCTGTTCTTTTCAACTCTGCTGAGGGCTTTATCTTGATTAACCTGTCTTACAAACCTGCCTCCCCTGCAACTGGCTGAATGTTTTTAGATTGGCAGGCTGCCATGTGACATAACATGCACCTGCTCAGGGCTGGAGACTCCACATCTATCCTTCTGCCAGGAGCCTGGAAGCATCTCTTAGCACCCCCTAGACCCTCTGGATGGGGCTAAGGAAGAGGGTGCCTGTGCTGGAAGAGGGCTGGCTTGGATCTTTGGGGCTCTCTGCCCTTCTGGCATGACTCAGCCCTTTTGTGGGTAAGTATCTATTGTTCGCTGTAGTTTTGGGACAGGGACCCAGAGGCCTCCGTAAAGCTCAAGGAAGAAAGGGAGGCACCCAAGTTCCACGACTAGATTTGAGACAGCAAACTATGTGTTTCCTCTACAAGTCTGTACATAAGACTACTCATCAATCACATGGCATGGAACCCTCCCTTCCTCTGAAGCTTAGAAAAAGGGGCCCCCACGTCTGCCTTGTGGGCCCAAACTCTCTCCAGAGCCCCACCATGCTGTCTTTCCCTGGTGTTAATAACCTAATTAATCTCTTATCCATAAATACAGTCCATCTCAGTGTTCCCTTTGAGCCCCAAACCTGAGACTTTTCACAGCCAGGTCTGGGGATATCATCACAGCATCTGACCACACCCCTTCTCTGGGTACCAGGTTGTCTTTCATAACTGAAGAGATGAGACAACTATCAATCTCTTTCACCTTTGAACTGCTTCTGATTGACAAGCAGACATAGTTATCACAACACTCACTCCTGTCCTTGACAGCATACCAGGTATATAACAAGAAAGAGGAACAGAGCTCACCAGTATCAGGCATGGGCTCTGGACAGCCTGTGTAGTTCAGTCCCACTGGGGCACTCTGGGAGAGCAGGTGGCTTCTTCTAGGGAGGTGCAGAGACTCTGGAGAGGTGACTATTGTCTTCCTCCAGCCCTGGGGTAGAAGGAAAGAGGCGGGAGGTGGATGAAGAAACAGGCAACAGGCCGTTATTGAGAATTCCTAACTTCTCCAGTTGTTCAGGCTCCTTCCTGAGTAGAGTCCATGGCCAAAATGCACTACACTCTAGGAGGTATGGATATATGGAAACCCATAAGGTAGGAAAGTCCTGGATTCTGCAGTGTGCAGTGTGTGCAAATGGGTCTGTATCCCTGTGGGGCAAGCTGCCGTCAGCAATGGGGCTTGTCAGCCAGACAGCCCAATATTCCCTCCAAAGCAAAACTGCTAATTTTACCTAAAGCATATTGTTTAGGGGTTAGTTAATTGAAATGCAACTCATGGGATAGGGAGATGGCTCAGTGGATAAGAGCACTTGCACAAGCATGAGAATCTGAGTTTGAATCCCCATCACCCATGTAAAAAGCTCAATGTAGACAACGTGCCTGTAATCCCAGCACTATGGCAAATGGAGACAGGAGGATCACTGGGGCTTACTGGCTGCCAGTCTAGCACAATACTGTGAGAGACCCTATCTCATGGGAGTAAGATAGTGATACAGCAGGACACCAAACTTCCTCTTATGACCTCTGAATTTGGATACACATGTACGCATACACCACACATGCATATTGCACACATTCATAAATAAATATTAAATACAAATAAAATGCAACTCACAAAAGCCTTGGCACATCACAATGATGAAACAGACAGTATCCTTCAGACATTAAGGGCCAGTATTACAAGGGGTCTTGGGAAAGGAAGGGATATTTTTTTCTTTACTCTCATTGTCTGGAAATAAACTTGCTGGGTAATTTCAGTTGTCAACTTGAGATGCCTGGGAAGAGGGAACCTCAACTGGGGAATTTCCTCCATTAGATTTGCCTGTGGCCATGTCTATGAGGCATTTTCTTGATTGTTGAGTGATATGGGAAGGCCCAGCCCTATGTGGGTGGTACCTTCCTGAGCAGGTGGTCCCAAAGTTGTGCAAAAAAACAGGCTGAGCACAGGCCAGAGGAGCAAGCCAGTAAGCAGCGTTCCTCTACGGCCTGTGCTTCAGCTCCTGCCTCCAGGTTCCTGTCTTGAGTTCCTGCCCTGACTTCCCTCCATGATGAATTGTAAACTGTAAGATGAAATAAACCCTTTTTCCCCAAGTTGCTTTTGGTGGCTATTTTCACAGCAACAGAAAGTAACTCGAACAGTATAGATTCAAATAAATGCTTTTGCCCTTCGTCTTTGATTTTGGTATTCCTCACAATATTAAGTGATTAAGGATTAAGACAGAGTAGCTACTCTATCATACGTTTTTCCATTTGAATGTACCTGAAAACCTTTGGGAAAATAGCTGAGTTACCTGAGGACTCTGGAAATAAATAGAAGCTAGTCACGGAAGAGAACCAGACTGAAGGTTGCCCCTCTTGTAGTGAGTCTCCTGTACTCTTAATTGCCTGAACGCAGCAGCAGTTTGAAGTTAGGCATGAAAAAAATAGCATCCAAAAAAACCTACTCAAGCCAGGCCTGATGGTACAGGCCCGTAATCTCAGTTCCTTGGCAGCAGGGTATCACAAGTTCAAGACCTGCCTGGGCTACAGTCAACTCAAGGCCAGCCATTGCAATTTAGTGAGACTATATTAAAAAAAAAGTGTCTGTGGAGTGTGTGTGTGTGTGTGTGTGTGTGTGTGTGCACAGAAGCCAGAGGAGGACAACCTGCTCTATTGCTCTCCACCTTCTTACCTTAAGACAGTCTTCCAGTGAATCTGGAGCTAGGCTGGCAGCCAGAAAGCCCCAGCTGTCCTCCTGTCTCTGCCTCCCACAGTCCTGGGGTTACAGGTGCATGTGTGGCCATGCTTCGCTTGTTATGAGGGTGCTAGAGATCTGAACTCAGGTCCTTCTGCTTGTGCATTAAGCACTCTTACCATTGACACACCTCTTCAGCCCCCCCCCATGAAAAGAATATTTAACTTTTGTTTTATTTAGAGATGTAGTTCCTAGGGGCCTGGAATTCAAATGTAGACCAGGCTTGCCTCAAACTCAAGAGATCTACCTGCCTCTGCCTCCTAACTGCTGGGATTAAAGGCATGGCCCACCATGCCCAGCTTTATTTTTGTTTTTCTAGTTATGTGTATATGTGTGCATCTGAGTGTAGATTTGTGAACCTAAATGCAGTGCCCAGGGAAGTCAGAAGAGGATGTCAGATCCCCTGGAGCTGGAGTTACAGGTGGTTGTGAGCTACCTGATGTGGGTGCTGGGAACAAAACGCAGGTCCTCTGCAAAAGGAGTACATTCTCTTAACAACTGAGCGAATTCTTCAGCCCATCACCCCTTGTTTAAGTATAAAAGAAGGCTCAGTATGGCTCAGTGTTAGAGGGCTTGTCTAGCATGTATGTGGTTTAGGTTTAATCCCTAGTACAGCAAACAAAGCAAAACAAAACCAAGTGGGAAAGCTCCCATAGCATGTGAGGGAACGTGGGAAATCCTGTGTGTTTTGTTCTTTTCTCTCACTAGAAGCCCCAAAGGAAATCCCATTATAATACAGCAGTAGAGGCCAGGCACATACCTAAAACCTTAAGGGAGAGGATTCTTCTCTGACTAGAGGATCTGTCCCTATGGGACAGACTCTCTGTTTCTTTTTTTGCCCTCCTGCCACTTGGCGTGTCAGGGAGACACAGGTGCAGCAAGTGGCAGACTGGGAAACAAAGGCCCCAGACTGCTAATGAGAAGGTGGCTTCTGAAAGCCAGGAAGTGTTTGGAGGAGCACAGAGAAAAAGAAGCTCAAGAAAGTGATCCCACAGTGTCCACAGAACTCCTGGGCTCACCCCCAAACTGTGTACAAGTGAATCTGACTGGAAATAGCAGAATATTTATTTCACAGAGGAATACGCCACAGTTGCTAGACTGGGCCCAGTGATCAGGATCATCTAAATGCCACTGCAGACACCCGGAAACCCAATCTGACATACGCAACAGCCATTTAAGGCCAATGAGACTATGTGGTCTGAATTTAACTGGGTCAGTTTCTAGAATAAGATCTAGAGTCCCCTACATAACATTTGTGATGCTTAACATTGATTGTCAACTTGACAGGATCTAGAACCACCTTGGAGACAAATTTCTGGCCATGTCAGTGAAGGATTTCTAGATTAGGTTCATTGAGGTGGGAAGACCCATCCTAACTGGGCAGCAGCCCCCTATGGTCTGGGGTCCTGTTCTGAATAAGAAGGAGAAAGGGAGCTGACTCATCTCTGCTTCCTGACTATGGGCCTAATGAGCCCCACCACCTCAGACTCCTGCTGCCTTGCCTTCCCCACCATGATGGACTTCTCAAACTCTAGGCTGAAATAAACTCTTCTCCCTTAAGTTGCTTTTGTCGAGTATTTGGTCACAGCAATGAGAAAACTGACTACTACAGAATCCAAAGCTAATTACCATTCAAAAAGCTCTGAAAATCTGAATAACCTGCAAAGGAAAAGACTAATGGGCACGCACTAGCACCAGGACGACACAGCTGCCAGAACTATCAAAGACTAAAGCAGCTCACATGTAACCATGCTTTCAGTAGGGAAGTACACACACAAAAAGAATTAAGTGGATTAAAACTGAAAACATAATGAGTAAAAAATGGTCACTGGCAGCGTTAAATTGTAAAATGGGATGAGGAATCAATAACTCTGAGACAGCACTACAGGGCAGGAAGCACACTTGTCACTGCCCAGCCCACCGCTCCTTGCAGTGCACTCAATATATCTGCTTTCTTCCAGGAAAAAATGCAGTAGAAATTACCCATCCTGGGCTGGTGAGATGACTCAGTGAATAAAGGTGCTTGCTACCAAGTCTAATGACCTGAGTTTGATTCTTGGGACCCACATGGTGGAAAGAGAGAACCAACTCCCACAAGCTGTCCTCTTACCTCTCCATATGCATGCTGCCCTTTCCCTCCTTAAATAAATAAACAAATAATAAATATAATTTTAAATTTTATTTATTTATTAATTGTATGTGTATGAGTGTTTTCCTGCATGAATGTAAGTGAGGGTGTGGAGGGTTCAATGTAATCAAAGAAATGAACACAGAACCTCCCTTCGACCTACAGCCCCCAGCAAAGTGTTTTCCCTGGCAGCAACCTGAGCTCTGACTGGATGCCCATGCCCTGCCTACACGATAGAACAGTCCAGTGGGTGAGGAAGAGGGGAAAGGGAGGCCACTTGTTTGTAAATCAGCACCACTACCTCCTTCTGCCTCAGAGCTGGGTGAGTATGCCCGTCTCAGTCTTCCTTCCCTAAACCCTTTCTTCAGCTTCTGCCTAGTGAATCACATGCTAAGAACCTGCTGCTCCACTGAACAGAGACACTAAGCCCTTGGGGCCAGCTCAGTTCAGCTCCCTTCTTCCTCCATCCCTAACAATATGCCTAGCACCTAGTTACACCTGGAGCATGAGTCCTCACATGGGCACAACCGAGCATGTTTCCTCGGACCTGTCAACTCTGCTGCCAGAACATTTTAGCCGCTAGAGTCCAGCTGTAAGAACAGGAAAGTGGGCAGAGTCAGGAAACCTAGCTTCTTGAGGGTTTTTTATATCTTTTTTTCCTTAACCCTCAAGGAGGCTATGATACCTATAAGATTCTGCTGCCTGAATTTATAGCTCTCAAACCACAAACTTTCTCCCGATGTAGCATCCCCTTCTGCTTCCCAGTTTTACAGGGTAGAGGCTCAAGCATGGGCCTACCTCATTTTTGGTTTTATGAAGAACAGCACTATATGATTTGAGAGTCAGAATTATCTTATACATGCTTCATTCTGTTTTACAAATGAGGAAACAGAAATCCAGAGAGGTGAAAGACCAAGGTCAGTACATAGTACTGCTAAGACTGAGTACAACCCAGATATTTCGACTCCAAAAGCAATGCTCTTTTCACTGTTTCACAATACCTTCAAAAGCTACATGCTGGAAGAGAACAGGCACCCATTTTTCATGAATAACGTTCATCAAGTTTTATATCCCTTGAAGATCAGGGCAAATTGTAAGAGGCACTCAGCAAAGGAGGTTTCGTGGACACCGCAGCTTTAGGCAAGCAAATCACCTCTTTTTTCTGAGATTTCTTTAAACCTGCCATGATTAAAACATAAGGTGGTCTAAAAGACACACTTGGAATCACAGAAAGCCGGTCCCATTCACTCTGCCTTTCCCAGCATGTCAGCTTAGCCTTGGGGACTACCATAGTAGTCCAAAGTTTTAGCCTAATCAATTTGGGGATGCGCTCTTCCAAAAGGGAGAAATTGACATTCAATTTCTGTATCTTGGTCACTGTGAATAGTGTTCCAGTGAACATGGGCATGCAAAAATCTCCTTAATGCCCTGATTTCAAGTCTTTGGGGGTAAATACTAAGAAGTGGGGTTTGGGACTCATTGGTTACTTCTATTTTTAGCTTTTTGAGGAACCTCCATCCAGTCGTCAGTGATGGCTGGACTGATGCACATTTTACTAACAGGGTAGAAGGGTTTTCTCTCCTTCCCAGCCTCATGAGCACCTGGTATCTTTCAACAGCAATGAAACAAAACAGAAAGTAAGTGCTGGTGAGGAGAATGCTGAGAGCCTGCAGCCCCCACTGCTGCTGGACAGACAGTGCAGTGTGGCAAGGGGCACACGGGAAGCTTCTCCAAAAGTTAATCACAGAGTTACTGATGGCCCAGGGACTCTAAGTCTACACCCTAAGGAACAGAAAACTCATATTCAAAAAAAATTTTATATACTGTTCTTGGAAACAGTATTAATAGTGGTCGAAAATTGGAACCAGTTTACATATCTATCAATAAATGAAGAAACAAGTGAAACAAATGTCCACACATACCAGAATATTCAGCCTACACAGGAGTGAAGTCCTGACAGGTGCTAAGACATGGACGAACCTCCGAGGCATCACACTATGAAAGAACCAGGCACAAACAGCCGCAATCCATGATTCCATTTCCACAAAATACCCAACATGGGTAAATCCACAGGAAACGGATGCAGACTGGTGCATCCCAGAGCCAGGGGATGAGCAGTGGGCAGTGACTGTTCAGCAAATGGGGCTTTCCTTGTATGATAATGAAAACATCTTGGAAAAAGGTGTGAGATTTTTAGGAAAATGGCTGCATCTGGAGGATATAGTCAGTAGAGTAACCCAGACTTAGAAAGACAAATACCACATGTTCTCTCTCATATACAGAGCCTAGTTTCTAATTTATATACTTCTTTATTTATGTGGGAATAAGTGTGAGTAGAGGTCAAGAATCTAGAAAGGGCCCATGAGAGGGAAAATGGGTGTTAAGGAGGCGGTGTGGAGGGTAAGGGAGCTCATGTGACCTGAAAGTGGAAGGGGGCATTCTGAGGCAGAAGGGTACAAATCACCTGTAGAGAGATGGGGGAGAGGAGTGGGAAGGAGGGTCTACCACTAAAAAGTTTTCAGGAGACTGGAATAGCAGGACCTGGTACTTTGCATGCTAATAAAAAAAATGCAAAAATTTTCAAAAGAAATATACCTTGGATTTAGATAGAGGTGATTCTTGCAAAATGCTGTGGATAGAGTAAGTGTGGCTGGATCATTCACTTTAACATGGTTCATTGTCAAATGAATTTCACCTCAATAAAAAACATTATTTGGGAATGAAGTGAGATTCAGAGAAGTGTTCTTCACACATATGTCATAATAACATTGCCATTTTGTCAAAAGAAAGAACAAGAAACCATCATCAAATGGGAAAAAGTATGCTGTAAAGACTGTGAAGTCATTTTAAAAATCACTATTACATTTTATTTCTTTATCTTGTGTGTGTGGGCAACTTGTTGGAATAAGTCCTCTCCTTCTGCCACGTGGAAGTTGGGACATGGACCCAAGTTATTGGGCTTGGTGACAAGAGCTTTTACCTGCTGAGTCATCTCAATGGTCTGTGTGATATCAGTTTTAATAGGCTGCCAATGTCATGAAGGTATCCATGGTTTCAAGTGCTGGCCACTGGTGGGGATGGATCACATGGAAGAATAGGGGCTGCACTGCTGTGCTTTGGAGACTCTGGGGAAGCCCCGTGGTGCAGCATCCCTGCTGCTCTGCTTTAGCTTGGTGTACAATGTCCCTCAAGTGCTTGGATGTTAAAGGCTTTGTCCTCCACTTAGAAAGATGGAAACCTTTAAGAGCTTTGGGGCTTCAGGTAATGGGGGTGTGGGCCGTTGAAGGGAACTGTGGGACCCCAATTGCTTTCTCTCTCTCCCCCCAGCTGTCATGAGGTAGAGGGCCCACTCCCACCATGATGTGCTGTGCTTCCACAAGTCCAAAGTCGCAGGGACCCTGAAACCATGAGACAGAATAAACTCTGCTTCTTTTTTTCTGTGTATGTGTGTGTTTAGGTATGTATGCTTGCATGTTTGTATGAATGCATGTGTGTGCATGCAGCTGCACATATGTGTACATGTGTGTGGAGGCCAGAGAATAACATAGGGTGCCAATAACATAGGAAGCAGTGCTCAGGCACTGTCCACTTTGCTTTTTGAGACAAGGTCTTTTACTGACCTGGAGCTCACTAATTTGGCTAGGCTTCCTAGCCAGCGACCTCACCAGGATCTGGATTATAAATGTACCACCATGTCTGGGTTTCTTCTTCTTCTTCCTCCTCTTCTTCTTCTTCTTCTTCTTCTTCTTCTTCTTCTTCTTCTTCTTCTTCTTCTTCTTCTTCTTCTTCTTCTTCTTCTTCTTCTTCTTCTTCTTCTTCTTCTTCTTCTTCTTCTTCTTCTTCTTCTTCTTCTTCTTCTTCTTCTTCTTCTTCTTCTTCTTCTTCTTCTTCTTCTTCTTCTTCTTCTTCTTCTTCTTCTTCTTCTTCTTCTTCTTCTTCTTCTTCTTCTTCTTCTTCTTCTTCTTCTTCTTCTTCTTCTTCTTCTTCTTCTTCTTCTTCTTCTTCTTCTTCTTCTTCTTCTTCTTCTTCTTCTTCTTCTTTTTCCTTTCCTTTTCTCTTCTTTTCTTTAAAACACGAGTTTGACTCTTGCAGAGAACCCAGGTTCAATTCCCAGCAGCCGCATGGCAACTGACAATCATCTGTAACTCCAGTTCCAGGGCATTCTGATGCCCTTTTGACCTCCATGGGCACCGTACACTGCAGGACAGAGGTGTACTTACATACATGCAGGCAACACACTTATACGCATAAAAAAATTACAAAAAAGCCCCATGAGTTTGGGGGATGGAATTCAGGCCTTTGTGCTTGCAGCAACTGAGATATCTCAAACCTTTCCCCAAACCTTTCCTTTTTATATATTGATTATCTGAGGTATCTGTGACAGTAATGGAAAGCTAACACATGCATGCTCACTGGGTGGAGCCCTGTCAGCTTCTGTGACATAGGGGACCAAGGGTGAACATGTGTCAGTCCAGGACAGAGTCAGGAAATGGCAGGCTTCCAGAGAGGAGGAGGGGATAACAGGTGACATCAGAAGATACCTGTGCTGCAGCCAGCTTACCTGGGCTTGGTTCATGTGCGCCATCCCTGTGCACATCTTCCCTCTAAGCTGTGCCTGTTTCTCCAGCTTCCTCCTCTGAGTCTTCTCTAGCCACAGGTCATCCAAGCTGAAGTGTGAGTGATGAGGGCCCTGCCTGGGCTGTGAAGGGGCCTCTCCAGGGACTTCTGTGCAGATGGTGGGTAGGAGCCATGCCATCATTTCGGTGGTGGGCAGTGGCCTCTGAACAGGCTCTGTGTGAGAAACTTTCTGATTGTGGGAACAACTGAGCTTCTTGTCTGTTAGTTTTTCCCAGGAGATGTGGCTCTGGAGAACAGAGGAGATGCATCAAATAGGGGATGTCATTCTTTCTCCTCCGCATTCCTGCCCCAGATTATTTCAGATATGACAGTGTATCTTGGCTTATCCCCCTAGAGTTACAATAAAATACCTCACAAAAAATTTGAAAAATATGAAGATTAGCCATAAGGTAAATCTTGTTTCTGTTAAAATGTCTACTTCTAAGACCATTTAAAACAAGCCAGACTTCTGATTTGATCAAAGACTGTATATCTTAATTGATGAAGTTAGCATGCTTATTTGAAATACTTGTGTGTGTGTGTGTGCGTGTGCGTGTGTGTGTGTGTGTGCGTGTGCGTGTGTGTATGTGCACCGAACACAGGGACATGCGTGTGTTAGGCAAGCACTCTGCCATTGCTCAACGTCCTATCCCCTGGAGTGTTAAATACTTTGCCAGCTCTAAACTCTTCCTGCCACAGACCCATTTAATGGCCTAATCACAGCTGTGATTTAATGAGTGATACCCTTGTGACATAAAAT
>NW_008351360.1:320092-322183 GCF_000622305.1 Nannospalax galili | reverse complement strand
CAAACTTTGGTGCACCAAACCTCATAAAAACAATACTGCAAGACTTTAAGACCCAGATTAACCCCAACTCATTAATAGTAGACGACTTCAATATCCCACTGTCTCCATTAGATAGGTCAACAGGGCAGAGAGTTAAGAGAGAGACATCTGAATTTTAAAATACCATATATGAAATGGACTTAACAGACATCTACTGAGTATTCCATCCAAGTACCAAAGGACATACTTTCTACTCAGCACCCCATGGAACCTTCTCCAAAATGAACCATATACTGAGGCACAAAACAAACCTCAACAATTACAAAAAGATTGAAATAATTCCATACATTCTATCAGACCACAATGCAATAAAGCTTACAATCAACACCAGAAGAAGCCCTAATCACCACATGAACACATGGAGATTAAACAACACACTCCTGAATGATGAATGGGTCAAAAGAGAAATTAAGAAAGAAATAAAAGTATTTCTGGAATTAAATGAAAAGGACAGTACAACACGACAAAACCTGTGGGACACGCTGAAAGTGGTCCTTACAGGGAAGTTTATAGCTCTAAGTGCCTACATCAAAAAATTGGAAAGAACACAAATCGCTTAATATTGCAACTCAAGACACTTGAAAAACAACAATAAATGAAACTCAAACCCAGCAGACAAGAAGAAATAACAAAAAACCAAGGCAGAAATTAAGGAAATTGAAATAAAACAATACAAAGAATCAACGAATCCAAGAGCTGGTACTTTGAAAAGATAAACAAGATTGACAGACAGCTAACCCAGTTAACAAAAAGAAAGAAAGAGTACCTCCAAATCAACAAAATCAGAGATGAAAGGGGAAACATCACAACAGACACTGGAAAGATACAGAACATTATAAGGAAATGCTTTAAAAACCTCTATGCTACTAAATTTAACATATGCTTAGTACTGTAAATCTGGCCAAGAACCTGTGGTTGGGAGCATACAGGCCCCAGGGGTGAACCTCCTACTATTACTCTGCTAAATGGACATAGCATCTGTGCATATCTAAAGGTATGGGAACCACCAAAACTAAACCAAGAAGAGCTTAACAGCTTAAACGGACCCATAACACAAAAGGAAATTGAAAGAGTAATACAAAAGTTCCCAACTAAAAAAAGCACAGGGCCAGACACATATGCTTAGTACTGTAAATCTGGCCAAGAACCTGTGGTTGGGAGCATACGGGCCCCAGGGGTGAACCTCCTACTATTACTCTGCTAAATGGACATAGCATCGTGGATTTACAGCAGAATTCTATCAGACATTGAAAGATCTACATCCAATACTACTTAATTCATTCAAAAATTAACTGCCCTCTAAATTCATATCTCTCTACCAATAGGTTAGTGTAGCTCTCAGACCTCACCACAGAAGTTTCTTTGTGTGACAGATAGTAGTTAACGCAAAAACTCACCACTTATCAAAGTGCAAGAATAAGTGTCAGAGGTGTGCTCAGCCACCAGTGGGACATCTATATCATGCCCTCTCCCCACAAAACTCAGAAATCATTGTGAAATAGGGGATGGAAAGACTGTATAAGCAAGAGGTCTTGGAGGACCGGAACAAAACAGTGTTTTTAAAATATGACAAGACCCATGAACTCACAGAAGCTATAGTTGTGTGTATAAGACCTGAACAAGATCAAGCCAGTCAATATTTCAGCTTGGAAGGGGGAAGCACTCACAAGGCCTATTGACAGTTGATGGCTTCAGGGAGAAAGTCAGTTTTGTTTAAGTGTGTGGCCCCTGGTAGGTCAACTATACCCAGTGGAAGACCTTAAACTTAGAAGTATATGGGCAGGACAAATTCAATATAATGGATTATTAGAAGAAAAAGGCATTGAATTTTGGAGGAGTAGGGAGGTAAGGTGGATTCAGAAGGAGTTGGGGGAGGACTTGGGGTGAATATGATTAAAACACATTAAGGTCCTCTGCTTCCCTGGGCCTGAAAGACCTGCTGCAGGCCTCTCTCCTACCCACAAGCCTCTCTCTGGAGTAAGTCCCTCGCACCCTCCGTGCCTTGACTCCCCCAGCCTCGTTCACCTTCCCATCTCCCCTGCCGGTCTCTCT